>NC_089223.1:35940882-36247334 GCF_963924675.1 Phocoena phocoena | reverse complement strand
CAGACCACTCTTTGTTTAGGAAGTTTGGCTGTGATGGCAGAAGGAGATGGGGCACTAGCTTTTAGGGGGAGAAGACTGATATGTGGGAGAAATGGCTGATTCTAGAGAAAGCTGTGGTAGAGAAAATAGAAAATGAGCCTGGAGCCCCTTGTAGTACCAGAAAGTAAGGAAGTGCTTAAAAGACAAAAGGAGAGGAGCAAGTCAAAGGGATGAGGGGCTAATTGGAAGAGCTCCCAGTGGCCAGAGCCAGAACAATTTGAGCAATAAAGTAAATCGTAGAGCATTGGATTATAGCCCAAAGGATAAAGTAAGTATCTGTGAGTATATGCCATACTGCTATAAATAAATGATTGAATAAATTAATAAATGGAGAAGTAAATCTTTCTTACAAAAGAATTCCAAGTAATGCGTGGGTACTACCACCCCACAGGAGTGGAGCATAAGTCCCTCCCTCCCTTGAAGGGAAAAACCATTAGACAAAGCCTGATGGGGACACCTGGCCTGAACTCCTCAAAACTGTCAAAGTCATAAAAAACCAGGAAAGACTGAGAAACTGTCACACAGTGCAATGTGTGATATCCTGGATTGGCTCTTGGAGCAGAAAGAGGATATTAATGGAAATCAAAATAAGTCTAGAGTTTAGTTCATAGTAGTATACCAATGTGGATTTCTCAGTTTTGACAAATGACAGATGATACTATAAGATGTGAAAATGGGGAAATTGGCTGGGGAGGTATATGAGAATTCTTTGCAACTTTTCTGTAAATCTAAAATTATTCCAAAGTAAAAAGACTTTTTTTTTTAAAGTGTGTGTTACCAAACAAAAGTTCATATGCTCAATTCACAGTGAGGCCAAACAAACCAAAATGTAGGAGTTTGGGGCAGAGAAAGGTTTATTGCAGGGCCAAGCAAGGAGAATAGGTGGCTCATGCTCAAACAAACAAAGAAACAAAACCCACACTCCCCAAACGGTTTCGGCAAAGCATTTTTAAATGCCCGGTGAGGGCGGGGCGTCCCAGGGTAAGTGATCAGCTCCTGCACTGTTCTCTGATTTGTTAATGGTGGGGTGACAAGGTGGTGTCATAGGAGTTAACATTATCAATCTTAGGCACCAGTAGGTCTGGGGGGTATGTGCTCGGGATCATCAAGTAGTTAATTTCTTTGTTTGGTGGTGGTTTTAGCATCTGAAAAACAACTCAGGAAATGTGCATCAGATACTGTTATTTAGGTAATTCAGAGAGGAGCTAAAGCAGAAGATATGGGGGAGGGGTCTGTCCCAGGAAGACCCCATAGGGTCCTGCTCATTTACATGTTGGGGTGGGGTTGGGGGTTGGGGAAACTTGAGCTTGTTTGTAGGCTGAGAATAAATAAGTCAGCTGGTATGGATGGGCAGAGGTATTGGGTGGGGGAAGGAAGAATGTTTTATCTATGTACAAACAGAAAAAGATAGGAAAAGTGTAGACCAGTAGTAGAGAAAAAGACATTTCAGTGAAGGAAGAGGTGATATTGGGCAGTAGTCTTTAAACATTTTTGCTTGTGTCCCCTCCAAAAGAATGTTGAAAAACTGGAAGTCTTTAGTCTCAAACCTATCAGCTGAATCGTATCAGAGAAAATTTCCATCTCATTTCATAATTCTAATATATAGCTGGATTGGTGAGGCAGGGCCTTGCTCCAGGTTGGTTACCTGGATATGTCAGATGAGGAGCCACCCATGAGTTTTTCCTGATTTGAGCTCAGGGACTGTCCTCCTACATAGAGCTGTTCCTCTGGGGTTTCAGACATATTTGCACCCTGGAGCAATGTACACTTAGAAGAGTGATTTGGAATGGGTGAGAGGCCTACTTTTCTTGATCAAGTAGGGAAAGGCAAGCAGAAGTGGGAGGAAAGCCTGAACCCTCATTTCAGGAAAGAGGGCATTTGGGAATGAAGAACCAGGAAATAGATTTGCTTCAAACCTCTGCCCTCATCCCTCTTGAGGACTTCCACATACCCCTGATTTGAAGATCATGGTAGAGGACCTGAAAAGTGTGGCGTAAAGCTGGGGAAGAAGGGGACTTTCTCAGGACCAGCAAGGGGAGGACTGTTTTGTGTTGAGGTCATAGCTGAAGGGGGAGCTAGTTAATTTCCAGCAATGCTTATCCAGTTTTCCCTGCTATCTCTGCCCACCAGAGATGGCTCATCTTTTTTCTCCTCCTTTGTCTCTCCTCCCTTTTCCTGTGTCTGATTTATTTGTGACTGTCCAGTGGCACCTTGAGCACCCTTCTTTTGGTGAAGTGATTTCTGCAGTGTCCTCATTAAACAGCATCCCACTGAAATGAAGTAAAAATTCTTAGATTTGACCGACGTAACTTTTAGATCAAAAATGCCATTAAAGAGTAGTATCATTGAATGACTATTGTGGACCAAATGCATGCATTGAATGAATATTTAACAGTTCTGATTAAGGCAACTTGTTTTAAAAATTTTTTTAAATTAAATTTAAAGTATGTTAGATTTTGCCTTCTATCTCCTAAATTAAAAAATATATATATAAACATACATTTTAAAACATATGCCTGTTTATATTTTGCCAAATAAATGATGGAACACTTGAAACATGATTCTGTTTTCACTCTTGGATAACAATATGTAGGGCACATTTGTGATTGTACTTAAGATATTGTTATATATGCCATCTGTTGTTGCCACTACATGTGTGCAAGTGTCATTTATAAAGCTCATTAATTTAAAGAGCTAATAAAAAGGCACTCTTGTGATTCAGGAACCCATTTCAGGTAGTAAAACAGTCTGTCCCACTCACCTTATAAATTCTGCCCTGTTTATTAAATTGTGTACCTTACTTTTCTGTTGTTAGCATACTTGGTCACTGTAGGCTTGGTGAATTCTGGAAATGTAGAACTGATTAGCATATTCTCACCATACTGAGAAACTTGTTATTTTGATATATAGATGATATTTTGCTGTCATGTAACATCTTTCCATTCATTTATTTTTATTTTTTAAGACTTATTTTGAATTGGCTTTATTAGGCAATTCATGAATAGGGCAGAATCCCATCTAGCAACTAGAAGGGTATATTCCCTCTTTCCATTATTTTCATTAGAAATTCTTCACTGTAGGGAATTCCCTGGCAGTCCAGGGGTTAGGACTCTGTGCTTTCGCTAGGTTCAGTCCTTGGTCTTAAGATCCCACAAGCTGTGTGGCAGGGCCAAAAAAAAAAACCCACATAACTTCACTGTACTGGGCAATTACTAAGACAGTCCTAACATTTTAAAGGGGCAGTGAAGATTGACAGGTGATCGTACCCATTATTTGTAAGGTAAATTGGGTCCATTAGCTGGTCCAGTTTGAGTGCACCTTAGGGCCCAGGGATTTATCACCTAAAGTCTACAGAGCCTCAGGTCCTCCTTAGGTGAGCTGCAGAGGGATCATGAACATCAAAGTAAAGCAAATGTCATGTGCATAGGTCTGTATCCTCGAATCTCATCAGTAAGGCAAAGAATTCTGTGCCCCCAAAACGTTAAGAATGTCTTTTGTTCAGTTTCACTGCCGCACAAGACTGTGGGTTGGATACAATGGTGTTTTCAAAACACTTGGAGATAATAACACCCACGTGCGTATTGCTGAACTTCTTCAGCCACATGGAGTATCCAATTCCAGAATAATTTCTCCTGCACTTTCCTCTAGTATTGTTAGATCTATTACAAATCCAGTGTAATCCCACATCTGTTTTAAATTACTCTCACTAATTTATGTTACAAATGATCTTGAGAGCCCTGGGAATCTCAGGTGCAATCCCAATCTGCTGTTGATTTCATATTTCTGTGTGTGTAAATATTTGCTGTATTCTTTCATTTCCTCATCTTTAGTGGAACAGCACAATTAACACAGTTCACAGAGGAAAAATGTAATTTTAATATAAGTGATGTTATACTTCTAGCCAGTGATAAATGGAAATTTTGTGAGTAGATGCTATTATGCAATATTGTTTCTGCTTACTTATATGTCTGATATCAATTTAAAGGATAAATATCATAGTTGGTATTTAGAACAAGAGAAAGATGGGGGAAAATGGCAAGCAAAAAATTTTGGGGGGCTTCCCTGGTGGCGCAGTGGTTGAGAGTCCTCCTGCCGATGCAGGGGACACGGGTTCGTGCCCTGGTCCGGGAAGATCCCACATGCCGCAGCAGAGCGGCTGGGCCCATGAGCCATGGCCGCTGAGCCTGCGCATCCGGAGCCTGTGCTCCTCAACGGGAGAGGCCACAACAGTGAGAGGCCCGCGTACCGCAAAAAAAAAAAAAAAAAAAATTTTTTTTGGAGAGTAGACTTTTGCCTAAATTTATGCTTTGTTTCCTTCAAGGTTTATCATTCTTCTATTGCAAAAGAATACACGTGTGCAGTGGTATTTTATTGTCTGATAGAGATTTCTTATGAATGAAAATAAATGCTGTCCAACCATGATACTTAAAATGACTGAGGGATTATAAACCAATACTGAATCAAAGAGCTCACTTTTATCTTTTAAGTATGCGTGATCTAAGCAAGTCGTTCTCACATGTAAGCAGACAAGTATTAGCTGGAGAATTTGTTGAAGTGCATATCCCTGAGACCTCTCCCTACAAAGATTTTGATTTACGAGTTCTGGAGTCTGTGGTTTTAACACATGACACAGGTGATTTGATATTTTACCAAAGCTGTTGTGGGTGCTAAGATTCTACACAGGAATAGCTATAATATAATAATATTACTTTTAATATAAGAGAAGCCATGATGATTGTGGAGAGCTGGAGGAAACATGGAAGTATCAACAAGTATCAACAAATGACATGGAATAAGTTTGTACCCTCAAATTATTAAGAACCCCAAAGAGTTTTTGTATGTGTGTGTTTTATCTATTGACACTTGCTATATTAAAAATTAAAATTGAGATATTTAAAATTCTTTAAAATAATAAACCCATTACCTGTTAACTTAAATAATATTTTTATTTGGAAAAAAAACTATTTCCAAAATAAAAAATTTAATAAGAGGAGTGGCATTATTTTACATTTATGCAAATCTCTTTACTGTCCAAACTAATAGAAGACAGCCAGATTCTCATCTGCTTCTGTGTTCAATGTGTTGCAACGTTATTTTGGTTGAAATATATGAAGAAGATGCAGCCTCACAGAAAATGGAGGAGTATTTTAATACCTTTTTTGATATTATATCAAAACTCTACAAGTCATAGTTTCTTAAAGGTTAGTTGCAATGTGGAATTTGAAATCATATCATTGAACTTTTTTTTTGATATATTAAAATCCATTGGTCTGTCCTGCACTTTCAATGGATCTTTTACCCGTGCACGATTTAAAAAAAAATTATTTAATTAATTTATTTATGGCTGTGTTGGGTCTTTGTTGCTGTGCGTGGGCTTTCTGTAGTTGTGGTGCGCTGGGGCTACTCTTTCATTGTGGCGCACAGGCTTCTCATTGTGGTGGCTTCTCGTTGCAGAGCATGGGCTCTAGGTGTGCGGGCTTCAGTAGTTGTGGCATGTGGGCTCAGTAGTTGTGGCTCATGGGCTCTAGAGCGCAGGCTCGGTAGTTGTGGTGCACGGGCTTAGTTGCTCCGCGGCATGTGGGATCTTCTCAGACCACAGCTCAATCACGTGTCCCCTGCACTGGCAGGCGGATTCTTCCACTGTGCCACCAGGGAAGCCCCACAGTTTTGTACTGTTTAGAAAATTTTGGTCACTGAGTTACGCAGGTCTTCTTTTTTTAAAATTTAATTAATTAATTAATTAAGTTTTGGTTGCATTGGGTCTTCGTTGCTGTGCATGGGCTTTTTCTAGTTGTGGCGAGCAGGGGCTACTCTGTTGTGGTGTGCTGGCTTCTCACTATGGTGGCGTCTCTTGTTGCGGAGCACAGGGTATAGCCGTGTGGGCTTCAGTAGTTGTGGGTCACAGGCTTAGTCAGTAGTTG
The DNA here is from genome assembly GCF_963924675.1 of Phocoena phocoena. Lineage (NCBI taxonomy): Eukaryota > Metazoa > Chordata > Mammalia > Artiodactyla > Phocoenidae > Phocoena > Phocoena phocoena. The sequence goes on along the minus strand of NC_089223.1, from coordinate 36,241,374 downwards.
TGGCTCACGGGCTCTAGAGCGTGGGCTCAGTAGTTGTTGCTCGCGGACTTTAGAGTGCAGGCTCAGTAGTTGCGGCACACGGGCTTAGTTGCTCCGTGGCATGTCTGATCTTTGTGGACCAGGGCTCGAACCCGTGTCCCCTGCCTTGGCAGGCAGATTCTTAACCACTGTGCCACCAGGGAAGTCCGTACACAGGTCTTCTAAAACCACATTCATTACTGTCCTTACCTCATCGGAAAAGTCTTTAAGTATTGGGAAGCTGACAGGCTCGCAGTGGCAGATGTCATTTTCCAAAATGCTTGAAAACTCAAATTTTATCATTGGCAATAAATACTGTCAGTTGTTTTCCTTGAAGAAACAGACTCACTTTGTTCATTTTTGAGAAAATGATTACCAAATACCCAAGTCAGAATAACCACAGTTTGTCAATTGTTCTTTCAGTTGTTCCTCACTTGTTCTTTCAATTTTTTTTCATGGACTACCATTTCTTTAGAAATGGTAGTCCATGAAAAAAACAGCTATTTCAGCTTGCAACTCAGTTATACAAGTGCTTTTCTTCTAGACAACCACTGTACTTCACTCTGCAGTAGCAGAGTGCTTCATGTGGACTTCCCATTTTGTCACAAAGAACATTAAAATGACCTGTACTCAAGGGTCAAGATTTAAGAAAAGTAGTAATTCTTACTGCTCGCTTCATTAAGGACATGTGTAAAGAAAACTGACCTTTTTTTCTTTTTTAAACTGCTAATGAGTGAAGAGCCACTGCCTTGATTAGTGCTAAGGTGCCAGCAGTTTCCCCACAATTGCTTTTGCACCATCAGTGCAAATGTCAGCACAGTGAAAAAGACAAATAATGTCTTTGTGTTATTCTAAAAATAGCTTGACCTCTGAGAAGGTCCTGGGGACTCCCAGGAGACCACGAATCACACTTTGAGACCCACCATAGAGATGCTTTGGGCCTTCCACCCACCAGCCCCCACCTCCCAGCTTTGCAGTTTTTGTGCAGATGTCAACATGTCTATCCATGGCTCCTTAGCAGTACAGTGTGGAGTATCTCTTTGTGAGATGGTGTCACTGTCATGATTCTAGGTAGAATGGGGAGTCCACGGGGCCGGCATTCACTCCATTTGGAGTTTGCAGCTCCTACAGTGTGCTGCTGGTCCGCATGAGACGCTGAAGCCCAACCTCTGTCCTGCTCAACGACGTTTTTCCCTGCTTAGCTTTAGGCACAGTTTAAATTTAAATGCCTTCCCTGGCCCCCTTAGTAGGACACGGTTTCGCTTGTACTTACAGTGTTTAATATACTGTTGGCTTGCATTCTCAGTCATTTTCTAAAAATTTGTCAGTTCCTTAATTACTTCTTCAAGTACCATCTGAGTTGCTGTTTCCTTTTAATTTGAATGTTGTCCAATAAAAGAGAGGGCGTTTTTTTTTTTTTAAAAAGAGACGGCGCTTTGTACATATTTGTTTCAATGTAACGAAATCAAAACTGAAAGCTAACAAAGTCAAACAAGTGTGCGTTAGTTGCACATTTCCTGACTGCAAGCATTGGCACGATCAAACGTAGCGAACGTGTTTTACTGCTGTGGTTTTATTCCTTGTTCACTTCAGCCTCTTGGGACCCAATATTCAACAAATATTCAAATTGGGGTTGGAGTTCTGACCGCCCGGGTACTGCGTGTTCCGGCAGTGTGTGTTTGTACGTTGTTAAAACCTGACAAGAGAGCGGTAGCCAGGAGCCTGCAGGCGGGGCTCCGCCGCGGTCGGGCCAGCTGGGCTGCGTCGGCGCTCGGGTTCTGTGCCCCCGCCCGGCGCAGCCTCGGGCTGGGCCGGTGGAGCGCCGTGCCCTTTTAAGGAGGCGGACCGTACCACCAGAACTTTGTTGAAGGGGGTGTCCAGGCGAACTCGGACAACTTTAACAGAGGCGAAGGACGATTTCCTTTACCTTGTGACGCGGGCCGGAGTTCTAGTGCTGCTTGGCGGAAGCTGTGCGTTGGTGGGCTTTGCGCGAAGGGAGCCCTTCGATTTCCTTTCTCCGGAATCGCCCGGAGGGATCTCACTCGGTCTGAATTCAGACGCGAAGCTCCCCGGGCCGGTCCAGAGTGTAGTTTGCCTGCAGAGGTCCCAGTGCCCGGATGTCCATCAGGATTAGCGCGAGCCAATACGCTCGGAGCCCGAGGCTGCGCTGAGGACGCCCGGGCTCGGGAGCAGGTAGTCCGGTAAAATCGGGTAGTCGCGCTGGGGAATCGTCCCCACCCGGCCCCGGCAAATGGTGAGCGCGGCGCTGGCAGAAGGGCCGCGGGTTGAAGGCTCTGATGGACAGGAGACCTTGAGCTCTATAAACTGAATTATGGCAGCCCAGTCAAGGTAAGGCAGGCACCGAGAGAAACTTTTAAAATATGTTAGTGGCTAGGAGAATTGAAGGTTGCAAGGGAAGGGTCGGGGTGCTGCGAAGAGGACGAGCAGGAAGCAGCTTTGTCATTGCTTTCTCATCATTCCTGATGCTGTGGTTCTTTATGTCAGATAAAAAACAGTTTGGAGAACATAATAGACAATTTCTGCAGAGAGGAGGGGGTTGAGTTAAAGTTAAGATTAAAGTTAAATTTCTCTTCCAAAAATAATTATTTTCAGAAAAATAGTTGATTTAACTTGTCTGCCTTTGCCCAAATTGTCCTTTAGTTTCTTTGTGCACCTCCTTCTGGTTCTCCTGATTTTTTTTTCCCCCTCTCCGCTAATGCCTTGAGCAGAATTTTAGAAATCGATTAATGTGAAACAGTTCGCCTTGGGGGAGGTGGTTGAGAATTTGCCTGGTAAGTGACTGGAAATTTTACTGCCAGAATGTACGATTGCACATAAAACGGCACAGCTTGCGTGAATCTGCTGAGTAGGCAAAGACCAGGAATGTATCGGGGTTGGTGAAGGGGAGAGGATAATGAACTGCAGTTGCTGTCAGAGGAACGCTATTGTAAGAACCTCCAGCCCTGACTTTCCATGGTTTGTTACTTTTTTGTAATGAGGCTTTAAGAGTGATGACAAGGCATTAGTGATTTTTATGAAATTCAAACTGTTGTGTATGATTTCATTTTAGTTGTGACAGCAGTTGGTGCTAAAGGAAGCCTACAATTTAGATATACATTCTTTTTAAACTTTCAGTTTTACTGGAAAGTACTTTGGTGTCGCATTTAAATTAATGAGAGCTCCTCAAGTTGCTTTTTGATGTAATATAGTGATTTGGGGGAAATCTTACAAGGCTAAACACATTTCAGGTCTGAAGACCCAGATAGGTCACTCAGAGAAATAGATGCTTTAAGCTTAAAGTTTGGACTTGATGAGACTTTGAAATTTTTTCCTAAGAGATAGAACTTTCTAGGAAGAAAAAGAACTTCACTATATAGAGCGCCTCTATGTGCTTTGTATATTTAATCCTCTAGACTCAGTGGTTTATCCCCTGCCCCCATTTTATTGGCTGTTCTAAGAGAGAGGTTCTTAACTTGAGGCCATTTAGTAGGAAAACTTGGATGAGAAGAGTTGCATCTTTATTTATGCTAACCTTGACTGAAATTTAACTGCCAAAAGGGTCCATGGCATCAAAACCTTAGATTGACACTGTGGTCTAAGAAATTAAATGGTATCTAACAGAGCTCAATAATAGAAAGCTGGGATTTGAACTCAGATGTGAGTGATTTCAGTGTCTGAACCCTTAAATTAATTAAGAATAAAATGAGGTAATAGCTAAATTGGACACTGCTGTGTGCCAGGCACAGCAACTGTAATTGGATTACCTCTTTGACTCTTCTCAGTTGCTTAAATAGGTAAGTACTTGTATTTTTTCACATTTGTTCAGGAAACTGAGGCTCAGCCAGTCTGTTTCTTGCTTGAGGTCACACAGGTAGAGCGGTGCCTGCCTGACTTTTGAGCTGCCCTGCAGCATTTCCTTACTTCCAGGCTGCCTCTTTAATGCTGAGATGAGGTGTTGAAAGGGAGCTGCAACGCCTCAGTCTAAATGCGCAAAAAGCAATTTCTGCTAAAAGTACTTTGCTACAAGATGTAAAAATCCGAGTTATCAGTATGGTAGTTCAATTTGCTAGTAATTGAAATAGGAGGACTGTACATAGTCTGCTTTTCTGCCTGGCCTTCAGATGTGCCCTTGAACTAGGAACAAAGCCACGATGTCTTTTTTTTTTTTTTTAATTTTTTGGCCTCACTGCGTGGCACCTGGGAACTTAGCTCCCTGACCAGGGATTGAACCTGCGCCCCCTGCATTGGAAGTGCAGAGTCTTAATGAGTGAACTGCCAGGGAAGTCCCCAAGGCCATGCTGTCTTGCTATTTTCTTAGTCTGCATCATGGGAGTGTATCTCTCAAGTGGTAAATGTGCATTTTTTCACTTACAGCTGGAATGTGGTCCAAACTCACTTAGACATTGTGTTTGTGGGAGAATAGGTAATCTTTGAGATCCCCAGAGAGAATATATGGAGAAAATTGCAGGTATTTTTGGATTTCAGGAAACCCCAAAGCTGGGCCACTCTGCCTGAGTAGTGCTAAGAGAAACGCAGCCATCATCTGTGATGTATAATCTGGGGCAGTAAAATCTTGCCTGTGTGTCAGCATCTGTTTGCTTTTGAAACAATTAATTTAGATTCTTGGACTCATTGGATCTGAATATTCATAGCATTCATAGCTCAGTTCTAACCATTGTGCACTGTTTAAATAATTAGGTGGTGGGATTTTTTTGTTTGTTTTTGAGTAGAAGAGATAGATGGAAACTTAGACGAAACTGAATTTTGTAGCACTGGTAGTGAATAAATGAGCTGACCATGGCACTATTCTCTTATTATTTGTTATTGTTATAAGGTAATAGTCTTCACTTGATGTTGATGGATGGTGCATGACTAATTTTTCATGTGTATTTCTTCTCTGTAGTCAGCTCCTTAAGACATTGTCTCACATTTTTAGTATTCCTTGCATAGGCTAGAAGTACTTTGAATGAGGGAGGGACCGCTTAAATCTCTAGGCTTGTGAATTTCCATAAATTGAGGTTGCATATTCTTCTCCATTTTAAAACCTAAAAGTAGGAAATTGATTATTTTGTTTTGCTTTGTGGTTGATTTCTTCCGCTAGATATGGAAGACATTTATTGAATGAAAGGTCAATTCCCTAAGTTTTAAAAATTAGATTTAGGGTCAGTATTTTGAGAACATTAAATATCTGCTTTGCCTTTTCAGAATTGTGGAGAAAGGCCGTCATTTAGAAGTGCAACATAAGTTAAAGCAGGGCATATTCTATGCCTCCCCTCTCAGATCAGTGTGTGCTTCCTTTGGAATCTATAAGCAAAACAGATAAATTGACTAGGCTTCCTTGCTTTAAGGTGAAATAGTTACAGATCATGGCTTTAGTTTCCAAATTCTGATCTAAAGCACTTGGAGACGGTGCTTTTATAGGAGTATACAGCCTGGCACACCCTCTTTTGAGGACTGGTAAACCTATGATGGGTAGGGGTGGGCATAGAATCCCATCAGTTTGTAGATCTATCCTTTTCTATGAGGATTAGCTTGCCTTATATTGAGGAGTGTGTTGATGGATAAAAGAGAAAGGAGGGCTTTGGTTCTCCATCTCTGCTAACCCCTTCGTTGAAGCAATCCCTGAATTTTAGAAAGGAATACTTACATCTCTTCAACTACCATCATCAGGGATTAACTGGTTTTAAATGCACCTTGTGCTACTGGAGAAGCCCTGGCCCACCTCCCCCCAGGGTGTGTGTGTGTGTAGCAGGGGGAGGGTGCGTGAATGAGAGTTGGGGGAGTTGAACTTGCTTCTTTAGAAGAGTAGCTTCTGGTGGCTGAGCATGTCTCAAAAGCTCTTTCACACAAACTGCAGAAGGAAATTAAGTTTAGGTAACTCTCCCACAGGTTTTTGTTTGTTTGTTTAAATTTGACTAAAGTTAATGATGTTTAAAAAAAAATAATAGAGGAAAGTTAGATTGTTCCCAAGATTATTATGAAGCCGGTTTTTGGTGGATCTCTTACTCTGGTGGGGGAAATTTTCCACGACAAAAAGCAATGCTCTTAAACTGGTATGGAACCAGTTTTGCTCCGTCCTCTGTCCCCACCCCCAGTTTATGAGCTTTGTAAAGATTACCTTGGAAGAAAATTCATGAAAGCAAAAAAGCTCTGATTTAATATGAGCAAATATCAAAGAAGAATGCTTGATGTTTTGGAAAGTGCAGTTCAAGGAAGTGATTTCAAGAGGGAAATAATTTATGCAGTATTTTGACCCAGTGAATGTCTTCATTTTTTCCCTTAAGATACCATTGTAAACTGTGTCCTTGACAGAAGAGGTTTCTTAAATGATTTCCTTCTAGTTCATCCTGAGAGCCCTGCTGAGCTTCCTGACTCAGACTAGAGGTTCTTCCATGATGAAGATGGAAGGAGGATTGAGTCATTTTTTTCATTCAGCTGATTTATGGGGATCTTCTTTGGCAAAAAAAAAAAATAAAAAAATTAACACAAGTGGTCTCTCAAGAGAGTTAGGGGATTCTATACTATACCATGAAAAAGTATTCAATAGCTGGTTCTATACTGTTTTGAAAATGGAATTTAGTGAATGCTACACCTAAGCAACTTAAATGTCAAATATGCTAATTATCTTAATCATGGATAAGAGAGAAATCTCTCCCATCTGGGCACTGTCACTTATTTGTTTTGAGCATTCAAATCCATCTATTACTTAATAGCTGTAAAATGGAGGAGTTATAAAGCTGGTTTGCTTCATTACAGCTTTGAGGTATAACATACAACTTGATTGCTTCTAATATATAAACTTAGTTTTCTGTTAGCAAATTTCTCTATTTTGTTTGCTTTCCAAGATAGGAAAATAAACTTATTTCCAAAATCTGTCTTCTGAAAGGGCAAGTCCTGTATGTGAGATGTGGTGAGAAGGACTGTAGGCGACAGTGTATTCTGACTTTACTTCCGTACTACTTGGAAATACAGCCTGCACCTTTAGGACAATGTTTCTTGGCTCAGAAGTACAAACATAGCAAGCTTGGGTGTCATAATCTCTTTGTTGTGGGTTCAGTTACATTTTATTGATATGGGGTGGGTGCATAACTTTTACAGCTTAAATGATTACCTGTCCTTTTTACTTAAGTTAAAAAAAAATTGAAAGCTAAAGTTGTATTTTAGCTCTGCTTCTGATTGTTCTTCATGCATTTTAATATGAACATAACCTGTATTCATTTGCTCAAAATAATATAGCAACTAGAATGCAAAGTAATGTCTTGCTCAAATATATATGTACCAGATGAAGTTTAGCTTTAGGCCTCTAGTGGAGGGGGTGGAGAATAAGATTTATAACTTTTAGTGTTAATGTCCTTGGAGACCCAAAAGTAAAAATTAACTTTAATAAACATCCCAGTGCTGACTTTTTGTGTCTTGGCAGTGATCAGTGTTGAGAATCCTGCTCCTGTGCAAACTTTTCCCTTTTCCTATCTATCCGCAGTGAGTTAAAGCTTAACCTGATGGCCACAAAGCCAGCAGACTTAATATCCTGAAAGCCTTTTTCAATGGTGAACGTCTGTTGTTTTCTTGCATTGGTTTATTGGCTTCGTTTTTAATTTAACCAGATTGGACTCCTATCAGGTTCTTAAAGCAGTAATTTGATGTCAGATTTAATATATTAAGAGGAAATCCCAATAGTGACGTCTTGTCAAAAGGAACTGAAGCAAACAGAAGGGAGAAATATATTGTATTTCTATTGACAGCTAAATTGTCTTTATTTTGGTATTAGGTATTGTATTTCCAGAGGGCACCCATAGTTCGACCACATTCTAAAAGTACCAAGGATTGTTCTTCCTCCACAGTGGCTCATGTGATGATGAATGCTTGGAGACCTGCAGGCCACATGATCCTTTGTTTGGGTGGGCTGGGGAGAGTTAAGGATGTGACTCCTGAGTCACTGGTTCGCCTTTATTTTACCCAAAAGGATCTTGCCTTTCTTTTCAGTATTGCTTACAGCTCGATTGGCAATTAAACAAATAAAAGTGAAGGAATATTTTAGGGGCAGTGTGGTTATATTAAGCTCAAAGTTCTCAAACTGGATTAGACACAAGAAACAGCATGAGTGCTTCTTAACATGCAGATTCTGCTCTCCCCTCCCCCCAGAGATTCCTTTTAGGCAGGTCCAGGGTGGAGCTTGGGTGGAGCCCTGCTGGGTCTGAGGCCAGAGGCCCACCTACAACACTTTGTGAAATGGGGTGTGTGTGAGGGAGATACAGTATCATATAAACTATGTCGTGTAATGCAGTTACATTTTGATTTAATATATATTCATATATACACACCCTCCCCATTGAAATAGACAAGAGGTTGGTACAGAAGGTAGATATCTACCTCTATAAATTTATGTACTTATTATAAACTCTATTAGTTGAAATGTCCAAATGCACCTATATTTAAAAAATGAAAGGAAGGTACCAAGAAGTAATGTGCAATGTTTAATCCAGCAGCACTTTCCTAAAAATTGTTTCTTAAGGACCTGGATACTTAATTTACCCTTTTCTATCCGCTCTGGTCTCCCTCCCCAAACTACTAACTCACTCTTCAACATCCCCCCCACCCCCATCCCCCGTTCATCAGGTGGCAGTTGTTTTGTTTTTAATTTTTATTTATTTATTTTTGGCTGCATCGGGTCTTCGTTGCTGCGCACAGGCCTTCTCTAAGTTGCTGCAAGTGGGGGCCGTTGGGCTTCTCGTTGCGGTGGCTTCTCTTGTTTCGGAGCACAGGCTCTTAGGCTCCTAGGCCTCAGTAGCTGTGGCACGGAGGCCCAGCAGTTGCAGCACGCGGGCTCAGTTGCTCTGTGGCGTGTGGGATCTTCCCAGACTAGGGCTTGAACCCGTGTCCCCTGCACTGGCAGGAGGACTGCCAACCACTGCGCCACCAGGGAAGTCCCAGGAGGCAGTTGTTTTTGTTCCTAGAGAAAAGTTATAACTGTGAATTGGTCAATTATATCCAAACTTTTGAAACTGAAATAAAAGTTTGGGTTTTTTTCCTTTCTTTTAAAGAAGAGCATTGTCTAGGTGTACTGTCATTGAACAAATAATATGCAACAAAAATTTTAAAATGGGGCTCCTATGGGAAGTAAATGTTAAAATTATAGCAGAAGTCAGTTCCTGTAACAAAATTCAGGAAACACTTTCTGGTATGTGGGTGTTGTAACTTTTCAATTCTTGGAACTTTCCTTCAGGAAACTGTCCTGTCAAAAGCAGAGCAGTTGATAAAATATGAAGCACAATTCACAAACTCTGTTGTGCAGTGTAATTAAATTTTGATTTGGGGCATATGTTTTTGTGGTGGTGATAGCTGAGACTGTCATGTGACTTTCATCGTGAATAACGTGCATCTGGATAACTTGTTAAATGGCTTCTCTCCCTCTCCCCATTCTCTTTGCTTTAAAAATACAGGTGTACCTGATTTGCTCTGGATGTGAATTTATGGAAAGTGGTATTTTAAAAATTTATGGAAAGTGGTATTTTTAAAATTAACCAGTTCCCATTATTTTGTATAAAAGTATGAAACTTGTTTCTTTTCCAGCTTTACAGAAATTACATATTTTTGTCTCATGATTGACAAACTAATATTTTACCTTAGACATTTACATTTCTAAGGTGGTCTACCTAGTAAGTTGGTAACTTAAGCTGCCAAAATGCTAATAAAAATTTGAGTCCATGATTTTAATTTTTTTCTTTAAAGGAAAATAACCTCTTACTGAGTTAATAGGATGTTTTAAGTAAGTTTTTTTTTTTGGTTAAAAACATATTTATTGGTTCAAAGTTCTAGACAGTAAAACAATAGCTAAAGCTCTTGTTTTATGTTTTTTTCAAGTAACTTTGACCTAGCATTTACACTTCTAGGAATTATGTTTTTCTGTTAATCTTTTATAAGCTGTGTATCTCCCTTTCCCACTCAGTTCCCTCTTAGAGTTCAACCATACTTATGCTAGCTCTCCATTAAGAAAATCTGTGTAAGTATAAACTTTGTACCAGATGGAAAAAATCAGGCAGCAACATTTACTAACATTAGGATAGTAAAAGGGTAGAATGAAACCCAGTATGTTATATTTGTTTCGAAATGGAGTTCTGCTACCTGAGGATGTTGGGAAGAATAAACAGTGGTCTGTGTCACTTGGTTTTAGTAAAGTTCAGAGTAAACCAATTAAACTTAGTTTTTGTTTTTAAATCGGAGCTATGCCCAGAAGGCAAAAAGCCCTAGATGGGAAGTTATAAAAGATTGAATATGATCATTTCTATCATATTGCTGATTGTGTAGGGGTTTTGTTTTAACCCTCGTGACAGGGGCCTTTTCTTACAAACATCTTTGTATTTTTCTCATTTTAACAGTCATATTTTTCTAAGGATAAAGTGAAAATCATTAGATTTACTTCATGTGAGTTTAATTTGTAGGCTTTAAAAATCTTGACAGTTCTCATGATAAGCCTAGAATAAAACTTGGTTTCTATCTGACTTCGCCCGTAATTCTGTGGTGAAACCCCTAAGGTATTAGTATTACCCATTATTTTAAAGAGCAAAGTAGAAGCTTCACCACTTTTGGTCTTTTGGTAGCTTGGTAAATTACTTTTTTTTTTTTTTTTGCAAAGGGGGTGGGGCACATTCACCAGATCTTTTCTCTCCCATGTTACTTGTCACTTTACGCTTTTTCGCAGCCCAGCTTTTTTTGTTTGTTTTCTTTACAACTTTGAGGTATATTTTACATATCTTAAAAGTTGACCATTTCAGGTATACAGTTCAGTGATTTTTAGTTACTTTACTGATGCAAACATCATCATTAATCAATTTTAGAACATTTTATCCTCCCAGTAAGATCCCTCATTGACCCATCCAACCATTAATCTACATTTTGGGTGTTAATTTGCCTTTTGTGGGTGTCTCATGTACACGGAATCTTGTAGTTTCTTGCATCTGGCTTTTTTCACTCACATAATTTTTTGAAGTTCATCTGTGGCATAGCATGTGTCAGTAGCTCTTTTTTTTTTGCGGTACGCGGGCCTCTCACTGTTGTGGCCTCTCCCGTTGTGGAGCACAGCCTCTGGACGCGTAGGCTCAGCAGCCATGGCTCACGGGCCCAGCCGCTCCGCGGCATGTGGGATCTTCCCGGACCGGGGCACGAACCCGCGTCCTCTGCATCGGCAGGCGGACTCTCAACCACTGCACCACCAGGGAAGCCCAGCTCTGTCCTTTTAATTGCTGAGTAATTAATTCTGTTGTCTGGATAGATAGACTGGTTTTTTCCAGTGTTTTGCCTTTTGGGGGGGGTATTTGAATAATGCTGCTATGAACATTTGCGTTCAGGTCTTTGTGTAGACTATGTTTTTCTTTTTCTTGGTTAGGTACACTATGAGTGGAATTGCTGGGTCTTATGACAGTTTTGTACTTATTAACCTTTTGAGAAACCACCAAACTGTTTTCTAAAATATATGCTCACCCATAGCCCATGTTTAAACCGATATAATTCATTCAGTTTCTTGTGATTTATGTACTATTCTCACAGTCAGCTGGGCTGTGAAAGTAGTGGTTCTGAGATGTGATCAATTTTGCATTTGATTATTAGAAAATGTTTTAAATTTATATATGTCTTAAAAACACAACTCTTTTTTCCTATAAAGAAAATCCCTTTTGGTATTTTTAAAATTGATTGGGCTTTTTGATGAAGAAACTTATCAAGGAATGTTTAAAAAATACCAAATTTAAAGTATCAGTGCATGCTGTTGTCAAAATCGCAAAAGAAACTTCCAACCCACAATTCAAATATCACAAATATATTATTAAATATAACTCCTTTATTTCATAACTGCAAAATGGTCCTAGAAATTGTTAACTTCAATACACTTTATAATAAAAACATTCAGGCAGAAATTAGCTGTTTTCATTCACTACAGCCTCACATGCAAAGATATGTTATCTAAATGAAGCTTCTGGAAATTATCATTGAAACTTGGGTCCTGCCAGGGGAAGGTGGTGACCACGTGCCCTCAGTCGGTGGTGTGCTCCAACTTTCAGGAAAAGATACATCTATTTTACAAACAGGAATATTTCATGAAATGCTGTGAAGTTATCTGTATGTGCATGTGTGATGGTAGTGATAGCGGATCATCTTTTTAGCACTCCACTGCCGTTCTGTTTTTTAAAAAAAGGCTGTGAGGCCCTGGTTCATTGTCCACTGCACAGCTGCCTTGAATGAGTCTGCCCAGTGTGTCTTCTGCTTTGGAGGACATGTTATCAGAATTAACTGCTTCTGAGTATTAATTTTTACCTACTTAAAGATTACGTATCAGTATTAATAGCTTTATGCCTGTGGCCAATTCACGTGCGTGGACAGTGCTTTTAATATTGGTTCTCTGTATCCTGTATCGATGGAGCCTCACTGCTCCCTCAGAGCCAGCTGCAGCGTGTGCAGGGCTCTGAGCTTCTTCAGACAGATCCGGGGTCTCCCTCCCCACAGGGAGACAGAAAACCAGCAAACAAGCTGGCAGCAACACAACGGCAGACTGTGTTAGGTACTATGACAAAAATCCAGCCGGGCCTGGGCAGAGAATAAGGGAGTGTGGGGAACTTGTTTTCACGTGCGCCATGAGGACGTTCGAGGAAGTTAACCTGAAATGGAGAAAATGCAAATCATGACAAGTTAGATTTAATTGTCCTTTCAGAATGTAATAAGTGATATTGGTGGGAAGGATGGCATTTTTAAACAGGGTAAGTATGGTTTTAGGAAATAGCCGTCATGTGGCAGTTTCTCAAAATAAAAATTTAATTGTCTTTGTGAATTCTACCAAAACTCAGCCCTATTAAAAAAAATTTTTTTTTAAATTTTCATGAAGGCAAAATGAGTTCCATAACAACATAACTTGAACTTTAAAAATAGAGACTATGTTTTCTAAAAGTTTGCTTTAATTGGTGCATAAATATAAACAAGTTAAACGTGGGAAAGAAATTTGAGAGGACATTTTCCTTAGTTTGGAAGCCATCAAATAAAGGATGTGATAGAATTAGAGAAGTCCTAGCTCAGTGAGGACAGTCATAAAGGAATGAAGATTTAGACTGTTGTGGAGGGTTTTTAAGCCTGGCTATTTTAAAAGGTTAATCTACAAAGCATCTTTTTATACATGTGAAAGGCTGTTATGGGGAGTGGGGTGAAAGATGACCTCCATCTCTGATCTTGAAGAAATAATTTATATATGTTAAGAGGTTTAAGCAAAGCCCGGGAATGAGCTTCTCATTGAAGATAAGTAAACATGAAAATATAGTAGAAGGTGGTGTTCTTTTAGTATATATAGAAATAGAAAATAATGTTCTACTTTGGATATTTTAGGAAGTAGCAGATGGTTTTAAGTACCTTTTTCTCAAGGGATTCTGTGGCTTCTTAAAAAAAAAAATGTGATCACAGCAAACTACTAGAGGAACTGAAAGTTCTTATCCTCTGCATGCATCACGGCTTTATTTGATTATATAGAGTTGCTTCAAGGATCCTGTGCTCATTATCACCTTATCTCTTTTGTACCTCTGTTTTATAGTTATTTTCAAATAGATGTATTTAGTTCGATACCTTTTGTGGCATGATATATGGTAATTTTGTGACTGTATTGTGAATATGTGAAAAGAAGGTGTATTCTTTATTTTCAGGGTCCAGAGTTAAACATGGGTTTGTACATTAGACCTATTTTACATTATTTCTATATTCTTTGTCCATTTATTCTGCCGTAGACTGGGAGATGAATAAAGATCTAATACAATTAGAGAATTTCTGTTTCTCCTAGTATCTTCTGAAGCTTTTGCTTTACAAATGTGGTTGCAATGCTTTTGGTGTGTAGATATTCAAAACTGTTACGTCTTCATTTTAGATCGCTCCCCTTGAAGGTATTAGTTTCTTATGTATACTTCCAGTTTTCTTTGAGTATTGGTGATATTTTTTTAAAAAATAAAAGATATATCTTTACATCTTTCATCCACATGGATACTATTTTGGTTTAAGGAGTGGGAGGGGTGGTCCAGCCCCCCTCCCAGCCTGCCCCCAGACAAAACATTTTGATCTCTGTTCAAGAACCACCATCAAACTCAATGATTGTAACTTTCTAATATGTCTTAATATGTGAAAGAGCTAATCTTTCTTTACCCTTCATGCTTTCAGAATTTTCATGGATATTTTTTTCATGTATATTTTTCAAGATCAGCCTGAGTATTTTGTCAAAAACTGGGGCTTTTAATAGGGTGACTTCCTAACAAACTTATAAAACCTCATCCTGTTTTTCAGAAGTATTAAAGTTTTAAACAGGATCTCTGTTTTTTTTAGATTTTCGTGGAATGGAAAAGGGTAAGTCCCAGTGCCAGGGCCTCCTGAATCACCAGACAGACACCACTCATTTATGTTGGAGACATTTGGGAAATCCTGTTTGCCTCAGTTTCTCCAGAAAGAAGTGAAAATGTACATTTGCTCTTGTCATGGATGAATGTATTATTAATATAACTCTAACTGGAATCGTGTTTTTGTAGGTGATTCACATCTGGCTTTGGGCAGAAACAGCATTTTGCAGTCTCTGTATTGCTGTGCATAGTATCTCACTTTCTAGCAGACTTTTTGGTCATTTGCTTTTCCTTGACCATAAAAGATATAATTTACGCTCTTTAAAAATATTTTTGTAGTTCAGTAAAATAAAAGCAGCAGTTTATTAAAGTTAATTGTAATTAAGACGAAAGAGAAATATCTTCCTTAAATCTCAACAACTTAACTAAAGATATTCTTTTTGTTCCTTTTCAGCTTTTTTCTTTATACATTAAATGTTTTCACATAGTTGAACTATTCTTTGTATACATTTGATAAGTGATTTAGTCAATGAACGGGGAAAAGAAGATGAGGTTGGGATTACTTTAGGCTGTTGTGAGTTTTTGAGATTGTCATTATCTCTTAAATTTGAAAAGGAACAGATAAGACTTTCAGATCTTTTATGCTTGGAAACGCCATGCTAAGAATACATTTTTTAAAAGCTGAAAATAGCCCAGTTCATATTGACTAAAGCAAGGTGTTATTTTATACATTGTGCTATAGAAGCCAGGGTAGTAATGGAGATATTAACACACTGCCACTTGGGTTTAATAGATATTGCAGCCTGTTCATGGTTCTGGTTATGGAAACCACACTGAATACCATAGTTATGAACTTCACTCGTTCATATTTACTTATAAGACTGTCATAGTTGAAGAGCTAGTGTAGCTCACAAATTCATAATAATTGAAGACCCCTTGTAGGATTTTTTCTTTTCTATTCACACTTGCAGATAGTGTTCATGCATGTTCACACAGAACCCAAACATTGCCTCAGTAGGAGAAGTTGAAATCATATATGCAGACTGAAATCATTATTTCTAGTCATGCTTTTAAATATTAGTTTGAAAAATTGCTTTTTTGTTTTTTTCCTATTAGTATCATTTTAAAATCAGCAAGAAAATTAGGTGTTCCCTGGCGGTTCAGTGGTTAGGACTCTGCACTTCCACTGCAGGGGGCATGGGTTCGATCGAGATCGGGGGAACTAGGATCCTGCATGCCATGTGGCGTGGCCCCTCCCCCCAAAAATAAAAAAAAATAAAATAAACAAGAAAATAGATTTTTGACAATTGCCTTAACTTTGTAAATCTCAATCAAATTTGTTTAAATTATCAGGAATAGAAAATTCAGATACTTATATTTTTATAGAATTCCTTTAAAAATTGTGCCCAAACTGTAGGACAGCAAGGGTCACTGAAATTACTTATTTACTTGAGGAAAACATTTCTGATTTAATTCAAAAATGATTTTTTTCCCCCATTGTATTTTCATAGTTGAGCTGGTAAGAGTGGGTGGTTATTTCAGTAGGTGTTGGGAAGTTTAAAAAGCATAGATAGTTTCCTAATTACTGATTTTCTCCCCAAAATGGGTTTGGAACACAGAAAGCAGCAGAAGCAGTAATGAAAATCATGTGATGAAGGTTAAACCCCCAGGCTGCACCCAGAATGTTTCTTCACTTACAGTACCAAAATGTCAAAAATTTGGAACAATAATGGAAAACAGTGCAATTGATGAAACAAAGCATACAAACCATGCTTGAATAAGATGGTTTATCCTATACTCAAGTTAGTTTTTTGTTTTGGCAGGAGGGAGGAGTGGTGTAGGGCATCTTTAGGTTTAATAGGAGGAGAATGTGGAAAAAAATGAATTATTTTGGGAGTATTTCTGTTGGTAAACTTGGACACTTTGAAGGACAGAGACTTTATGTATAGTTTCAGTATGTGATAATAACAGTCATTTATTGAGCATTCCATTATATTCGGAGCCAGGAACTTTGCGTATTTGATATCCCTGAATCTGTATGACAAGAGATTATCACTCCTATTGCACGGATGAAGAAACTGAGGCTTGTGGAGATTAACTGACTGACCCAGGTTACACAGCAAGTGACAGCTTGACACACAGCCTCTACTAATCTACTCCAGACTTTTCATTTAATTGTCTTATCCTCATACACTTATCCATATGGCCAATGTTCCTTGGTTTACTCATAAACAAAGGAAGGATGGAGAAAGTGGAATATGATTGTATGTGTATGTCCGTCTGTCTTTTAACTCAACTGTGACTGTGAAACAGAAAAAGGGAGGGAGAATAGGGAAACACGGTATGTGTAAAATTCCTCTCAGGGTGAAGAAATGTGCAGAAGAAATGTGAGGTCAGTCTTTACTAATGCCCAGCACTGGCAAGTACCTTTTCCCCACAACTTGGTCGCCACATGGAGAATGAGGGAGAGAATGCAACTGTTTGAAGTTGTGGGGTATTTGTAATTCAGGCAAATCCTGTAGTATTTGGAAGGGGAGATATGTATGAACCTTTGTGGATAAAGATGTGAAATCCTTTTTACCCCGTATCCTCCTCCAGGATGCTGCTTCCATATAAGAAACTCATTGTGGGACAAAGCAGACATCCTTCTACCTCTTTTTAGTATGAAATGCATGCACCCCATTGCCTCTGCTGCAGGACACCACACTTCTCATACCATCCTTGGATTCTCCTTGTTTTCTGCTGTTCTCTTACCTGCTCTGTATGCTGCCAGCTCTAGAAACCATCGTATTGTGTTTGATATTGAATTATTTTGGTTTCTCCTTGGGTAGGAGAAGAGTGGGAGGAGCATAGAAAGCACAGGGGTAGGGAGACCAATGCCTGTGTTGCTTTGCCCAGTTCTTGGACTCCAGCTGTATGTATTTGTTAATAATAGCTCGCAGTTATTAAATACTTAACTATGTGCCAGGCACTGGGCTAAGGTAATTGTATGCATTAGGTAATTGAATTCTTACAGCAGCCCTAAACCTTTGGTACAATTATCTCCATCTTAAAGAAGAGGAAACTAGAGCTTAGAGTTTGTGACTTATGCGGTTGACCATAGCTAGTCACAAGAGTCCCAAAGGTCCCTTTCACAAATGTAGCTATTAAGAAAGATCTCCATGTTTGTTTTCAGTCCGCTTTCTCAGTAGAAAATAACAGTGACTTGAGAATATTTCTCATTCTCTACTGTAGTGGCTCTCAACTCGGGGGAGGAAGGGAAAGGAAGGAGGAGGAGGGTATCTAGGGTATTTTCCCACCCCCGCCCCCAGGGATATTTGACATTTCTGGTATATTTGATTGTCACAGCAGGGAGGAGGATGTGCTACTGTTCTCTAAGATAGAGGCAGGTGGTCCTGTTACACTTCCTACAGGGCACAGGACAGTCCCCACAATGAAGAATGATTTGGCTTAGAGTGTCAGTAGTGCCATGCTTGAGGACCCCTTCTCTGCAGGGCCCCCCTAGTTCATAGGCCTGGGGATATTTGTGCTTCAGCGAGCACCTGTGCATTGTCATCAGACTCCAGCTCAGTCGGTGCTGGCCCCAAATGTGAGTTATTGGGCCATGTTTGGGACATAGTGCGCAAGACACTGCTAGGTACCGTGTGGATTACACTGCCCTGTAGAAAAGGGAGGAGTGGTCAGACTTCTCATAGAAATTCTGAAAATGGAAGAAACACTTCTGAGTGTGGTAAGGAAAGGATTTGTTGAAGCAGAGGGGCCATGGCACAGGCAAGGGCTTGGATGGATACAAGTTGCGAATTAGGGAAGTATCGATCCCGAGTGGATAGATAAAGAGCACAGTATTCTTTTTAGGGCTGGAGGTACATCTGGGGGACATTTTCAGGCTTCTTTCTTACCCAGTTGAGTGCTCTCTGTTTACTGTGCACTTCAGCAGTCATTAGCTCACTTAATCCTCATGTTAATCTTAGGGAATTGGTACTGTCATTAGCACCACCCCTTTTAACGGCTGATGTATCTGAGACGCAGAGAGATTAAATGACTTGCCCAAATGATCACAGCTAGGAAGTGGCAGAGCCCAGTTTGAACCCTCACTAACTCTAGAGACCATGCTTTTAACCAGCTTACTATGCCAGTTACCAGAGTGTTCTGTCCTGTCCTGTATTGCTCAGCATCCTCTCTGCCTTCCCCCAAATTCAACGAAACCATGGTAGGAGACTGACAAACAGCAGTCTCCATTTGGAGACCTTGAGTCTGGTTGCTGTAGCGGAAGGTGGTAGAGGGGTCAGAGGTGCCGAGGGTGAGTTAACGGAGAACTAAGGTGAGCCTTTTAAAGGAGCAAGGAAAGAATTCTGAGTGACTTGAGCCTCAATATATCTGGCAGGGACGAGGTTGATTGCAGTAGCATTTTGAACTAGTTCGAGGGAAAAAATATACAGAAAGGGAGATTGGTAGGTATAAGGTAACCACCTATTGTATTACAGATTTACTTGTGTCAAATGCGTTTCTAAAATCTGGGCCTTTTGTAGTTTAGATATCAGATGTAACTCAAACTAGGGAAAATAAAACCATAGAATCAGGCCCTCCTTAAAGCCCAAAGCTTTCTGGCCTGGTAATTTTGTAGGGAAGGACTTGCAAGAAAAACACTCTGAAATATAAAGAAGGAAATGTGATTCTGGTCATTCCTTTATAGGCACTAAATCAGTACATGAAGAAATAGGACAGGAACCAAAGAAGATTAATTTTCCAAAACCTCACAAACAACCTAGTTCGCAAATAGGGAACAGCAACAATTTTTTTAAAAGTTGAAGATTGGAGGAGGGAGGCGGGAAAGGTGAATTGTCTTCTCGGTGGTTGCTAGGGAGATTGACCTGAAAGCTTTGCAGATGGGAGCCTGAAACTCACTCCTACAAATGTGTCTATGTATCTCTGCTGGATCACTTGTAGTTTCTCAGTAGAGCAAAAAGCAGAAGCCAGAGAACGATTTTGAAGCAGTGAGGTAAGGTTTTGCTCAGCGTGCTTGCACAGATAGCACTCATGCAGCATGCACACAGCCACTCAAGCTGTTTCAATTCTGCTCACCGCAAATGCGATCTGTGTCTCAGAAGTTCAGGACCTTTCTTTAGTTCCTTTCCTTGCAAAGTCCACCGTGCTATTTGATAGAGGACCATATGCTTCCCAGGTATCCCTTTCTGATAAAACTTCAGATTGCACCAGAATTCTCTGAATGTGTCTGATGAAAGATGTGGGAGCTCCCTGCATGTGGCAGCCTTTCAGATCCTACCATATTTACTAATTTATTCTTGTGGTGGTTTTCCTTAATATTGTAATAGGAACATTTTCAAACAGAAAAGTTGAAAGAATTCCACAGGAAAAAGCCTCATTGCCAGATTATATTATTAACACTTTACTATACTTGTGTTACCATATGTCTGTTCATCTCTTCCTTGCTGTATCCATCCAGTAATTTGTCTTTTGTGCTTTTTATGTCAGTTGCAGATATCAGTGTACTTTCTCCTAAATACTTCAGCTTGTATGTCATTAACTAAAGTTAAGTGTTTATATACAGGGTTTTCTTTTTTCCCTTCTGCCATAAAATTTACTTGCCACAAAATGTACAAATCTTAAGTGGACTGCTGTGTTTTGACAATGCATACATCTGTGTAACCCAAACCCCTGTTAAGTTACAGAACTAGTCTTAGGGTTATTTTTTGGTGTGAATGTGGGAATATGATTAGAAGATGAGTAAATAGACACATTTTTATTTTATTTTTCCTTCTTTCAGGGTGTCATTCCTGTTTGTTTTTTTTTTTAATTATAACATGAGTTGTATGTCCTTGATAATATCTCATTTTGTAGATTATTTAGGTAGTTTCTTGAGGTCTCAGACCAAAACGTTTGGGTAAGGTACGTTTTTCTTTACCTAGGTTTCTCTTACTAAGAATTCTCTTGGATTGCTTTATTGAGTTTCTGGGATTTTCGACCCTTCCAAGATATATTGAGTATTGTTTTAAAAATGACTTTTCCCATGATTGTTACAAACTAAAATTTCTTCTGTGTCTGTGATTAGGGATATGGTGACTGCTTTCCTAAAAATAAGCAAATCCTTCTTTACAGAGTGCTTTGAACACTTAGTCTGACTCCAAAATTATAAAAAAAAACTTTTTTTTGTGGTATTAGCCTTCCCCCCAAGTGAAGACACTTTGTGAGGAGTAAAGACCCTGTCCATTCTTTTAGACATCCCTATTTTTGGGTAACAGTAAAATGCCTGCTACTTTAAGAGTGTGTTTGGGAATTTCCTGGTGG
The DNA here is from genome assembly GCF_963924675.1 of Phocoena phocoena. Lineage (NCBI taxonomy): Eukaryota > Metazoa > Chordata > Mammalia > Artiodactyla > Phocoenidae > Phocoena > Phocoena phocoena. Next base: position 36,220,699 of record NC_089223.1, on the reverse strand, counting down.
TCCAGTGGTCCGTGCTTTCCCTGTCAAGGGCCCGGCTTCAATCCTTGGTCGGGGAACTGAGATCCTGTGAGCTGTGCAGTGCGGCCAAAAAAACAAACAAACAAAACATGCATATGTTAGAGGAATGCTAGGATGATTGGGTTGTGTTCTTCCAGGGTTATGCTGTGGAAGTCACCGGTAGCGAGGCAGGGGCTCTCCTGAAAGAGGTGGACTTAGCTGATGTCCCTCATGCTTCATGGGTGGGCCCTGGGCTCTCAGAGCCTCCCTCTTGGGCAGGATGAGAGAAGTCTTGGGATGATGGCATATCTTCCCTGGCAGCGGATCTGCAGATAACCAGGGACCCCAAGCTGAAGTGAGACAAGTTGTAATTTGTCAATGAAATGATCTGGTTGCGTATTACCTGCTTATTTCTGTTCTGTTATCCTCCAGATTTTGGTAAAGTCTAATGTGAATGTTCCTGTCATTTTTCAGCTATTTCATTGTAAGAGAATAGTTGTTGAATCTATGATTGGCCCAGAGTTGTGCGGGAAGCAACATCCACCTGAGGGCAGAGTGGGTGCAGCAGCCTTAATTAGTGGGAGATCCCCTAAGAGGTTTTAAATTCAAAGGAATAAGACATCAGACAAGATGTTCACTCTACCTTCATTTGAAGATCTCAGTTTAATTTCATCAAGGCTGTCAACCTAACAGATGTCCTTTTATTTAAATAAAGGTACTCAAATCTAGTCGTGCAGTCTCCCACCAGACTTCTAAAGAACCAGGACATTTGAGGAACAGTAAGTTCTGACCTTTAATAGCAGCCACTGGCTTAATTCTTCATATTTTCCAAAAACCACACCCGCCTGCTGGAGTAGATAGCTCAGGGAAGTTGGCTGGACTCACTGTGCCTTGGGAGTTTTTAATCCCAGAGCTTCTTCTAATGTTTTCTTCTGCTCTGCCATCTCTCTCACATCCTGTCTTTTCCCATTTATTTCAAACTAAAATTAAAGAATTGTAGTGTGAAGGCCATTATTCCATTGAAGATGCAGCTGGAACCAGTGACTGGCATGGTTTTTATGCCTCGTACAGCTCCCGAACTTCCACCAACACGTTCTGTTTTGCCACCCTTTTGAGGCTGTTAACTGTTAGTCCAGGCAAGGTATTGGAGATGGGGAAGTTGAGCCCTGAAGACAGCGGGTAACATCGTAGAATGCGCAGCACTGGAATCTGCAGGCTGCCCCCTTGGGACGCTTCTCACTACACACTACATTATGCTAATCTTTTTGAATAAGGGAGACAGGCATTAAAATTAGATAATTAAGAGATAAAAGTGGAGATTTTCCATCTTTCCCCTCAAGGCAAGTAAGCTGGTGAGAGAGAAATTTGGTGTTACTGAAAGACTTGTATATTCCAGAAGAAATTATTTCAGAAGTAATCCTTTAAATGAAACACTCCAAAATGAACTTTAAAATTCATCCTTTGTTTTTCTTGTTTAATAATTCAGGGATTGACAAACCTTGTCTGTGAAGGGGCAGATGGCAAACATTTTAGGCTTTACTGCTCATGCATTCTTTGCTGCCACTACTCAACTTTGCAGCTCCTCCCTCATCTCTGCTGTTCCAGGACTGCAGCAGCTATAGACAATATGTACACCAGTGGGCAGCGTTCCAGTAAATGTTTACGAAAACAGGCAGCTGGGCCAGATTTGGCCCACAGGCCATACTTTGCCGACCCCTAGTCTAGTCCATTTTTTTGGTTTCTGCTAACTTTGTTCAGTGTACGTTTATAAGTTGGGATTAAAGCATTGGTTAATGTTATGTCAAATAGGAATGTTAACCACCCCACCCCCTACCCCCTGCCTCGCCCCGCGTTTGCCACTGGTAGCCTTGTTCTCCTTTAATTTTACTCGCCACTCTGAAATTTCTGGGCTAATCATGTCAGGAAACTAAGGAAGAGTTTGGGGTGGGGATGTTCAATTAAAGGTTTCTTTTAAATTTACTACTGAACTTTTTCAGTCCTGGGATTGTGACTGCTGGCTCAGTAAACAGAATGATACATTGGAGGTCTTGAAAAGAGTGTATAATCATTTGAATTAAGAAGTCAGGCCAGACTCTGCGCAGCAAGGCTTTGTAATGGGGGCTGGTACCTTGTGGGTGTTGGGACTGTGCTTTTTGGGGCGGCGAGGAGGAAAGAGGGTGTGGGAGGAGTGATGAGTTTTGCTTTTGTGATCATCGTGGCCGCAGTTAAGTCCATTTGCATTCTAAACTTTGACATCCCCGCTCTGTTCATTGCCTAAAATTGACAGTTTTTGGGGTGCACCCTATTTGAGATCATTGTTTCAGGCCGAGGAAAGTCCACAGGCCGTATGAGGGCATTGTTGCCAGAAGAAAGGTCATTGAGGCCTAGGCCAGCCCAGCGGAGAGGATGACTGCAAAAAGCTGTCATCCCCACAAATAACCCAGAGTTCTTTGGACCCTTCCTATGAGAAATTTGGCGTTGGGGAACGAGGTGAGATGTGTGCAAACACCCCATGGCCAGTGATCCCTTTCTCAGCGGGGATATGGGGGTCCCATCTTCTCTTCCAGACTTCTGCTCATCCTTCAAGCTCAGATGTCACTCTGCTCTTAATTAAATCATCTAAGGCCCCTCCATTTAGACTTGGTGTTTTTCTCCCCTGTTCTTTAGCGCTTGTAACCAACCTCTACAGTCACTCTTAGTGGTTCCCCACTTTTGTATTTCTCCCGCTAGATTGTGGCCTCCTTAATTCTTTTGTCCCTAGGTCTAGCACATAAAAATCAATATTTACTGGAAACAAATAGGTCTTCTGTTACCGTTCTGTGAGGATTAAGATCTTGAGTCGGGCTACCGAAAACCATAGATAGATAAGTGCATTAGTGCTCTTAAATAACTTTAAGTGGCATAAATAATATTTTAAATGCAATTTTGTTTGGAGGAAATATTTTATAATCAGAGGCCTTGTTTAATATGTTATCAGTATATTGGTAATTTTGAATGTTTGCTTATCATTTCCTTACAATGGCTATATTAGCCTCAGCTTTTCAAAGAGAGTTAAAAATGAAAATGTTAAAGCATTATAAAGGACATAATCTCTCAAAATCCTGAAGTGTACTTCTTTTTTAAATAATTGAGCTCTCAGATTCTCATTTGCTAGCATTGAAGAAGGTGGAGGGATGCTTTATTAAGTTTGATAAGTACCCCTTGTTTTATGCAAGTGAGCTGCCTGTTGGCAGTGATGGGGAAAAGATGATCTAGTCTGCATATAAATGTTCCTGGCTGGGCCAAAATCCAGCCGAGAGAATCCTGACAAGCTTTGGAAGGCTCATAACACTGCTTAGCAGAGGTCGAAATGAAGGGAGACTTCTCCAGAAAAACAATGACTTACTGTTTAGCTTTAAGCCGATGCCAATTATAGTGGGTGGTAGGAGGTGAGCTGGGGTTAGGATGAAAATGAGAATATTTAGAAACATGTCATTGTTGCTTGTTGCCATATAAAATACCAATACATGTTTCCAGCTTTCTTCTCCTATAATAATCTCCCTGTTTTTCCTACTTGAAATGTCTGTGGAATGAAATGGAATAGATAATGAGACTGCCTCTAGTTTTTATGACATTAAGCTTTCTTTCTGTGAAAACAAGCTTGGCATGTGCAGTTAACCAAAAGAAGAGAGAACTGTAAGTCAAGAGGTAAAGGGAAAAAAAAGTGCCGATGGTTCTGTAAAAACACTTACAGGACATTTTCTTACATTTTCATCGTCTGCTTTGTGCAATATGCAAGTAAGATTAAATATCCATGTGGCTTTATTCCATGTGATTGTTAGAGCCTGGAAACTTTTTCAGTCTTAGAAGGTTTCTCTCTTCATATGTATGTCCACAGCAGTCTGTTTAACTAGGTTTAAAATATAATTGGCAGTGATTTCTACTACTAACAGTCGTGTGTTGATTGGGGAATGGAGAATCGTTAAATTTAGTTTTTAGATATCCTCTCCTTTTATGGAATGAGCTTCCTTAAAGGGATGGAGGAAGAGCCCTACAATTTTGGTGGGTTTGTTCAGTAACTGAAAACTGTATTGGATCTCTGTGTACCCATTTAAAGAATAAGTGTTTCTTAATATTTTCTTCTTTAGAGCAATAAATTGCATCTTGCCAGTTTCCTTATTATCCCATTGTTCCCCACTGTTCTTATCAATACACAGACATTGCTTTTCCTTTCATTTTCCAAGTGTAAGCCTTTTCCTGTTGCTTTTTGCTGTTGGTTAGCAAGTCTAAAGGCTGAGCATTTGTTCTGGCTGAAGCTGTATTTGGTACTTTGGCCCAGTTTCAAACAGTTCTTCTTATCGTATGTGGTGCAATTGGTTTTCTGGAATGTGTGTTAGAAGTTCAGTCATTGGGAGGTACTCTTCCTTTGGAATGGTAAATCCTGTACAGTTTTCCAAGCTGTTCTATAGAATGTAATTTGTTTAATTTGGTGTGTGTTGGGAATTATCTGGTGCTTAAGCTGCTAAGTGACAAAAAATATCCACTTAGTATGTTTGATCTCTTACGACTGTAGAATTAGTCTCTTCTTTAAAAGAACAAAAAACAAACAAAAACAACAAAAAACTTGCTCCCGAATAATTTGAGAGAAGAGTTGCTTTTTAAAATCCCTTTAGGGACATTTTAGCAGTCTCATGAGACACAAGATGAATTTGGAAATGATTTGTTTTTCTCTTGCTTTCTATATGGTACTTGAAATTTTGATGTATTAGTCATTTAGAGGATTCTGTCCATAACTGCCTAGTTTTTAAATAATGACTGTCTTTTGAAAATGCTTCTGTTAACTTCAAGTTGTATGATTTTCTTTTAAAAAAAAAAAAAGAAAGAAACCACTACTGTCTTTGCATCTGTATGCAGAATTCCATCCATTCAGCCAGTATTCATTTAGCTTAATGGGATAGAGTTGGGTGCATAGTGAGGTACAGGCGAGAAAAGGTGACTGACCTTCTGCACATTCTTCATGGAGGTGGGCGGTGGCGCCAGACATAGTTAAACTGATAAATGAACAGACAAGACAATTTTACTGATAAAAAGACAAAGCAGGGTGAAGTGCTAGAGAGCTCCTGCTGGGTGGGGAGAGTGGCCATTTAGGTGTGGGACCTGTATGAGGAGCTGATAATTACCGGAGATATTAGTGACAACATTGTCCTCAGCTCTAGGACCGAGCATCCAGACTGGGATCAGCAACGCACAGCTCAACCTATTCCAGGCATGGAAAGGCCAGTGTGGCTAGTAGTTGAGGAAGGGCATGGGGAGGGGAATAGATCTGGGAGATAGCAGTTGAAAGGAAGTGGGGATGGAGCCTTCCAGGCCAGGCTTCTGGATTTTAGTCTTGAATGCTAAGGGCAACCTATAGAGGGGGCTTTCAGCAGTGGAAGGAGCCACATAATCTGATTTGCATTTTTAAATTATTCCTCTAGATCTTGTATTTTCTTTGTTTTTCCCACGATGCATTTACAGCAGCACAGAGAGATTTTTCATTGTGGAAGTTTTGTTGCTGAAGTTTTACTCCTAGAGACAGCTTATTAATATTTTTCTGAATCTTGTTGATTTAAAATTAAATGTGTATTTGCTATAAATGTTACCCAAACTTTTTTTTATCCTTTGGTGTAGTATACTTTTATGATTAGTTGAAGAATAAAACCTGTAACATTAACTGATAAACATGCGGCGTTAGCTGAGGCAGCTTTCATGGCTGACCTAGGAAAAATGATGTCAGCTTCCTTCTAGGTTTGAGTCATTTGATGGGTACAACAGTCTGGTAAAATCGGTTTTAGGTATCAGACAGTGAATCATATTTTGTCATCAAATAATAAATAAGACTGGCAGAATTCTGCAGAATTCTGGATTGTTTGCAATTGAGTAATGCCAGAATATAATCGTTATAGTCAAAGACGTGTATTAAGTAAGCATCACTATTTGCTAAGCTCTCAGGAATAGTCCTTGTCCTTAAGGAGCTCACAGTCTAACCAGGGAAATCTTTAGGCACGTATACAGTTCATCTTGTTTTTGTAAATGTAAACATGGTCAGATTGGCAAGAACAGAGGTATCCCAGAGAAAGAAATCATTCACAGCAGGAGATGGAAGGTGAGAGTGGAGGTCGAGGCTAGAGGCAGTGATGTTTTAGATGGCTTTGAAAGTCAATTTAGGAATTCATCAGGGAACTAGCAGAGAGAGGAGGGTTGTGCTTTCTCCCAGTTCCTTGTGTTCAGAGGGTTGAGAGGTGAGGGAGTGGGCGGAAAAGGGTTTGTGTCCATGAGGGTAAGTGGAAGCCAGGTGGTGAAGGGTTGCTTGGCACACCTACCCCTCAGCTTTAATCCTGTAGGCAGCAGGGGACTTGGAAGCCTTATCAAATGGGTGAATAACAAAATCAGATTCATGATTTTTAGAAAGAGGCAGCTTTGTGGAGCGCATAGCCCAGGATGAGAAGTGAGGAAGTCCACACAACATTTGAATTTTGGATGCTTAATTGATTTAATGCCCCAAACATTTTTTTAAAGTTGAGTATGAATTAAATGAGGCAAGCATTAAAACAAGCAAACAAAACTTCAAGCTTGCTTGTCTACATTCTTTCCTAGTTTGTGACCGCAGCATTCTTTTAATTTGTGCCTGTAATGATACAGACTTTCACCAGCCTCATTATTTTATAGGTATGTGATGTGGTCCTTCATGGTCAGTTGAGTGTGCAAGAAGAATGGCCTGGGAATGAGGCCAGAGCTCTGGTTGATCCTAGTACAGACCAGACTTGCAGGAAGAGCCAACAGCTCCTACCCGTGTTTCTGATGGGTGCCAAATGGGCACTGCCAACCAGCAGGCCATCAGAGGCAAGGTGGCTGTGATCATCAGGGGTCTGTATAACTAAAGGGGGAGATGTAAATAACTAGTCAGGGGGCAGATTTATCTCTAGTGATCCTGTTTCCACTGCGGTGAGTAACTTCTTTGTCCTTTCAGTTAACTGCAGGTGAGTACTGTCAGCATTTTAGGGAACCCTTCTCAGAGACTGAGTTTTCTGGAATTTGGCAGTAACAATAAGACGTTCTCATTTCAAGTAACATTAAAAACAAATACTTTATTAACTGCCAGCTATGTGCATCATCAAAATCTTTGAGAGTGGGAGTGATTTCTTCTCCCTGGTGTGGTTTGTGTAATTGTCATTGGCGTGATGGCCTTCTTCCGTCAGTACTAGTTTTCTGTTTTTTAAAATGTGTTTGGAAGGCACAGGACTTGGGGTACTGCACATGGGAATGCATTAGCTCATTCGTCTCCTTCCCCCTCATCCCACTTTTGTTGGGGCTGTGTATCCCCACCCACACCGTTTCCCCCATGTCCCCTCTAAGACCAAGTAGTAAGAGGACAAGTTCTTGTGCTTTTCCATCTATAGGGCAAAAAAATGCCCCTCAAAATATATTTATATGATTAGAAAAATTATTTTTGTTTTTTTATTTTTTGGCCTTGCCACGAGGCTTGAGGGATGGATCTTAGTTCCCTGACCAGGGATTGAACCCAGGCTATCAGCAGTGAAAGCGGGGAGTCCTAACCACTGGACTGCCAGGGAATTCCCTGTGTGATTTATTAAGAAGAACAAAATGGGTTATAGTGAGACTACTCCAATTAAAAAACAGCAGCTGCTGGTGTTTGAACTTTGGAACATAGTCTTCAATGCAGTTTTATGAAGGTGGGTCTATAATTATTATTTAGCAACGATCTAAGACTGAGTTCAGGGTCCAAAATCAATTTTCAGAGGTTCTAATGAGAGTTATTGCCAAAATGAGCAACACCCCAATATTTCTTTACCCCTGATCTTGATACTGTTATATGGATATGAGGCTATTTCTTTTGGTTTTAATTAGAACATTTAACTACACAACTAATAAATGAATACTTCCTTGTGAAAAGCACATTTAAACAGAATTTTAAAGCAAGAAACTCCCTAAACCACCAAACTACCACCTACTCCCTCCACCCTGATCTGGTGCTCCTTCTTGATAGATTTTTGTAAAGTATATCCTTTCAGACCTTTGCTCCACATGAATATGCCTGCAGAGGACCTGGCAGATTCATTTTGAAAAGTAAATTAGCATGTCTCTCGTTAAGAGTGAAGTGACTCAGTTTTTTCCCCCCAAGCTTGCCCAGGTAGAGGCTGTTTCAATTTAAAACTCATAGTATGCCTTTAAGGTATATGAGATATCGTAAAGGTTGATTGAATTTTGCAAAATGGAGTCACAGCTCTTCTGGTATTTTAATGAGGCTGAGCATTTTGTGGCAAGCAGAAGTGAGTAGCAGAGAGAGCTGTTAGAGATGATCCTTTAGGAGCTCCTCCAGGAAAACACCTGTGACATACTGCTATTTTGTCATTTCGCTTTGGCTGGTATTTATTTTTTATATCATATTAGATTTTGTTTTAGAATTAAGTGATGTTTTCTTTATATTTATTGTGTGTGTTAAGTGGTGGGGCAGGTAATGAAGGTGATACCCTTGAAAGATTTAGCTGAGTGATTTTTATCATGAGAAAGCCGGTTGTGAATTCTTTCACGTGTACAGAGCGGGAGCCGAAAACATTTTCTATTCTTTGAAGCAACATTTCTTCTGCCTTCAAACATGGAGCCACTTTGATTTCTCATTTTAAAATGCATTTATGAGTGATACAGTTTAATGACAAAAAAAAGTTGGACATGTTTTCATAAAGCCAATGTGCAAAATGTTCTCTGATCCCCGGATTGTAGGAGTAGAGGACATAGAAACAAAGGCCAGAAGATGGACTTAAAAAGTCAACAAGGGTGGCTTCCAAACTAAAAAAGTCACTTGCGTGACGAATAATCACCCAAGCCTGCTGTCCTTTTGCCTCTGTCACTTTGTGACGTATGTCTCCACTCTCTAATCCAGAGTTGCCTATCTTTTGTGAACCGACTTATGAGTTTTATGTTTTGCTCTATCCTTTGTACATTCAAACCAGAATGGCATAGTGCTGCTAAAACAGTGGAAAGACTCGTTCTTTTCGAGAATTAATGCACCCTGTCGATTTCAGGATTTACCCTGTCCTTCCTGCCAAATGTCTCTTCCATGCCCATGAAAATAACTACACAGGAGAAATTGCACTCTGTCCTCCGAGAGAGAATTTAACTTTTAAACTTGAGTCGGTCACATCCATCAGAGGAAGGTCTGTGCAAAGTGACCAGTCAAGGGTGATAAATGGGTAGTCAGCTGTGCACAGCCTGCCCTGTGGGCTGAGTTGCCATGGAAGCGCCTGGTGGCATTCGGGGATCCTGCATGACTAACCTAGATTAGCAGCAGGGCCCTTGGGCTCAGCCTGGGGAAGGTGCTTACAGCCAGATGATAGCAGAGCCAGCACGCCCCCCCGCATCCCAAGCCCAACTTGGGCCTTCCTTCCCCTCCTTCCACATAGGCTCTTTCCTTTTTTCTGGTGCAGGGGAAAGAGAAAAAGGGGGATCACTCTCACTAATCCTTACAGAGCTGTGATTTCTTCATTTTATCTCAATGCTCTAATGCATGGGCCCATACCCGCAAGGAGAAGCATTTGAAAAGTGGGAGTAAATGTGCCCTGACAGGCCCCAGCATGGGGTTGACCAGACGACTGCATTCAGGGGCTGACTGGGCCGTTCTGAATTCCTCAGGAGTTTCACCACCTCTCTGAAAGCGAGCGCACCCTGGCAGGTTTTAGCTTTCCAAGCTTTGTTCAGGCTCCCGTGATGCTGATGGAGAGTGGTGGAATTCCGTCAGTGAAAACATCTGTGGCGCAGCCCACCTTAGTAATGGCATATGAGTCTCATATGTCACTGCTCTCTCTCACCAGGCACTGGAAATTGAAGCCTGTGGTTTCCCCTGTCGGTCTTTCTAGTTCACTTAATAATAATTAAAAAAAAAAAATGTGGTAGAGGAGGTGGTTTGATGTATTTTGCAGAAATCTTTCTGAGGCATCGGTGTTGAAACTTGCAGATGGTGAACAGTAGTATATGATCCAAAAGCAAGAACCTGCCTACTGCAAAGTAAAGTTATTCCCTATCTAAAAATATTTTTGCACACTTTTGGTGGAACTCATGGATGTCTGCTGGGTGGTCCGACTTTGCACCGGGAGGGGGGGGCACGTCAGCACGTGGACTTGTTTTTGAATGCAGCCAGCTGCTTCACATCACCATGTGACTTGTCCACCCCCCCTCCCACAGGTGGGGACTCCTGGGCTGACCAGAAAACTGACACTGAGGCCCTAGGAACATAGCCTAGGTCAGCCAGCCAGAAGTTAATGGGAGTGGAGCCCAGTATCGGGCATATAATGGCTACTTTAGTGCAAGTTTATTTTTAGTCTGTTCTTGAAAGAAATTAACGTGAAGAGCCCCTTAGCACATTAGAGATGACTTGTGAATCCAGAGGTTATTTTGGGGTCAGTGACCTTAAATCTGTAAACTTAAAAAAGGCTCTAACATAAGAATTGTAGCCCAGCTTTTATAATTTGAAGAGCAACTTCATGCTGTCATACCCCTCCCCTCCCACCCCCCACTCCCACCCCCAGTTAAGAGGGCCTTCTGTTGGGTCCATGGGCAGGGACAGACCTGTATGGATACATTTAAGGGAACATGTATTTTATGACTCTGAGATGCTCTGCTGGCAGGGATAATACCTGAATTGTCGATGTGTACCTCTTTGAGACTAAGGGATTATAAGCAATTATGAGTGATTGTAAATTAGCACATTTTAGCATGCCTTCTTTGTTTGTTCTATTTAATATAGCCTGATAGCTTTACTAGCCACCGAACTGTGACTCAGAACGGAAGCTTTGGTGTCAGGTGGCTTGCACTTGAATTTTCAGGTCTACCATTTAATAGCAGGTTGATCACTGAGCCTTATTTTTTTTCACCTGGGAAACGGGATTAATCATCTCCCTCTCACAGAGTAGTTGTGAATATTAAATAGGAGGCTGATGTGATTTGCCTAAAGCTGTCCCCACTGATTTGCAGGTGCTAAGTGGGGGCTGTCCTTGGCTCTGCTGCTCTCATAATTGCTATTGTTTCTTGGTAAGCCTAAAGCGATCCATATAGCCCCCAAAGACTGTGCTCTCTTGTACTCTTCAGAACCACCTAGAAACTTGTTTAACATTCAAATATCAGGTGCCACATCAGATTGAATCAGAAACCCTGGGGGCAGGTCTCTATGATCTGTGTTTGAACAAGTCCTCCAGGTGCTTCGATGCTCACTGAAGTTTGAGAACCTCTTATCTAATGCAAAGAGCCATGTAGAAATCAGTGAAGGAGAACTTATACAGTCGTCCCTTGGTACCTGCAGGGGACTGGTTCCAGGACTGCTGCTGACATCAAAATCCGTGGATGTTCAAGTCCCTCATATGAAATGGCCTAGTATGGTCCTTCCAAGTCTGTGAGTTCCACATCTCCAGACATGGAGGGTCAACTGTAACTCACTCTCTGTGAACAGTGACAAAGTCTGACAAACCTGATGTTGGGGTGAGGTTATCCTGTGAGAGCAGGAATGCTTTTTTTCCTTCATACCAGAGGAAAAACTGCCACCTTTAATTAAGAGAAGTGGTTGTCAACTTGTAATTATTCAAAGGTGAATTACAGAGTTTACGAATCACGTAGGACATTTACTGCTTCCTAAAGTCCCCTCATTTAAAATTCTTCCATCCACCCCCTCCTTGCTTAAACCTTGGTTTAAAAACAACAGTGGTGTGTAAGAGGCTGAACAATGGTTTACTCATGCTACTAATTGTGTTAATGTTTTTAAAATGTAAACTTCCCCTGATTTCAAAATGGAACCAAGAAAAAGATCATGAAAAAATTTGCCTGATACTTTAACAAACCATTCCTTAAGCCATTGTAAACTTAATAATAAGTAAAAGCCAAATAAACCAGAAAGCTGCCCAGTATGACTGGCAAAACCCTGTTAGTTGCAAGGAGAAGGTAGACAGCATAGAATGAGGGCTCACATCTTATCCTATGTCATCATCCTGGGGCTTGGACTGGTCACTTCCTGTTTCTTCTGCCGCCTTCTGCCCTGCCCAGGGGCCTTGGTGAGTGAGACCCAAGAGGGAGTTGCCCAGCAGACAGTGTGGGTGAAAGTGAGTTTCACTCACCAAGTTTAGGCCTCATAAAACTCATCCTACCAGTGACACTTGTGATATCTTTTCCTCACCTCACTATTTTTGGGTTTCTCAATTGAAGGGTGATGGTGAATAAGAAAAAAAAAAAATACACTCAAAGCTCATCTCAGAATTGGTATAATATTACATATGTCTGCCAGTGAAATCTGGGTGTGGCTTTTAAACTTTTTTTTTTTTTTTTAAACTAATGAAGTCAGATCTTTAATTAAGCAGAATCCTTAATTTAGTAGAATTCCTGCCCGGTAGGAGGCCTGTGCCTCAATTTTTGAATCCCAAAGCAGTAAGCCAGTGTTTGGAATTTCGTAAAATTGGGTTCTTCTCATTATTTTTGTAGCAGCTTTGATTATTTTGGAATAAAAATCTAGAAGTGTGCTAAAGCCTAACTGATGCTGAGATAAGGCCGAGCTGATCGATTTAGAAATACTTTAGTAATTTTAAAACCACTGTAGCTTTTCTTAAATGTGTGTGCAGTTGACAGGAAAGTTAAGCAAGGACCCTGAGCAACCTGATAGTTGAGATGCTACTGTTACACACTCTCGCTTTTCAGTCTGGGACTGAGAATTTTGCCATTTGGGGTGCCCTTTCTGAGGAAAAGGTAGCGATTACTCGGAAGTGGGCAGAACTCTGCCTCTTAAAGCAGAGCCATAGGCCAGGAACATTCAACAAGCAGTCAAGCTATAGAAACTCCATTGACATAACCAGCAGGAACAGACAAGGGAGAACTCCCTTTGTGGTGAGACTAGCAGAGCAGACACCCTTGCAAAGCAGCTTCCCCTTCTATGTGCATCCTGTGTGGGCTGTCTGTACCAGGTAGCTTTGCAAAAGAGAAGCTTGGGAGTTCAAGTTGCTTAGAGGACAGTTGCATGCCCTACCCCTCCCTGCAAACAAAGTGGCTGTGAAGCAAGTTTGAAGGGAAAAAATTATTTCCTGATCAACCCTCTTTTTTGGCTCCCACGGTTGGATGTTAATGTTACACATTGTGTGTGTGTTTTGAGCCAACAAGAATTAACAAAATTGGGGCTTCCCTGGTGGCGCAGTAGTTAAGAATCCACCTGCCAATGCAGGGCATGAGTGTTCGAGCCCTGGTCCATGAAGATCAGACGTGTCGCGGAGCAACTAAGCCCGTGCGCCACAACTACTGAGCCTGCGCTCTGGAGCCTGCGAGCGACAACTACTGAGCCTGCGAGCCACAACTACTGAAGCCCACGTGCCTAGAGCCTGTGCTCCGCAACAAGAGAAGCCAGTGCAATGAGAAGCCCTTGTACTGCAATGAAGAGTAGCCCCCACTAGCCACAACTAGAGAAAGCCCACGCGCAGAACGAAGACCCAACGCAGCCAAAAATAAATAAATTAAAAAACAAAAAGAACTACCAAAATCATAAAACAATTGAAAGCAATTCTTGAGTGATCAACAGGTCCATTGTGCTACTGTCAACTAGAAATAAGTCTGTGTGAAATGTGTGAGATTCAGACTTCTTAAAGAAGACTTCGTAAGCCAGTTTCTGTTTTAGTTTTTCCTAAGTGTGTTGACTAACATAAATGTTCACTTTGCTGTTCTTTTAAAATCTGATATCAAGATACCCATCATCTAGGAAAAGTTTTTGCTATGGTGATCTAAACAGATAATTCTTTACTACATCCCAGTGAATTCAACAGGGTAGCGCTTAGCCTCCTGCACACACACACACACACCTCCCCGCCTCCCACAACCTGTAGATTGAAGGGCTATGGAAATAGCAGACACTCATTTTTTAGATGATTATAATTTTTAAAAAACTGTTTTTGCACACCGTGTCTTTCAGAGTTAAATTAAAAAATTACAGGTGATATACTGTAAGCATAGTGGCTGTTTTTAAATTAAAAAACATTTACTGTTTAGCTTCTATGCAAAGTACCATGCTTTAGCGCCAGGAGGCAGAAAAATATGAGAGGTTCTATTATGATGGGCTTGACATTCAAGGTGAAAGGGGAGAAGGGGAGAGAACCAATCAGTATATTAAGTCAGGTGGATTTGAGAAAGCTTTTAGAGTGGGTGAAATTGGAATCACTCGCGATCTTCGCTGGTAGCTGAAAATTGGGGATAGTAGTATGTGGTTGAGAGAGATGGAGAGGAAATTCCGTGTGATTAGAGTGAAAGCATCGAAGTCCAGGATATCACCGAGGAGCAGGGAGTGGTCTGGCATGACTGAAATACAGAGGTGGTTTGAGGGAGTTTTGTAGGTAAACTGGTCCTGGAAGAATGGTTATCTTTCAGTAAAAGGGGGGTCTGGGGTGGGGGTGGGTTAGAGCAAGAGGCTGCCCTTTACCGGGTGTGTTCGGGGAATGGACATGACTGTTAGGTGGAATACATATGGTAGGCCTGCAGGGAGACAGGAAGGTAATTTCTAGGGTAGGTCTGTGCTAGATTATGGGGGAATTTTAATGCCAAAGGAAGGGTTGAGAGTTTATTCTGCAGTAGCAAAGAGCCATTGAATGCTGGTTATTTTAAAATACGGATGGTGACATGAGAACCAGAGCCTTAGATCGGATTTCTCTCCTTGAGAAGGCTAAATTAGAGGGACAAGATGTGGAGGCAGGGAGACCAGTAAGTAGCCTCTTGTCAGAGGAAGTCAGAGAAATTCTGAGAGGGCCTAGGTGCCGGGAAAGGGGTGGGGGAGCGTGTCTGACATCAGGGCTGGAATTTCTGAGGTACATAGAGCCTTGGAGAAACAGTTGAATATTTTCCGATTTATTCACATGATGTTGGGGGGAAAGATTCAGTAGATACTCTAAAGCAAGTCTATGAGGACAAAAGTCTTAATAGTTCTTATTTTCATTATTCTTACATAACACATGTCAGGGTTGGGAAGGCGTGGCCCGAGTTGCTGACCTAAGGCAAGCCCACTTTTGGTTTGCATGCTAAAACTGCACTCTTTTGGGTTTCCAGCTTCGTGATTTGTTTGCCAGTAGATGCATTTTTAACCCCTTTGGTGCCGGGGCTGATGATTTAGGATACATTTTTATGTGGTTTAAGTAGTGCAATCAGATTATAGTTTCTTAGTAGGTAGAGCTGACATCTAAAATTGGATTTTCCCATCCTTGACATTTGAAATGAGAAATAAAAGTTATCTTTTCAGGTTTACATGCCAAGACTCTTCCAGTAGAGTAGGCTGAGAATACAGTAAATGCTGTTTTGGGTGCCTGGTAATCTTTTAATTATGAAATAAGCCTTTGGATTTTAATCTTCCAAAATATAAAATACTGATCCAGGAAAACAGCCTTTTTAAAGTTCACATCCTGCTGACTCCGTCAGATGAAAAGCGTCCACCTCTACCCTCTATTTCGCAAGGCGAAAGTAAAAATATCATTAATCTTGTCTCAGTCCCACCACTGACTATAAAAGACTCTTCCATTTGGAGTCAGTCCTGAGCCATGAAGCCAGTAGCCCAGAGTGAACGCTTAGTTTTCCAGAACCAGGACCCGAAGCTGGAGGGTCGCGGCCAGCTGACTGAGGCCTTAATCTAGGAGTGGGACGAGGGACTTGGGCTTTCTTTAAACCAGCTCCCTTGTCATAGAGGCTTCCTGAGCTGTCCTTGCCTCCCTCACACGTGTACGTATGCACAGCAAAGCTTGGATACTGATAAACTTTGTTTTTGTTCTTTTGTGGCATCTGAAGCAGCTTGTACAATGAAGACAGAAACCTGCTTCGAATTAGAGAGAAGGAAAGACGCAACCAGGAAGCTCACCAAGAGAAAGAGGCATTTTCTGAAAAGATTCCCCTTTTTGGAGAGCCCTACAAGGTAATTTCTTTCTTTCTTTTAAAATTTATTTATTTAATTTGTTTTTGGCTACATTGGGTCTTCGTTGCTGCGTGGGCTTTCTCTAGTTGTGGCGAGCAGGGGCTACTCTTCGTTGCGGTGTGCGGGCTTCTCATTGCAGTGGCTTGTCTTGTTGCGGAGCATGGGTTCTAGGCACGTGGGCTTCAGTAGTTGCAGCACGCGGGCTCAGTAGTTGTGGCGTGTGGGCTCTAGAGCACAGGCTCAGTAGTTGTAGCACACGGGCTTAGTTGCTTCTGCAGCATGTGGGATCTTCCCTGACCATGGCTGGAACCCGTGTCCCCTGCATTGGCAGGTGGATTCTTAACCACAGCACCACCAGGGAAGTCCTACAAGGTAATTTCTTGAATATGAGAAAGTCTGATTTATCACCATATTTGACTTCATGATGAAAGTGAGTTTGAACAAGGGTCACACTTGTGAAAATAAGACAACTTATCCTAGAGATCGTTTTTGAAAACAAAATATGAAAATCTTCTGAACCTCGGTAAGTCAAAATTACCAAAGTTTGTGGTTTTCTTTTGTAATGTTCGTCTCCTGTATTTAGTAATATTTGTCCTTGGCAGGCTTCTCAGCAGGGGAATTGAGTCGAAATTGCATGTTAAATTCGGTGTTACACATTAAATTGAGGTGTTTCTTTTCTAATGGCATTATGTAACATGGTTTACTAAACAATGGTTTTCCTCCCCCTCTTTTTCCCCCTCAGTATCTAACTCTGCTGTCTTTTCTTTTTTTAGACAGAAAAAGGTGATGAGCTATCCAGTCGAATACAGAACATGCTGGGAAACTATGAAGAGGTGAAGGATTTCCTTAGTACCAAGTCCCACCCTCAACGCTTGGATGCTTCTGAAAATAGGTTGGGAAAGCCAAGATACCCCTCATTTCCTGAGAAGGGGAGCAGCATTCCATCTCACTCCTTCCACACTAGTGTCCACCACCAGCCTATTAATACTCCTGCCTCTGGACCACTTCCCATTGGTACCATTAGCCACAACCCAAAGATGGCGCAGCCAAGAATGGAACCAATGCCAAGTCTCCATGTCAAAAGCTATGGCCCACCGGACACCCAGCACATGACCCAAGATCGCCTTGGTCAGGAGGGGTACAGCTCTAGTCATCACAAAAAGGGTGACCGCAGGGCTGATGGAGACCACTGTGCTTCAATGACAGACTCAGCTCCAGAGAGGGAGCTTTCTCCTTTGTTCTCTTTGCCTTCCCCAGTCCCCCCTTTGTCACCTGTACATTCCAACCAGCAGACTCTTCCCAGGACGCAAGGAAGCAACAAGGTTCACAGCAGTAGCAGTAACAATAAAGGCTACTGTCCGGCCAAGTCTCCCAAGGACCTACTGGTAAAGGTCCATGATAAAGAGACCCTTCAAGACAGTTCAGTAGCAGTTGCCAGCCTTGGGGTAGCCCCTCCCCAGCCACCTTCTCAGACTTTCCCCCCACCCCCGCTCCCCTCAAAAAGCCTTGCAATGCAGCAGAAGCCCACAGCTTATGTCCGGCCCATGGATGGTCAAGATCAGGCTCCTAGTGAGTCTCCTGAACTGAAACCACTGCCGGAGGACTACCGACAACAGAGTTTTGAAAAAACAGACTTAAAAGTGCCTGCCAAAGCCAAGCTCACTAAGCTGAAAATGCCTTCTCAGTCAGTCGAGGTGAGTGGAAGTTCATATCTGAGGCAATTCCAGTGTGAAGAAAGATTTGAGGTGGAAGTTTCTGGAGGTTTAGGGGCAGGGGTGTCAGTAGCCTTTGTTCAGGGAGATTCCTTTCTGGCTTTAGGATCTTGTTGACCCACAAGAAACTCAGGTCTGAAGTGAATTACTGATGACAGATACTGAAATGTGATTTGTAGAAAGTTAAAAAATCTTTTTATTGAGCCATGATTTACATACAGTAAAATATAGAGATGGGAAGAGGATAGTTTGCTCTGTTTTGAAAAATGGATACACCTATACAACCCACAACCCAATTGAGGCAGAGGACATTTCTAGCATGAGAGTTTCAGGAAGATTTTGAGCTGTCTTTGATTTTTGGGGGCTTTGGGGAACACTGACTTCTTTAAAGACACTGTAAAGAAAAAAATTTTTTTTGGTTAATACTTCCTCTTCCCCAGTTAGTTTTTCCTGAGATCCAAACCATAAAAAAGTGAAAACAAGAGATCAAAATGTTGGAGGAGTATTAATTTTTAAAGATTTGTCCCCTATAAATTATAAGAAACTGTGAAACTGAATTTCTGTTCTAATATATTTTATTTACCACCTACAAAAGAAGAGTGGAGGTGTGATGACATCTCATTTGAGAGAGTCACAAATATAGAATGTTATTCAACTATGGCTTTTTCAAGTAAACAACATACTTTATCTTTTTAAACAAAGGAAAAATTCCTTTTTCTGCTCCTTTGACAAATGGCAACGTGGTGTTTCAATGAGAAGAATCAGAGCACACATTCTGTCACTGAAATTCTAAATTAACACCAGTTACTCAAATTCAGATTTGTAGTGCAAAGTGAAATGTTTGAAGTGAATTTATTTTAGCGCTTATCTGTTAAGGTAAAGTCTGGTTGAGTTACATCAATTGTATAAACATTCTAATTTGCATATCCAGTCCTCAAAGACTTGTATGTGCACCCAGATACCAGCTTTACATTAGTTTTACATAGTGCTAGAAGGCAAAATTCCTTAAGGTTTAAAAAAAGAAAGAAAAAAAAAAAAATTCCAGGATCTGTAGCTGGAAAGATAACCCTTATCTTGAAGGAGGAAAATCTGTTCCTTTGTGGTGTCAGCTTTTGGTTTAGAAGAGCTTAGGGTTTTGTCCATAGTCAGCTGTTGAGCTGGAGTGTCTCTGGATGTCTTCAGAATGTGACTGGTTTGGAGGCTGAGGAAAAATTAGAAAGGAGTAAAGCACGTGGTAGAAATGACCAAGATGGCAGAACAATCCCTATAACCCCATAAGCTATGCAGATTCACTGCAATGAGCCATTTATTGAACATTTTGTGCTCTGTTGGGTGGTAGGGGTAGGGAACAGAATGAAGATGGAGAAGAATAAAGTGAGATCTTCCCACCTCCTATGGTCAGTCAGCCTACCTTATAATTCAGAAAGAACTTAATGGAATTTTCTTTATTTATCAAATAAGGTCTGTTATATTTTCCTAGTTTAAAAAGAAAAAAAAGGTAAGGGGACAATTTAACATGTTTTCTTTAAAAAGAAAACTAAGCAACTAAAAATTGCTTTAAAACAATTCTAAGACCAATTAGCAAATATTTGCATTGTCTACCAAATACCCAACCATATGTATAAGCACAGAGTGGGATGCCAAGGAAGTACTGGTCCCTGTCCCAGAGAGATGACAGTCTAGCGTGGAGATCAGCCTACACATGTGAAACAATCAGAGAACTGTCTGCTACTAGGTGCATAGAGAAAGTTTCAAACATCAGCCTTAAGACAGTGAACCCATGTAAATTCAGCCAACAGGTTTTCTGGTAGACCTTTTAGGTTAGAGGATCCCGGTTAACCTTTTGCTTTCCTGGTGAAAAAAAGATACGGTGAGTTGAGATTTCTCCAGGGTTTTACAGCTCCTCAGATTTAATACATATTTCAAACATAGGACCACATTAGACTAGGTCCTTGCATATTTTCTGAGTGGACAGTTGAACAAAATCATTCATAGATGTGGTAAGAGAATGGGGTTTTCTTGGCTTTTCTTGACCTGCTGTCAACAATTGAGTAGATGTAAACGTTTCATCTTCGGCCTACGTTTGCAGTCAACCTTCATTTTAACATGATGGCTCCCTCTGGCCTCTATCAGTGTTCTGAGGCCAGTGGCAGCTGTGGTGCTAACTGCCTTGGAGCCCCTGGGTGGTGTTGGTGGCATGGGAGGATGGAGCTGAGGGGTCAGGCAGATGAAGGGCTCTGGGCAAAGAATTTGTAATGAAGGGGGAGTAAGTCTGGGAAACAGGGATATTGGTGCTTTCTGGCGAGCGTTTAGATTCGGTTTAGTAAGATCTTATGTTTCACAGACTTACCATTAATTTTCTGTTTGTAGACCCAATAAAATGGCTATTTTTTTAAGGTTTTAAAAACATGTAGGGGCTTACCTGGTGGCTCAGTGGTTAAGAATCCGCCTGCCAATGCAGGGGACATGGGTTCGAGCCCTCGTCCGGGAAGATCCCACATGCCACGGAGCAACTAAGCCCGTGTGCCACAACTACTGAGCCTGCGCTCCAGAGCCCGTGCTCCGCAACAGGAGAAGCCACCGCAACGAGAAGCCCGTGCACAGCAACGAAGACCCAATGCAGCCAAAAATAAATAAATAAAATAAATATATTTTTAAAAAAGCATTTAAAAAAAACCATGTAGATTGGATTTTAAAAATCTCAAATTAAAAAAAACATATATATATTTTTGGCTGTGTCGGGTCTTAGTTGTAGCACGTGGGATCTTTAGTTGTGGCATGCGGGCTCTTTATTAGTTGTCAGATTTTAATATTCTGGTGAGTCAAAGGAAAGCATAGAGGTGGGGGACAGCAAAAGTGGGGAATTAACCCCAGAGCAGGTAAATTCTGAATATAGAACCGGAATAGTAGCAATATCTTGGGCTGCTTGTGGCATTGGGGCAGAAGGATAGAGAATGCCAGGGTGGAAGGGGAAGTTGGCTGTTGGTAGAGCCATGGGAAGGGGCATGGGGATAGCTAAGTGGTTTTCCTTTATTTGCTGAATTTGTCCTAAGGCAAGTCGGAGGAGGTTTTCTTTCCTGGCATTCTGAGTGTGTGGGTTTTGTGGTTTGTTTCATTGCTCCCCTCCCCCACTGCTTCCATCAAACAGTATTTTTAAAAAATGGACCAAGATGGGAAAGTCATCTTGTCTGTCTGGCACTCCTTTATTCTCAAGCCACATACGTATGAGTTCCTTGCTATTTTCTCTCCTTTCACTTCATGGGAAACACTTGGTTTGTATATTTTAGTTGGTTCTCCTAAATAATGGTATTCCTTTCTGGGATAAGTGATGCTCACTGTTAACACTTAGTCTTTCCTAAAATCCTACAGGAAAAAAATTATCAAAAGGTCAACATTCTGACTAAATAGAGGCTAGAGCACACAGCGTGCACTGGATTTTTCTCTGGGCATGTTGGTTTTAGTTTTGTGTCAACTGGAAGATGTATAGCATCTTGAAATGACCCATCTGAGGATATAGCCAGGACTCCACGATCTCACATGGATGCCTTCCAGCTGTAGAGTTGCCACATCAGAGACCGAATTGCTCAAACGGAAGGCTGAGATTCCTTGTAGCTCTTTCTACCGGAAGTTAACAAATGAGAGTGAGAGGAAAACCAAGGCATCTCTGTGTGAGCGTTCCTGAGTGTGGACCCTGGACTGGAGTGGATGTGCTTAGAGGCAGATAGGTGTTTTACTGAAAGGGAGAAATGGATTAAGTTGAGGTGGGCATATTAAATTGTATACTGGATTTAGAATATTAGAATTTTAAGGGTAAACCTACAGCCCTTTCATGTTGTAAATAAAGCCTAGAAAGGTGAGGTTACTTAATTTTGCTACAGTTTAGTTAGTAGCAGAGCCAGAGTTAGAATTCTCAGTTCTGTGATCTTTCTACCTCTGCTTGTTAAGTATGCATGGAGACCATAGGAGGATCTTGAGCATGGGAGTGATATATCTATCTACTTTCTCTTTCTGAAAAAGATCATTCTGGCTCCTGGGTGGAGAATGGCTTGGAGGGGCAAGGGTGGCAGAAGTAGGGAGGCCAGCTAGGGGGTGGGAAATGACGATGGCTAGGCGTAGGATAATAATAGTGGACATGGTGAGAAGTGGATAGATTCCAAATATATTGGGCAGGGGAGTAATAGGGCTTTGTGATTGACTGGAGGTGGGAGTGGGCCTGAGGTGTGAGGGAAAGTGGGGCATTAAGGAAGGTCCTACTGGAAAGGTGTGGATGGTGGGATGATACCTGCTCCTGAGATGGAGCTGACCTGGGTGGAACAGGTTTAGAGGGAAAACCAGGATGCTCTGGATGGATCACATATTAAGTTTGAGATGCTGTTATATATCCAGGTAGACATGACAAGTTGGCAGTCATTGGTAGTAGATCAGCCCAGGGAAAATGATAAGTTTGGATGTTTGTGGCGGGGTAAGAATCACAGGAGTGGAGATAAACGAAATGGAGCCAGCATTCAGTTAAGCACACAGCACAAGTTAGTCAAGTCAGGAAAATAGGCAAGAGAGTAACAAACCACTCCAAGGAGAAGTCCGGGAAGGGGGTGTCTCAGCACAAGCAGCGGTCTGTCTAGCAACCGTCTCGGTCTAGCAGTGGTCTCGGGACAAGCTTGAGTGCGAAGTAGCCCTCTGCTTGGACAGAGCCTCCAGCAGTGCCCACGTGGAACAGCTCTCAGCAGGGGGAAATTGGGTCCTCCAGGGAAGAACCTTCAGTTGCTCAGCTCAGTGGGCTCATTTTAAGGAGTTTACCAGTGGGTGTAATGGTCTTACTCTAAGACATTCACAGTCCTATGGTAGACTTTTCAAAACAACTAATACAGAAGTTCACATTGGCCACTGGGACTCCATTTTGAACTACTTAACATAGCTTAAATCCTGTAAGTTTCACACAAGATGAGTAGAAATCATAACACAAAAGAAATCTCATCTTAATACTGGGACTAATAAAATTGGGCTGTGTTTGCCTGTGGTGGGTATTTAAAGCTTTGGGACCGGGCAGGTGTAGCTGAGAAGGCCCTAAACCAGGCCCTCCCTGGCTTAGCTTTACCTGTGGCAAGGGCAGGAGCGGGAAGAAATGGGGTCCTGCTGGGTCTTCAGAAGCAGAAATTGAAGATCATCTTGAAAACTTGAGAATCTGCTTATAAATTAGGGGAAGTTATAGGTTTCTGTTTTTTCACTTAGGGTTTGAAGTGTACGTGTAAATAATACAATTACTTTAATTTAAGCAAATAAGTCACTGGATCCTAGCAGAATTTACCGTCAATTTAAATTTGCTACTGCTTCTACTTCCTTATATGGCCCTACTCCATTGCCCTCCAGAGAAATCTGGCTTTCAGTCCTGATGGTTTCTGATTTCTGCAGAGCAATTGCTCTTTTCCTTGTGGCCTCTCATGACATCATTTGGGAACATTTTCTGATACCAAATCCTTCCACCTAATTTCCAAGACTCAGGTGTCACCTGCAGCTGTGAATTCATTGTTGGACTACTTTGACTCACGGCAACTCTTAAATTATGCCTTCCGTTTTCAATAAAGTGCCAGCCTAATAGAGTGAAGTAATCCACAGTGGAAAACTGTGACAGTGATTCACTTTGCATTCATGTATGCAAACAATCTTTCCTACTTTCTTATTTAGCTTTCTTATCTTAAATCCTGAAACGAGGAACTTCCCCATTATGAAATGATCTAACCTTTCAAGAGGTGCACTTTCGGTGTGTCGGTGGTGTATATCCCGCTGATGAGTCACTCAAAATATAGTTAAGCTCCCTCTCTCCCATATATATCATCAGTTCAGCAACTTTTAACTCCAAGTTTTAGAGTACCTACTGTATGGCAGGCCTAATGCTGGGGATGGGGGTGGGGGGTTACAATGGCGGGGAAACCCCGGATGATTCCATTCCTCTTGGACCTTAATTATCTAGTTAGAAACTGACTCTATTTAAGTAACCACTCAGATCAATGTGTAAGAACTTTGGCAAGTTCTATAAAGGAATCTATAAACTATTATAAGATTGATAAAGGGATGTTGTGGCTTAGAATGTAGGCGCTTAGGGAAGAATTCTCTGGGGAAGTATTGAGTGAGACCTACCTGAATGGTGAGTAGAAGTGAAAAATGTGAGGGGTTGTCTGAGTCCATTCGGACTGCTATAACAAAGTACCACAGACTGCGTAGCTTGTAAGCAACAGAAATTTATTTCTCACAGTTCTGGAGGCTGGATGTCCAAGATCAGGGCACCAGTATAGTATGGTCATGTTCTAGTGAGGACTCTCTTCAGAGTTCCCAGCCGGTGCCTTCCTGCTGTGTCCTTACATGGTGGGAGGGGCTAGGATTTTCTCTCTGGAACTTCTTTTATAAGGCATTAATCCCATTAGTGAGTGCTCTACCCTCATGACTTAAGCATCTTCCAAAGGCCCCCATCTCTTACTATCATCACCTTTGGGTTAGGTTTTCGGTCTGAATTTGGGGGACACATAAACATTCAGACTACAGTAGGTGTGTTAGAAGTTAAACAGCATCAGTATTCCAAGCAGAGGGAAAGTATATGCCAGTGGTTTATGCCACATGATATGCAGAGACCATTATAAGTTTTCTTGGGTTCTAAACCCAGTACTGTAGGTCAAATGGAATTTGTGCATTCATTCTGTGCATTCATTCTGAAACTTGGTGGCAAGTCTGAATCACCTGGGGGAAGCCTGTTAAAAATACAAATGGTTAAAAATAAAAATTCCCAGGTCCCATCGTAGGAGATTGATTCAGCAAGTATACAGGTGGGCTCAAGTACCTGTAGCTGATTCTCATGAGGTTTCTTCTAGAGCCTGGAAATGAAACTGTTCCAGAAGAGCCGATAACAGGCCACAAGGAGTTAGAGAAGGGCTCCCTTCCCACTAGTTCTGGAGTCTCCCTTGTGGGCCCTCAGACAAAATGATCACCTGAATTGATGGGACTACTTGTCCTGAGCAGGACATGAGAGAAGCCTCAGGGAAGAAATAAGAGAATAGGGCCCCCAGAACAACATACACTCTTCCTCTACAGCTCATGTTTTTTTTTTTTTTCTTTGGGTCCCCAACATTTTCAAGCTCATGGGGAAAGTAAGATTCTGATACAGCCTTATCTAGCTTCTTCACTCAGTTTTCTAAAAATGTTTTTATTGCAGTAGTTCTTTATTGGAAATTTAAGTTAGATTCCATAAGCTAGAGCTCAGGTAACTTGGGCAGACCTATGTGACTTAAATGTTTGTTGGGAAAATGATAGCAAGGTTTTCTGTGTGCACAGTTCCCTAACGATGTTGAGTGTCTGGGCAGAATACGTCCTATCTACAAGAAATAATGAATAGCAATAACCTGCATCTGCTTGGAGAATGGCTAAATTTTAGACCCCAAAAAATCTAAATATAGAAGTTTAAAAATAGTGGCAAATGACTGACAGAAGTTTTAGAGCAGAAGTTGCAGGCAGCCTGAGGGCTAGACTGGACCTGCAGACTATTTTGTTTTGCCTATATAATGTGTTTTTCTTTTTTCTTTTTCTTTCTTTCTTTTTTTTTTTTTGTCCTCCCTCTGAGCCAATATTTACAAACTGGAGAATTCTGGTGAAAAATCAGATTTTCAGTTTCACCAG
Source organism: Phocoena phocoena (assembly GCF_963924675.1). Classification (NCBI taxonomy): domain Eukaryota; kingdom Metazoa; phylum Chordata; class Mammalia; order Artiodactyla; family Phocoenidae; genus Phocoena; species Phocoena phocoena. The sequence goes on along the minus strand of NC_089223.1, from coordinate 36,195,385 downwards.
CTAGAGCTGAGTAGATGCTGCTACCTTTAATTTCCTGATCCTGGCAATTTTTTTTGAGTTTGAAGAAACACTTTAAACTCTGAAGGAAACATTTTAAGTAATATAGGCAAAACATTTTTGGAAGAGCTCCAGAAATTGCTGGAAATGGGTTAGTGCAGAGAACAGAGTTGTTTATAGAAGCAAGAAGAAAGCCTGCGATCGAACCTGGAACATCTTTTTGGGTGGTATTAATTGGAGTTGTTTTCCTTGTACGTTTTACTTTCCATTCCTTCTCAAAACGCCAGAAGTACATTTGGTACCAGGATAAGAAATTCCTGTTCCTCCTTGTTGTTTTCACACTTGAGATGTTTGTGGAGGGTTATTGGATCCCCCCTGGGTCCCTCATGCTGTGCCTCTGCCAGAATGGAGACATTCACCGCTTCAGAATCTTTCCAGGCTGTGCGCTCTCCCAGGCTCTCATGTGCCACCCGAGTCATTTTAGCTCCTCTCTAGATTAATTGTGTTTTATTCTCAGCCAACTGATAATCTTTAGGGACAGAAAACCAGATATTCCGAGGGGAGTCCTGCTGGCGACTGAGTTAGTGGTTTTGATTTGGGCTGTTTTGGTGGGGGTGGCCAATATGCATGAGATATTTCAGCCGAATTCTTTTTAAGAGAGGATTCTGGTTCATGTTATCATAACAAGTTTGTTCTTTTGTTTGTTTGTTTTTGGCCATGCATTTCTCCTCTCCATTTGCCAAGATCTATTTGAAAATCATTTTCCAAGGTTAACTCTGCGGTGTGTTCACATTTTCTAAGAACTTTCTAAGCAGTTAGTTTTACATTGATATTGTTCCTTTTTTAATTGTTGAAATCCCTAGGTCGACCATTTTTCCCCCCTGCCAGATGTTCAGGGTCTACACACACCATTAGATTTCTCTTGAACTTCATTTTATTCCCTATTTAAGCTTGGCCTACTTTTTCTCTGCTTTTTTCCATCCCCCTAACCCTGTGGTAATTTGTCAAGCCCATTCTAATCTCCTTAATCCCTTTGGCTGAAAGGTTTTGAGGTTTAATGTTTTAATCTAGGGGCCTTAGTATTTAAGTAATTAGAGGTCCTATTTCTAGCTCTGTCCCTCAGATAAATCACCTTAGGGTTTTTTGGTTCCAATTTACAAAAAATAGAACCCCGAAAATTCATATTGGGCAAGATCGAAGCTTTGAACTGCACTGTATGAATTAAGAAAGGAAAGTAAATATTCTGTGCTATTCAGAGTCCCCGTACTCATTCTTACCAGCTCAGGCTTTATGGATTCTTTTCCTTGCAGCTCAATTTTTTAAATATTCTACCCCAAAGCAAACGTTTGCTATTGCATTTTAGAGAAGAAATTTTTAATAGAATTTCACGCTATAATTAGAGTTTATGTTACTTCCAACATTTTTTTCTCCTCATGCCTGAGAACATGTTAATTTGGGGAAAAAAAAGTTTTTTTTCCTATTACCAAATAATCTGGACATTCTTACAAAATGTTAAAAAAAAATCTTTCCTGTCAGGAAAAATTTAGTCATAGAAGGATTCACTTTTTGCATTCTAGGTTTCTGCCATTTTGATCAACAATATTTGAACACCCACTAGATACAGAGGGGAGCTGATAGGAGAGAAAGACACTTGACAGTACATTTATTACATAGCGTAAAAAATACAAAGTATAATCAGTATGAAAAGGTAATATGGAACTACTAATTATAGTCATATAATGCTCACATTGTTCTCTAGTGCACTTTGATAGGAACTGTTCCAAATGCTTTATGTGAATCAACTTAATCCTCACAGCCATCCCATGTGGTAAGCACTGTTACTGTGGCTGTTTTACTGAGAGATTTACAGAGGTGCAGAAAGATTCATTTGTTCAAGTTTACCCAGGCCTTAAGTGCTGGATCTGGACTCCATATCAAAGTAGTTTGGCTCTAATCCATGCCCTTAACTATGACACCTACATTATACTGCCTTTCATTTTTTTTTAGAGTTGACTTTTGAAACACTTTGGTTGGGTATTGATGAAAATGCATTCCAGGCTAAAGGATTGAGAGAAAAGACATAGAGGCAAGAAACAGTGCAAGATTTAGTAGGGGTAGCTGGGCCTTTGGTTCAAGGAGATCTGGTAGAGGCAAAGGAACTTGACCTCACTGTGTTGTCAGTTTATCCTTCTGTACAGTGGGGCTACTGGATGCAGGGTCATCCATATGAAGTGCTTAAAACAGTACTGGGTACATAGGAAGAGCTCAGTAGGTGGTGGTAGGAGTGATTAGAGTTAAAATTTGAGCTGGACTTTAAGGAACAAGGTAGGACTATCAAAATGAGCAGGTGGAGTTGCTGAGGAGACAGGAAGACCCGAAACAGGCTCCCGTGTATTGGAGTACCCTTGAGCATGTGGGTGGGATCAGATCAAAGGGATCGCGAATGCCCAGTTACGATGCTCTAGGTGAATAAAGCCCTAAACATTTGGTTTTCAAGTGTTAGACAAATGAAGAGCCTAGGGAAAGAAAGCATTTGCTTGGGGGTTGTTGAACTTTTAAAAACTGGTTTGCCAAGGTGAGGAGCCACCGACCGCCCTTCCCATCCCTGCCTGATGGCACAGGGGCATCCTGCTCACCCCTGAAGAGCAGCTTTCCCATAGTTTGGCAACCCCTGGCTGGTGTAAATATTTCATTTTATGAAAGCTTATGCTCTCGGAAATACTTTACTGCCTCCCCCCAACACATCCCCCCCCCCCTTTTTAATTCCCAAAGCACTTGCTTATTCCCTCTTGATTGTCACAGCAACCTCGTGAGTTAGGCAGGGCAGTTGGCACGAATCACCATTTTACATGCCATGGAACTGAGTCTCTAAGAAGTTTAATGATTTAAGTTCATAAGTGGCAGAGCTGGGGGCACGAAACCAGGACCCTTAACTTCTAGTTCCAGTAGTCTTTCTGCCACACAGCGTGTTTTCTGTGGAGTCATAACCCTTTGAGTAACACTTTTTTTTTTTTTTTTGCGGTACGCGGGCCTCTCACTGTTGTGGCCTCTCCTGTTGTGGAGCACAGGCTCTGGACGCGCAGGCTCAGCGGCCATGGCTCACGGGCCTAGCTGCTCCGCGGCATGTGGGATCTTCCCGGACCGGGCCACGAACCCGTGTCCCCTGCATCGGCAGGCGGACTCTCAACCACTGCGCCACCAGGGAAGCCCTCCAGTTGCTTTCTTACTTGTCTCTCCAGGCTTGGGTTGTGACCCTCCTGCCCATGTCTCCCAGCCCCGCTGCTGTCACCCAGGCCCTTTAGTGAGGATTTTCCCCTGTGCTTCTGGTGCCCACACCTCCAGTCTCAGCACTCCTCCTTGGCATTGTCCTCTGTGTGTTTCTCCAGGTGGGAAACACGTTGAGTGTGGGGTCATTGGTCTCACACGTGTTTGTCCTTTGTGTATAGCACAAGTGAGGACTGGGGAAAATGGGGCTATTTCCTCCACTGTGCTCAGCTTGAGAGTTCTTACCCTGTTCACTTTGATCTGGAGTCTGAAAGATAACCTCTAATAAATGTTGGAGCAGAGGGAGAAAACTATTTGATGTGAGACTGAATCTTCTATTTTAGGACACTTAGATGGGAAGAAGCCACTAAATTCAATAATTTTTTAGAGGAATTATTTGACTTACCATTTTCAGCCTATTTATTTCCCAGGTATTGTTACGTGTGGATTTGAAAATAAGCAACATAATCTTATTACTAGGTGTTCTCAGTAGAGTTCCAGCCTTAAATTGCTGTGCTTTTCAGTACTGAGTTTAGAGATTAATCAGGTGGTTTTATGTACTATAAGAGTTGGAAAGTAATGATTTTTTATGTATCTGTCATGTATATAGGTGTTTTCCTCTGTACTAAATAAGACACCAGATTTCCTTTAGTATATGGAACGAAGTAAGAGAGTAGCATTGACATATATACCCTACCAAATGTAAAATAGATAGCTAGTGGGAAGCTGCTGCATAGCACAGGAAGATCAGGTCGGTGCTTTGTGATGACCTAGATGGGTGGGATAGGGAGGGTGGGAGGGAGTCTCAAGAGAGAGGGGGTATGGGGATATATGTATACATATAGCTGATTCACTTTGTTGCACAGCAGAAACTAACACAACATTGTAAAGCATTTATACTCCAATAAAGATGGGAAAAAAATAAAAGAAATATATAAGTGGTACTTACATTAAAATTGCTGTTAGTCTCAAAGGATTCTCAATTTTGAATATTTTGCCATTGAGTGATTCACATTTTTGGGGATGAGCCAGCCATTTTGGGTAGAGGCAGTAGCTCCTCTAGACCACTTGGGTATCATTAATTGGTATCCTAGTAACTTAAGAATTATTGACCCTGAAAATGCCCAACTGGCAGCCTGGGTTTAATTTTCTGGTAAGATTAATTATCTTGCAGTAAAGGGTAAAACAGAGCACCAGGGTCCTTTATGTCCCTTATGTTCTCTCAAGATTCCAGTGAATTAGTTGCTAAGACGAGGGAAAACACTGGTGGTGTTGTTCTGAACCTAATTGAGTCCTTTATTATGTTATGACTCACCTATAGTTCACAGATTTATTCCATGCAAGTCACATAAAATAACTACACTGTGGTTTGTTTTGCTTCCTTGGTTCATGTTTCTCGCGATCTGTCAGGCCGCTGTTGCCAATCCCAGGCTTTGGCAGGAGCCTGTGCAGCAAAGAGGAGACCATCGCAGGTCGGCAGTGAGTCTGCCTCATGCTTTGTTCCCTCAGGCAGGCGTGCTTTTCACCATCTCTTGGAGGGAACTGAAGATGTTCATTCTGTATGTGGGGCTATGTTCCACATAAAAAGAGACCTTTCTCTTCAAAATGGGTGTGTTTTCCAATCTCTTGTTCCCTCCTTTGGGAGAGAAGGAAGCTTTAAAGTCAGTGCTGGAGGGCACTCACGTGGAGGTGTCTTGTACGGTGTGTTGATTTAGTTGCAACATCTGAAAATTAGTAGATTTCACACTGAAATCTGGATTTTGATTCTTTTTTTTTTTTTTCCCTTTCTTTGCGGTACGTGGGCCCCTCACTGTTGTGGCCTCTCCCGTTGTGGAGCACAGGCTCCGAACGCGCAGGCTCAGCGGCCATGGTTCACGGGCCCAGCCGCTCTGCGGCACGTGGGATCCTCCCGGACCGGGGCACGAACCCGCGTCCCCTGCATAGGCAGGCGGACTCCCATCCACTGCGCCACCAGGGAAGCCCTTGATTCTTTTTTGTCTTAAAATGCTGGAAGCATTGGCAACGTAGGACTTGTATTCCTGAAGAACAGCAGTTGGCTTGCCCCAGCCCTCCTGCGCCCCTCCTGTCACTTGCCTGGGCCCTGTGAGTGAGAAGTACAGAATCGATTCTCTGTCCTTGTGATTATGCCTCGCTCTGGGCAAATCCAAGAGATGAGAACGCAGATGTGCAAAAGACATATCTTTTCAGAAAGGTTTATACTGCAGCATGTTTAATGGCATCTAATTAAACTAAAAAGCGTTGATTTTCAAACTTTAAATGAAATTATATAAAGTAGGTCCTACTTGGTTTCTTTATCTTTTTGTCCTTGTTTCCAAATGTGAAGATGTTTTCCTATAAACCTTTAAATGTGTGATTTAGACACTTGTTCATATTTTAGTTAAAGAAAAAAACCCACAAGGTTATTAGCCTACTTGACAACTGCTCCCACCTTTTTAACTTTTTTTTTAAAGGTTTTTGCTGCTGCCAGAAACAGTGGAACATGGATTCTTATCCTCCTTGTCACCAAGTAGAAATGTGCTCGGTTAGTTTTTTTTTTTTCTGTGTGTGACAAGGGAGTGGATAGTCACTATGCTCTTTTCTACTCTAAAATATTATGGTTCTTTTTTAAAAAAGAGTTTGAATTCTAGCAATTGAACTGTGATGCTGTTTCCTATACCAAGTCCATTAGCATATCCTTTAGTACCTTTTATTCTAAATTACTTTTCTTGTTTTTATAGTGACTAATAGGAAGTTGGTTTTCAACACCCATTCAGCAAACAAGAGCTGCTTTCCTTCCTTTGATCTTAGCAACATATATATCCTTTTGTTTTTATATTCGTGAAGGGGCTTTTATTGGTTGCAACAGGGAGGGTGGACACAATAGCTCTGGCTCCTGTGGGGACTCCAGGGACTCCCTCACCCCCCACCCCCCGCCCCCCTCACTGCCAAGGAACTAGTCTTAGCAATAGGGATCCTGTAGTTATACAGACAACTCATGTTTAAATTTCCATAGTGTACAGGTTCTATAGGGTGTAATTTTCTATACTTGTACAAGTATACTTAATTAGTATAAGGTACTGTTAAGAACTGGAGTGTGATAGTTTTTGGAGAATTTCCAAACTGTTCTTTTTTTGTTAGATGTCATTTTTACTCCTAGCAATACCATTGCTGAGAATTTTGATGTCTTAATAATTTTATAACTAGGGATGAATAATAAGTATATAATAGAACATGTAATCCACAGAATGCTAAAAACTCTGGATGTTCTTGGAGGGTAGGAAGATATACTTGAAGATTTTGGGGAGGTGGGGTGGAGCGCTGATTAGATGGGACTTTTAGGCATTATAGGTAGTAGTTAAGAGCATGGATTTTGTTGTTGTTGTTTTGATATTTATTTATTTATTTGGCTGTGTTGGATGTTCGTTGCAGCACGCGGGATCTTTTTTTTTTTTTTTTTTTTTTTTTTTTGGCGGTACGCGGGCCTCTCACAGTTGTGGCCTCTCCCGTTGCGGAATGCAGGCTCAGTGGCCATGGCTCACGGGCCTAGCTGCTCCGCGGCATGTGGGATCTTCCCGGACCGGGCCACGAACCCGTGTCCCCTGCATCGGCAGGCGGACTCTCAACCACTGCGCCACCAGGGAAGCCCTACGCGGGATCTTTTAGTTGAGACTTGTGGGATCTTTTAGCTGTAGCTTGTGGGATCTAGTTCCTTGACCAGAGATCGAACCCAGGCCCCCTGCATTGGGAGCACAGAGTGTTAGCCACTGGACCACCAGGGAAGTCCCAAGAGCATGGATTTTGGATTAAGGAAGATTTGGGTTTGAATCTTGTCCTTACCTTGAATTAGCTCTTAGACCACAGGCAAATTATTTAACTATTAAAAATTACTGCTTGAGGGTTTCCCTGGTGGCTCAATGGTTGAGAGTCTGCCTGCCGATGGAGGGCACACGGGTTCGTGGCCCGGTCCGGGAAGATCCCACATGCCGCGGAGTGGTTGCGCCCGTGAGCCATGGCCGCTGAGCCTGCGCGTCAGGAGCCTGTGCTCCGCAACGGGAGAGGCCACAACAGTGAGAGGCCCGCGTACAGCGCAAAAAAAAAAAAAAATTACTGCTTGAGCCTCAGTTTCTTATCTTTAAAATAGAAACAATAATAAAATCTTAAAGTAGTTGTCAGGCTTAAATAAGAAAATGTTTATGAAACCCTTAGATCAGTGATTGGCATATAGTAAATATTTAATAAACAGATTCTGTATCACATCATTATAGTTATTTTAACACTAAATGTCTGAGTAAATGTAGTGGATTTATTTCTTTGCCTTGGCTTAGAATCTGAAGATTAGGTAGCTGAAAAGTTTTGAATATTAAGGCTTTAAGGAAATATTAAGTGGGAAGTAATGTTTCTAATGAATAACTGGAATCAGAACACTTGGGCTCATTTTCTTCCACCGTTAAGCGGGACATTTCTACCTGAACCACAGGGCTGTTGTGAAAATGAAGTGGGGTATATTTTGCCTAGCATATAGTAGACTGCGGTATTCCACCTTCCTTTGACAGTAAAAGCAAATTTCACACTGTGGGAAAAGTGTATATTACCCATCTTCAGGTTATCTTTATTGACTTTACAACTATGTTTAGGAGTCACCAGGGTCTTAAGAAGTATCCTAATGGTTTGGGTTGGTTTGATGGTGTTTCTGTAAGCTGTTTTGGTGAAGTAATGAAATTCTGTGTCATGGGTTTAATTTTATTCATGTTTAAAAATATGATGCTTTTTAAAATAAGAGACTTGAATGAATATTTTGTGCCACTAATAATGTATTGAGTACCTGCTGCATTTTCAGGATTCCAGAATTGTACTAGTTGTTGTGAGAACTATAGGGGGCTTTCAGTTGTATTTGGGCATCATGAAACATATGGAAAAAAGATTATTGTACTGAATTGCACATCTTAATTTTGTGTTCTGGGCGACAGATCCAGTAAGGAAAGGTATGAGTAGGCGTATTCTCATGTAATTTGTGAAGGATGGACAACACTTGTGTAAACGAATAAAGTAGGATGATTTTACAAGGTAGGGGAATCACTACAGCTTTACTAAAAAACATCAACAAGATGTCCCAAGACGTTCCATTCAGCACTTGGCTTAAATAGCATTGATTAGTACATGAACTTCCAAGAGAGTATATGGGCACCAATCTTTATGTATCTTAATGCGAGTTAGAAAACATATATACACCAGCATATCAAACCCAGGATTTCATAAATATTGTTACTTAGGATCAGACCAAGTAAAAAAGTGAGTTGATAGTAACTTGATTTAAAGAAAACAGTACAGGTAGTATTGCAATATGGTATCACTGTCAGGGTAGTGTGGAATTGACTGAAGTTTGGGTAAAACTGTTTTAGACTAGACTTTGAGTCATGGAGGAGAGAATTAGGAAGTTCAGTTAGAGATGGGGCAATGTCACAGAAGAAAAATAAGCTGATGCCTCGACGTGACTTAAAACTTTTCTTTGCCTTTGCCAATGAAGGGGCTCTTCATGCTTGAAAAACTTTCCTCAGTTCAGAACTGAGTTTTGTTCATTATTTTCTTGCCCCCTTCCTCCACCCCCTCCATCCAACTGGTGCTTAATAAATGTTTCTACTACCGACAGCTGTTACTGCTACTCCTGCTGTTAATGCCATACTGTAGACATTTTTGAGTGAGGAGTATCTATTTTAGAAGGCTTTTATGATAATACTGTGTGACATGTATTGCTGACTATGCCAGCAGGTTGTCCTGCAAGTTCTTAGGTATGTAGGATTTGAAGGAGAATGGGCTCAACTCTGAACATTTTCAGGAGTAAAAACAGTACAAGGGGCCGTAGATTTTCTTCAGACAGAATAGGGTAGAACCATCACTGCATGGTAATGAAGATATAGCTGATTTTTATAAGAGCATTACAGCCTGTGTTTTACTTCCCTTGCTTTCAGACCTAATAATTATTTATTGATTGGCACTGTGGGATAGATCGTGGCATTCATCCTTAAGAGCAGGTCTCATGCCAGAAGCCTCAGAATGGAGACATTCTCAATAATGCTCTAGTAGTTGGTTAAATAAACCCCAGGGTTTGGCTTTCTAATGGCCCATCATTGCCCCATAAAGGGACAGTCATGTAGAAGGGCAGTGCTAAATGGCCAGTTCTTGCTTTCTCCTCTTGGGCCTGGAACTCGTCTCATGGGAAGCTTTTTTGCACTTTCTCCATGTTCTGTAGGTGGCTTGACGTGAGCACAGTCTCAAGCAAGCCCTCAAGGCTTATCAGCACTTGCCTGTTGGACAGCACCACAGCCCCTGCCCTGGCTCCCACCATCCCCTAGTCCCCGGGCCCAGGGTCCAGTCTCTACAAATCATCATGTTTTCCCCACATTAATTCAGAATTTATTAAATACATATTGCAGACACAGGTGTCCAATAGGTGATGGCTTCTTTCGCTGTTTAACGGTAAATCAAAAAAACAACAAAAAAGATAAATCAGAGAGAGGTGCAAGCAAGGATTGTACTGTATAGTTACCAAAAGATATAAAATTTGTTGTCATTCATTCCTTTAGCATTCTTTTCCCCCTTTCCAGTGGAAGTTTTCCTAGATGTTCATTAAATAAAAGTTGTGTTTGTGTGATGGGTTGGAGAAGTGGGGGAAGTTTAGTAGAATGATAGAAAGGAAAAAAAGACTGAGGTGCTTGTGTCATGGTAAGATTAATATTTGAATAAAAATGATGTTTGTATTTTATTGAGAATGTACTGTATATCAGGCACTGTGCTTAAGCTGTTTTCATGCAGTGAGCTTCATAGTTGGTCCCTGGCAGAGCCAAGTCTGGAAGCTGGTGTGTCCAACTCAGAACTTTGCTCATAAGTACTATCCTGCAAGGCCAGAACCACTGAGGATGACTGGGAGGAATATCTGAGGTTTTTGAGAATTCCCCAGTTTGCAAAGACCGCACAGAGTTCTCCAATAAGCTGCAATAAAAAGCTTGACTTCACAGGAATTATTGTATGTAACTGGGCAAGTAGCTAGTGATGAGCTATGGTGAGAAGTGTGTTTCAGGGTGTTGAGTTCATGTTTGTGGCTAAAGCAGGATTATGAATCCAAGCATGTTATGGAATTTTAGGGCTATTGTTAAATCTAGTCAAGGACCTTTTGGATGTATTTTTAGTGGCCACTGGTATCACCCAGGCTTTTCTGCTTCTGTCAGCTCCGGGTAGAGACTTGAAGAGAGCAATAGGTCAGCTTGCCCTTTGTAGCTGGAGCTCGGTTCCTATAACAGGTTTTTGAAAACATGTGTTTCTAATATGTCAAGATTGGTTTGGCCAAAAAGAAAATTGTAGCCTGATTTGTTTAAAGGAACAAAAATATCTACATGCCCAAGTTTGAATGCACAGAACATGGTTCAATTCTTAGTTGACTTTTATGCCTTTTAATATTTTGACTTTTATTTCCTGTCAGTGTGCTATATATAAAGTAAAATTACACGCAGAACATATATACTACCTATAAAGTTTCATTTTTATTAGCTTTTTTTCCTATGTATAAAATTACAGTATTATGAACTACTTTTAGTGTTAATGAGTAACCTCAGTAAATTACCAAGATGACTATGTTGAGGGATGCATAAAAAACTTAGGAAACTTAAGATCATTTGTTTTGAAATTCATGATGTTGGAATTACTTAAATGAATTTTTGTTCTCTAGACCTCTTAGGTTTCTTTGCCATCGATCCATGTCTGTGTGTGTGTGTGTCTTTGTATTTTTGTTTATGAGATTGGGCTATAATGTGAGCATGAAAGTTACCCTACCTACTCTGTGAATAAATTGCCTTTATATCTTATTTTACTAACAAATATTTATACATAATACTTTGTGATAGAAAATGTTACATAGAAAATTTTAAACTAAATGGGATTTTTAGTTCAGACACATCCTCACGTGTAATTGTACAGACAACATTACTTATTAGGTGGGGTTTAATAGGATCTCCTGCTGGCTTCAGTATTTTGAATCCTGTAGATGGTTATATCGACCTTTAAAGCTAAGTGAAGATTAAGCCATTTGGGGGGGTTTCCACATCCCTGGTTTTTCGGGGAGATGGGAAGAGTGGAGGATTGCCCATTTCATAAAGCCGTGTGTGTTTTTAAACTGTGAGCATGGTGCTTTGCACAAGTCAAAACTGCCAAAGGGACAGATGTTGCCAATTTCAAATGTACAGGGGGAAGGCAAATATTGCTAAGCAACGGTGTACTTGAGAGAGCGTTTTTAGGAGCAGAGCCAGGGGAGTTGTGTCTGGGAGCACTCGCTGCTGCTTATGGTTCAGTACAAGGGAAGAGATTAAAAGTTCTTTCCTGTCAGGGCCGCCATTGCAGCTGCCAGCACAAAATACAGTGACCTAGTGGCACCGATTAGGGCTGGCAAGGGGATGTATGGAAACAGGAAAGCCTTTTTGCCATGTAGGAAGGCAGTAAGACATGTTCACGGAGGTAAGTGCCCCAGTGCACAGCTGCCCCACAGTAAGTACCTGTGAGTGCAAGCCTGAGGTTCAGGTGGGGAAGACCGAGGCCTCAAAGGGAAACCTCTCTTTCTCCCCCTCTTTCTCTCCCCCCCTTCTGCTTCCTCCCTTCCCCACTTGCCTTCTTTCCTCTCTCCCTCCTTCCCTCCTTGTTTCCTCTTTTGCCTCCTCTGTTAGGGGCTAACGTCAAAGAAGGGAAGGATCTGAATAAACTCTACTTGAGTGCTGCTGTGTGCGTGCCCTTACAAACAAGGTAAATAAGCTTTCTAGCCACAGGCATTCAGCCCTCCCATGTCCCCTCCCTTCGTGTACACTTGAGAGGTAACAGACAGGTGGTGTGGTGTGGCTTTTTTTTTTTCCTTTTGGCTGCCCCTAGAGACTTGGAATATCTCTTGAGATTTGCACTGGTTGTTGGTTTGGATTATGGATTTTCCTTTCTCTCCCTCTCTGTCTCTTTCTAATGAAATAACGGAGTAAGAGCAGAGAAAGTATAATATAGTTTTCTATCTATCGCAAATCACAGCACATTTTTGGCAGTGCATTTTAAAGAAATTAAAAACATTTTAAAATAAGCAATTCCTTACCAGTCAGATATTTTGTCCCTCTTTCAAACTCTCTTCTTGAACTTCTGGATCACTGGCAAACATTGATGGTTTCTTTTGTCTTCCCAAAGTAAAGGTACAGATCGAAGATATTGGCAGCATAAAAACTTAAATATGTTTGTATACAGGTGTGCGTTCCCCCCTCCCCTTCTCTCTCTCTCTCCCTCTCTCCACCCCCCTCCCCCGCCCGCCCGCCCCCCCCCCCACCATCGCTTTTGGCTTTTATTGCTTTGTTTTTTGGCAGACAAATAGAATTTAGGTCAAATATAAAAGATTGTGGAGCGCCTACCCAAGTTTTAGCACATGTCGTATTGATTTCTACTAGTCTAGGAATATTTAGAAGTGTTCTTACTTAAGTGCAAGCAGGTGTAGTAGATAAATTTTAATGTTTAATGTTCTTGTAGCTTTATGGTCTCATTAATTTATTCAGCATAGTTTGTGGTCACATAGTCTGTATCTATCTGGGGTGTAAATTTATGTGATGAAAGGCTAATTAGAGAACATGACAGTGTTTCCATTTTTTTTTCCCCCCTCAAAAAATAGAATTTGTTTAAGGTTAAGCAGTAGTGTATCTTCCATTGGCAAGAGAGCTCAGAAATTGGGCAGAAGTAATGAGAAAGCAGGGAGAACCCGCAGGTTGTTATAGCGTAGACTCTTCATTGATTGATTTAAATTTAGGTTATGCCTTTTGGCTTTTCAAAGTAGGAACTATGTCATAAAATGAGTTGGAGATCTGTTACACTCAGACTTAGGAAGCAAGAGAGTTTTCCAGTGATTTATGTTCCTCACAGATTTTTGTTTTTAGTTTTAAAGACCGTGCTCTAGTTAGAAGAAACTGTTTTATTTGTCCTACAAAACGCTTTTGAGAGAATCTTACTAAGGAGATGATTTTCTGACATTCAGATGCTTCTTAAAAGTTTTACCTAAAAGAGAGAGAAAAACAGATTCAGATTAAGACTTACCTGCTCAGAGGCCAATCTAAAACTTTTCAGGTTCATTTAATGCTACTTGGTAGACAGCATTATCGTGACGATATTAATAATACTACTTATTAAGAGGATTTGGCTGGCTGTATACCAATTAAAGAACTTGTTCAAAGGATTTTTGTAATTGGCCCGTGCCCCTCCCCTTTCCCCAAACTGGCAATGTGATTATGATAATATCAGAGAAAAAGTAAAGTAGGTTCCAGGAGCCTTTTCCCTGGCTCCTGGGGCATGGGCCAGGTGTGTGGAATAGTCAGGAGGGCCACAGCTGGATTGATGTACAACTGAGATATAATTTACCTCTGCTGGATTGACCTTCCTGTCCCTTAAAGGCAATTTTCAAGAGGAGTTGCTTTTGTTGTTCCTATCAGAATGATGGCCTATTTTTTGTATTCTCTCTTCTCTGGCACCTAGATTCTGCATTCTAGAAAGTGTAGAAGGAAAAAGAGAACATAGGAATGACAGTAAATGCAAGAATATTGGGAGTTAGGACAAATGTGGTTGAGTTATACCGTGCCTTAAAACACTCAAAACGTTGGAGTCTTGGTTTAAGGGCTCCGGATTAGAGTCAAAAGAGTACTTTTAAAACTTCATTGCGGAAAAAAAAAAAAAAAAAAAAACTTCATTGTGTGTGTGTGTGTATGTGTGTGTGAGGCGATGAGAGAGAGTCAGAAGGACTTCGAGAGAAGTATATTGAGATGGAGAAAGATGGGCGGAGAGTCACTGCTACATGTTTTCAAAATGAGTATAAACGTATTGTTTCCTACTGTAACTTTTAGAATTGTGGTCTGTGTAAGATGTGATAGAATTGTGGTAGATGTACTACGAAATGCTTAATGCTTTTAAATTCAGCAGGTATTAGAGCACATTTATTTTACAAGCAAAGGGAATTTTCTCCTTGGCACAGATTAAATACTTATTTAAAATAAATTCAAGAATAATTCTTTTATGTATATTTATCTGGCCTGTCCCTTGTATTTATTTTTTAAAAATACTGGCACTTGTTGAGTGACTGTTTATTTAAAACTTTGTTATTAAACATATTTTCTTTCATTTTGCCAGTTCAGTAAATCACTTTATGAGATGAGCTTTCCTAGAAGTCTCATGCAGTTTGTTTATACTTTTAGACCAAACTTACATACAAAGATAATGCAGGAAAAAGAAAAGATTATTAAATCTACTTGAGGTTCGGTGGCATTAGTAAGGTTTCTTCTTCTTTGTAAAGAATCTGGTTTTTAATAAATTATAGAAAAGTAAAATAGTCTCTTAAATTTAGGTGCTCATTGATGTGATTAAATAAGTGATTTATAACCACCATGATGTTATATTAAATAATTATACTTTCTCGAATGGTCTTTGGCCCTTTTTCTAGATCCTGGCAAGTAATCTGTTTGTTACCCAAGATTAAAGAGCAAAAAAAAAATAAAGGAATTTGCTTATTCAGAATTAAGATATAAAGGGCAAGGCCATCTTTATTTGCCTTCTCTCCTCTGTGTTTATTATAGTATCAGTAATCCCCAGGGCAGTTTGAAGCTCAGATTGTTTCCTCAGAGTATATATTGCCTCTTGCCTACTGCTTTAGTAATTTTCTTTGCTTTTTTCCCTCTGGGTTCTGTTTTTTGTTTTTAAAAATCATGATGCCAGGAGACAGACAACCAACACCTAGCCCAGAGGAACTGTTGAGATTACCACTGGAATAAGTCCAGGATAAAAATCTTTATGTCCTTTCAGACAAAGCGTGGATTAAATGGCTTATCTTATTCATATGACTTCAGTTTCTTTCAACCTCATCCAGAAACCGATGGAAAGTTTTTTTTTCTTTTCCCCCCTGGTGCCTCTGTAGTCTTCACTTATGCCTAGCTATTAAAAAAAAAAGTGTCCAGGCACCCTGTGAAACACAGAATTAGACATGGTTCCCGAACATTGTTTGCCACTTAAATTTGATAGACACACTCAAAAAGGAGCAGTAATACAGGTTTATGCATCTATAAATTCTGTCATGGTTGACAAAATAATTTAGTAGTGTTGTTTTAGACTCAGAATCATCCCTTATATGATCTGTGAGAGAGTACTTGTGTGTGCGTGTTGTGTGTGTTTGTGTGCATCTGTGTGTGTGAGGTGGGGAGAGAACAGAGTAGGATGGGAATGGAGTAAGCATGGTCACAAAACACTTCAGTTTAACACCCTCCCTGCAGTGGTATATTTTAATTGAAAGACTGCTTGTGCTTTGCAAATCAATGTACCCACTCAAAAATCAAAATTTAATTCCTCTTAAAAAAAAAAAACCGTAAAAGTTGTTTTAGTGAGTAGAATTGGTTACGGAAGGGGAGTTAGGTCATGTAGTTTGGACCATTTGAAAGAACTTGTCAGTTTATTATCACTGGAATGGAACCACTGTCTAGACTTGTTCTTTGTGATGTGTTTTTCTTTTTTTAAAGCAGTGCTTTTTAGCCAGTCTTACTAAATCATTCATGGTTACTATGCCCACAATGGGCTTCGTGGGGTCTCATGTGATCTTCTGTCAAAGGCACAGTGTTTTCAAGTCTTAAAACACTGGGGATTTCTGATTCTTTATTACACTGTGAATGGTAATAGTTCACAGTCAAACGTTAGAAAGTTGGTGAATAACTGAGATTAGATATATTTACTCTCAAACAGTGGTAAGTTATCTGCATTTGTTTTTCATCCAGGTACTTTTAAGTCTGTTTAAAACCTATCTCAGGTACACCCCACCCTTGTCACTTTTACACCAAGAAGCTATTTGACATATTGTCATAAAGAATATTTACTGAAAACATTTCTGCATATAATGCAGCAACATAAATAGTATTTTTTTTTTTTTTTTTTTTAGTGTTTCAGTTTTCTCCCCCCCAACCCCGTAAATTTATTTATTTATTTTTTGTTTGTGTTGGGTCTTCGTTGCTGCGCACGGGCTTTCTCTAAGTTGCGGTGAGCGGGGGCTACTCTTCATTAAAGTGCACGGTCTTCTCACTGGGGTGGCTTGTTGCGGAGCACGGGCTCCAGGCGCGTGGACTTCAGTAGTTGTGGCTCGCGGCTCTAGAGCACAGGCTCAGTAGTTGTGGCGCATGGGCTTAGTTGCTCCACAGCATGTGGGATCTTCCTGGACCAGGACTCGAACCCGTGTCCCCTTCATTGGCAGGTGGATTCTTAACCATTGTGCCACCAGGGAAGTCCCTAAATAGTATTTTTTAAAATAAAAACTATTTCATGTGACTCTGTAGAAGCCTTACAAATATATTAAAATTTATATATACTCATGTGGTCTCAGGAAGTATAGTAATACAGTAAATGAAACCAGCACTTTTATTACTCCCCTAATATTCATTTGTATATTTATATAAAGTAAATGTTATATATGTGGGGAACAGCTACTCATGGTTCTATTTTTATTTATTTAAACCAGATCTTAAGAACTAGATCCTAGGTTTCGTGACTAAAAGATGCCCTCTTTTAATAGAGATCAAAACAGAATTTCCAGAATATTTTAAGTAGTTCAGTTAATACAAATTATGAGCTTTTGTACATTTTATATACTTTAGAAAAATAAATTCTTTATGACACTAAAGCAAATTGCTTCACTGGTAAAATCAGAGTAACCGGAAAGCAACAATAAACTCTCTAGTTACCCACATTAATCTTTAAAGTACATATAGTTCAAAATACTTCTTCCTGTAAGGGTTTAAGTTTCAGTAATGATACTTAGGGTCTTTTTTTTCTTTTCATTTTTTAGCCTGTTTTTGCTCTAGCTGGTGAAAGGCAGGGAGATAACATAGTTCACTTATAGAGGAGTTTACCTAAAGGTGAACTTTATACGCATTTGTGTGTGTTAACTCTCATTTAATAAGTGAATTGGGGTGCTAGCACATCTTCCAAGCTTCCAGCATTCTCTTTCTGCATTTGTCCTGGATTATTTCTTGATCTTCAGTCTCAAGGAGATACACCCTTCCTTTACCCCACCCAAGCTTGCTCAATGTACCCTTCCCCCAACAATCATGATCTGACATTACTGTCACATCAGAAACCGTTCTCTGAGAAACTCACATCCTCAAATTGTACTTAGGCAACTACTCCTTGGGTGAAAAACATCTCATTGAGTTGATGGTGGTGATAGAATTTCATTTTTTTTTTTTTTTTCAGTTGAGGATTTCTGTATCTTCAAAAACAAAATAGCCTTATTCTGTGAAGTTGCCTAGAGTTTTGCATATTTGAGCAAACACACATTGCTTCCAATATACAGGAAAAAATGGAGAATTCACTATAAAATATTCCATAATTACTTTTTGGCTAGCTCATGTTTGTGAATTCTGTCGGAGATGCCATGAGATGGCAAGATCAGGTTCATTCATTTGACAAATATTACTTGCATGTCTGTGTTTGTCCAGAATTATGTTAAGGCCCTGGGAGATACTGGGATGAATAAAGCCAATCCCTGCCTACAGGAAACTGTTCCGGGGGAGACAGATTAGAGCACCATGGGTTACCATTTGGAGTTGAAGGTGGGTGCAGAGTCAAGGTGAAGGAAGACTTGCAGGAAAGGACAGCCAGTGTTTGTGACACCCATGTTTCCAGACTGCTGCCCCTTTTCTAGTTCCTCCAACATGAGTAGAATTGCTTGGTCTTTCCACAGTAAATTTTTGTTGGATGATAGCTGTAGGTGACCTGTAGATTTCTCATCATTTAAAATAATCTTGTCCTTCATCAGTCTCTTTCCTCTTCTCCTTGAAACATTTACTTGGAGAACTATAGAGATTTCTGCAGTTAGCATAACAGTAATTGTGGTAGCCTCCATGCCTGGCAGACCAGTTTGGCGTTAAAAAATGAGGCTTCCAGGGAACACGTAATTCCTTGCTACATATTGAAGCTTATCACCTTTTAAAAAAAATAATACTACCCCAAACCCTGCCGTTATTTGAAGATATTTGAGTAGAGATTCAGGGTGTTTAGGTGTTTAATTTTTTGAAGGGAGAGTTTGATGGTTAAAATTGGTTTGCATTATAATACTATTCATCTTTAGGAAAACTGTTAAGAGTATCTTAGTCTCTGTTTTCTGACCCATTATCTTTCCTTCCATATTAACAATCTATAGCTTTCCTTTTTTTTTTTCTTTTTGTACTATAAGTGTGTCCATAAATCTGCCCAGGGATTTAAAAAATTCTTACCTAAAATACTGGGTGTGGAAGTAGATGTTTAGATAGTTGCCCAAAGGGCATGACACTTCTGAAGAAGTAATACTGTTAGAACCTTGTGCCTTTTTCAGCCCGAGTAGGCATACCCAAGCAGTATGAGCGAGTTCTTGGAATAGGCCTAGCTATTTAGGTAATTTACTTTGTATTCACAGAATAGAGTTGATTTTATGCCAGAACCTTGCTCAGGCAGGCCTTTTGGTTTCCTCCTCTAATCTGTCTCTGGGAAGTGCTGATTATTGCATCTTCATGATAAGTGCTTAAGTTTATTTGTGAGGCATTAGCTTTAACGTGCATTGTCTTATTTCTTCCTCACAGCAATCCTATGAGGCTTTGTCTATTTCAAATATATTTGCCCAGTATTTAAGCATGACTGATTAAAAAAGAGAGAGAGCCCACCCCTACCCCCACCCCAAATACATCTCTTTCAAGGGCTTTGTAGCATTCTAGTTTGGGAAGCAAGAGTGAACTAGCCAGCAAATAGGGCCAGACACCAGGTCCTAGGTTTTCCCAGGAGCACCTCACAGAAGGCTGACTGTAAATCTAGGAACAACTCAGTGTGCTGAGTGTTACGTGAGGCAAGCCCAGAGCTCCGAGGAGGAAGCTGTGGACAGATTCATATAGACGTGTGTTTGGGAGAAGCAAAGTTACATAGAAGAATGCTAAAAGAGAGTAAACACAAATGTGGCAGAGACCTTTGGCTGTACCTTTGAGTAAAAATTTTTATCCTTAATTTTTAAAATCTCAATCTAATTTTTGTATTTTCCTTTATAATTACATAATATACTTAATAATGCAGAATTTTAAAAGATATACAGTGAAAATCTTCCATTACTCTGGCCCTCCAGCCACTTAGTTTTTGTTTCTAGGAGTAATTGTTATAGATTTCTTGTGTTATTCCCAATGGTATTTTATGCATAATAAGTAACTCAACATATATATTCTCTTCTGACGTTACCTTTTCATTTCAAATCCTGGCATGTATTGCACCTGGTTTTTTCCCTCCCCCTTAACAGTATAGCTTGGAGATTACCCAAATCATTGCACGAAGAGCGCCCTCATTCTTTGTCATGCCTGCGTAGTATTTCTGCCTAAGGGGCATGCAACACAGTTTTCTTAGCCAATTACCTCTAGATGGGAGTTTAGAGTTTTTCCAGTACCTTACTATTTGGAGACTAGGCTGAAGTGAATAACTTTGTGCGTATATCTTTTTGTACATGTAGGAGCTGGTGCTAGAGGTAAAATTGCTGGGTCAGAGCATGAGAAAATAGAATTTGGTGGCTCCTGCCAAATTGCTATCTTCAGCGATTGTGCTGTTTTACCCTCCCACCAACCACGGTATTTGAGCGCCTATTTCCCCACATCTATCTCATAGACACAGAATTGTCCGTCTTTCTTTTTTTGTTTTGCCAATCTGATATGTGAAAAATAGTTTCTAAGAGTAGTCTTAATGTTTTGAAGGAGAAAACAATGCAAAACAATTTCCTTTTTGTCCTCGTGTGTTTATTTCTGTGTAGTTTGTTAATTAAGATGTTGGCTTATAATTCAAAGAAGCTACTGTATTTAGAAAGTCTCTAATGCTTTAAAAATTGGGAATTTGTTTTCATATTCTGAGTTCGGAGGCTGAAAACTGTACCAGCAAATGTTGATTGGTTGCCTCTGTGTGGCAGGCAGCGTGTGATTGGTGATTTAGCAAGGCAGAGCTGGCCCCTGCAGTCATGGAACTGGTAATCTAGGAGAAGCAGAGATGGTGGGACATGAGGCGGTTTGACAGCCATGGGAGCACATGCACAGTTTTGGGAGTGAGAGAGTCAAGGAATATTTTCCAGAAGATGGTCTTTAATCTGCCACTCAGAGTCTGAGTAGGAGTTTTCCCAACACAGGTGGGAGAGGGAAATGGGCTCCAGGCAGGGGCAAGAAGAGTGTGCCTTATCTAGTTAGTTTGGGATAGGTGAGCAGCAAGTAGATACTATAGACTGAACCATAGTCCAAAAGTTGACGTATGTTTGAAGAAAAATAGCATGAGAATTTGTTTAATCTTTTAAAACATAAAATGAGAGAGAACCTATTGGGGTTTCTTTAAAAGCTGTCACACCAGTGAAGACTGCCTTGATAATGTTGGCCCCATGTATTTATTTCACATATCAGTGCCTCCTGATAGTTTTTTTTTTTTTTTTTGCGGTACGCGGGCCTCTCACTGTTGTGGCCTCTCCCGTTGCGGAGCACAGGCTCTGGATGCGCAGGCTCAGCGGCCATGGCTCATGGGCCCAGCCGCTCCGCGGCATGCGGGATCTTCCCGGACCGGGGCACGACCCCATGTCCGCTGCATCGGCAGGCGGACTCTCAACCACTGCGCCACCAGGGAAGCCCCTCCTGATAGTTTTTATAAGTTTATTTATTGATTGATTGATTTATGGCTGCGTTGGGTCTTCACTGCTGCGCGCGGGCTTTCTCTAGTTACGGCGAGCGGGGGCTACTTTTCATTGTGGTGCGTGGGCCTCTCACTGCAGTGGCTTCTCGTTGAGCACGGGCTTTAGGCGCATGGGCTTCAGTAGTTGTGACATGTGGGCTCAGTAGTTGTGGCGCGTGGGCTTAGTTGCTCCTTGGCAGTGGGAATGTTCCCGGACCAGGGCTCAAACCCATGTCCCCTGAATTGACAGGCAGATTCTTAACAACTGCGCCACAAGGGAAGTCCCTCCTGTTAGTTTTTTTTTTTTTTTTTTTTTTTTTTATTTGCTGTACGCGGGCCTCTCACTGTTGTGGCCTCTCCCGTTGCGGAGCACAGGCTCTGGACGCACAGCCTCAGCGGCCATGGCACACGGGCCCAGCCGCTCCGCGGGCATGTAGGATCTTCCCGGACCGGGGCACGAACCCGTGTCGCCTGCATCGGAAGGCGGACTCTCAACCACTGCGCCACCAGGGAAGCCCCTCCTGTTAGTTTTTAAAGGTTCACACTTGACCTTCATACTTGACCACACATACCAACCCTGTGAAGCGGTTAGGATTGGTAATATTATCCCTTTATTGCCATGAGGAGATAGTCCCAGGGAAGTTGAATCTTAGCCAGCATTGCAAGAACCAGTCCTCGGCAGAGCCAGAACTAGAATCCAAGATCTTTTGACTTCCCTCGTCAGCAGTCTGCCTTTGTGCTCCCTGCAGTTCTGGTTAGTGATAACTAAGCCTTTTTGAGAACAGCATTGTTAAAAAAAGTGCTGCTCTGTTGAAACTTGAGAGGCTTAAAACACAGTATTGCCAGAGCCTCCTGGTCTTAACGGTGAGGTATATTTCTTCCGTCCGGCTCTTTTTAGCTTATTAAAACAAACTGTGTCGTGCTTAGAAGACATTTACTGACATATTTTATTTTGGTATCAGTGCATCTCCTTAGGATCACACAATATCATTCCAAGAGGAGTGAGAAATCAGACCGAGGCCAGCATCGCTGCCTTTTCTGGTCTGAAGTACCCGCAGTAGTAAGAGGCAGTTAAGTCTGAATACCAACTTCTTTGCACAAACCCAGGGAAAACACTACTCTTTGAAAATGGTTTTGGTCATGCATACGACAACTGGGATCGTATCTCCTCCTTAAATACTAATCTGTCTGTCTCTTGCCTGAAGTTGAGGTTTCTGGAAAAGTAGTGTAGCAACATTCGGAAGGCAGGCTCAGTCACTTGAGAGCGTTGTGTGACCTTGGACATGTAACTTAATTTCTTTAGAATTCAGTCTTCATTTTAAAAACTGGGAGTTATACCACAAAGATTGATGTGAGAATGAAATGGAGCATTACGCAGGATTCCCTCAAATTTTTATTTCATTTTTCAGTGTCTGTAATAAGGGATGTATCTACAGTTGATGCGTACATTTAGTGCCGTAGCTTTTCCCCTTCCAAGTTAATGATGGTGCATTTTACAATAGATGGTATCAAACGGAGGAAATGTGTGAGAATTTAATGCAGTATCAAGTACAATATGTATTCAATAAGTAGCTACTATTTTTTAAATTATTATTGAATAGGATTATGGTTCCTGTGTTAAGGCCATACCCCATGGGGAAGTGAGGGCTCCGCTGGGAGGTCCGTGTATATACAGGATACCGTATGTGTGAGGTAGCCGAGCTGCTCTCCTCTAGGAACCTAGATGTTGAAGATGGGAGACAACAGTGTGATTTGTGGTTGTGAGTGTCTAAAGTCAGTGCCTCTGACCCTGAAGGTGCGCTAGACAGGGAAGGACCTGCAAACTAGAGCTTCTGCATTCATGCAGTTAGCACAGATTGTTTTTGTTGCTGCTTTTTAATCATCCCTTGTTCTTTGAAGAAGTCTTACCTAAAGATCTTCAGCCTTAACTTGGCTGAGCTTCAGAGAGGCTGATTATTTACTCCTTGGCCACAGTGTTGAAGGGAGAGCCTGGCTTCTCTGAGTAGGGGTGGCATTACTCAGCTGGGGACCCTGTGAGGAAAGTGGATTTTAAGGAAGGGGATTAAGCCATAATGGTTTGTTGAACTGCCCCTCCCTTTTTGGAAAGTCTCCTTCCAGTGGCAGACTTGGAGGTGCCAAGTTGTACTTTTTAAAACGAGGCAGCCAGTCCTTATGGATCTTCCTCTGCAAACAGCTGAGATACCTACTGTACTCTAGTTTGAGTCTCTAATTTGGGTCAGGGAAGAGTGGGGATATGAATATTGGGTAGATAGAACATAAAATAGGCTCATACTATATAGACGATCTGGTAAACCTCCCCCGCCCCCCGACCCTTTCTTTTTTTTTTTTTGGTACGCGAGCCTCTCACGGTTGTGGCCTCTCCCGTTGCGGAGCACAGGCTCTGGATGCGCAGGCTCAGTGGCCATGGCTCATGGGCCCAGCCGCTCCGTGGCACATGGGATCTTCCTGGACCGGGGCACAAACCCTCGTCCCCTGCATCGGCAGGTGGACTCTCAACCACTGCGCCACCAGGGAAGGGTACCCCCCCCCCCACCGTTAAATAAAGCTGTAAGGCATACCTTGGTACACACAGAAGTATTTAGAGGTAAAAGGGCATTAACTCTAACTCTAACTTACTCTTGAATGGCTCAGTGTAGATGTGTGGGTGGAGGGCAGGGAGAGAAAAATAGAAAGCAAACTGTGGTAGAATGCCAGCATTTGGGGAATCTGAGTGAAGGGTTTGTAGGAATTTCTTTTACTGTTTTAATTATTTTCCTGTAAGTGTGAAGTTCTTTCCAAAGAAAAAGTTGAAAATACCTTGAGCATCTTTCCATGCAAGTACACGTATTTACGTTATTTTGCGATCATTTCCAGTTATTTGCCATTATAAACAGTGCTGCATGGAGATCTTTACGTATGATATATCCTCATGTATTTGGAATGGAATTCTGGCACCCCTTTGAAATACCCCCACTTTCATAATGGACCTGATAAGAAAATTCACAGTACATTAACCAATTAATGCTTGAGCCTTAGACTTTAGTTAGAAATTTAAACGGGTTAAATGGTGACTGTTGAGCAATATTTATCTTACCCTGATACCAATAAACAATAATCTTTGGGAAAAATTTCTTCAGTCCTGGTTCATCTCATGTAATAAAATTTTAGGGAAAAAAATGAATCTTTTAGTGACATAAAACGTCTTGGCTAAGGGTTGATGGCTTGAGTAGTAATGAAGATCAAAAAGTCTTTGAATGTCCTGAAGTTGTAGCTTCCTGACTCCATTCTTTTGGAAGCAGTGGGCAAATCTTTTTTGCCCTCATTTCAACTGTGCCTCACTGTTTCGTTGATTACCGTATTTTTTTTTTTTTTTTTGGCTGCATTGGGTCTTCGTTGCTGCGCGCGGGCTTTCTCTAGTTGCTGCGCACGGGCTTCCTCTAGTTGCAGCGAGCAGGGGCTACTCTTCGTTGCGGTGCTCGGGCTTCTCATTGCGGTGGCCTCTCCCGTTGCGGAGCGCAGGCTCTAGGCGCGCAGGCCTCAGTAGTTATGGCACGCACCCTCAGTAGTTGTGGCTTGCAGGCTCAGTTGCTCTGCAGCATGTGGGATCCTCCTGGACCAGGGGTCGAACCTATGTCCCCTGCAGTGGCAGGCGGATTCTTAACCACTGCGCCACCAGGGAAGTCCCTCAAAAATTTTTTTAATTGAAGCATAGCTGATTTACAATGTTATGTTAATTCTGCTGTACAGCAAAGTGATTCAGTTGTACATACATATACATTCTTTTTTAAAATATTCTTTTCCCTTATGGTTTATCATAGGATATTGAATATAGGTCTCTGTGCTATACAGTAGGACCTTGTTGTTTATCCATTCTGTATATGAAAGCTTATCACATCTTCCAATCCCAGCATCCCACTCCATCCCTCCCCTAACCCCGTCCCCCCATGACTGCCAGATATTTTAACTGGATTCTCATTCTCATTCCAGCAGCAGATAGGATGAGGGGACTATTTAACCAGAGTCAGGAGTCATATGCTCTGTTCCGTTGATTAACTTTCAACTCCTAATTGTCGTTGTTCCTAATGATGCGTGTGTAAGATTAAAACCGTAGGATATAATTACATTTTACCCGCAGGTCAAAACAGCATTCATTGTTTCTGACATTTGTGCTATAATATTTGGTCCAGTTTTTAGGCATTCTTTAATAGTCTTGAAAAACAAAAATTGGGTAAGCAGGTCCTGTTGTTGACATGCATAATGCATAAAGGCAGGTCCAGTAGGGCCAGCAGAGAAAGGGGATACCCTTGATTCTTTGGTTATACCTCCTAACTTCCAGACCCTAACTCAAAAATAGCAAACTGCAAACATTTCAATAAAATCACCTCTGTGAAATTTACATGTTTTAAAACCAGACCTAGGCAGGTCAAATTGCATCTGAATTTTGTCGTGTCCATTAGATTCAATTCCAGGTGAGTGTGAATGCTGTATGCTCTTTTCCTTTTTCCTTAAAGAAACTGGAATGAGGGAAATGGTGGATTAATAAACCCTAGATCAGGAATTAACAACCAATGCTGTATTAAATTACACTCAAATTAGAGATGAGAGCCCTGAAAAGAACCCTTTTCCATCTACACTCTGGCTGTGAGGCAAGTATTGGACCAACTGACTGGGAAGAACAGTGCTTTCTTCACAGCAGGAGCAGTAATGGGAGGGGTGTGTGTTGTACAGGAGTTGCCCAGGGCACTTGGCTCATGAATTGACACACAGCGAAAGCTGATATTCCATTAAAAATTGTGAAGTCAGGGGATTTGTTCCATATCTCTAGTTAAGGAAAAGTGATTTTTTTAAAAAAAGATTTTGCTTTTCCACTTTCTTTGTACTTAAAAATGTAAAGACTGTAAAATGACATTTCCTAGAAACTATGGTTGTGATACTAACAACAGCAGCTGTCATTTGTTTAGCTGGGGATAAGCAAGGTGATCTTTCCTTTAAGACCCTAGGTAATCTCCTCTCTCCCTAGGGTCTGTCTCTGGAGAACTATTTTGTGTGTGTGTGTGTGTGTGTGTGCGCACGCGTGTGCGCGCATAAGATGGAAGTGCTGACTTCAAGTAGGGCTAGAATTTAAAATGAATTTTTGGCAGGTAAAATTTCTAATATTTTAGAATATTACCATAATATTACCATAAAATCTATCCTTGATAGGATGCTGGCCTCCTTCCTGTGGGCTCAGTAAGATGTTAAGAGTGATTGCCATCTTCATGTTCACGTAACTTGGCTGACTGGACAGATGTTGCTATAAAGCAGCAAACTAACACCACCTTCACTTCTGTTATATCTGTTATTCCCCTAGATTTACTAATGTACTAATTTTCTTTAATATACATATTTTCCACCAGAAGCTTTTGACCTAAGGGTCATAATTCGTCTGTCATTGTCTCCAGCAGAAACCTTTCCTGCACGATTAGGTCAGGTTAATCTCTCTGGTTTTATTTCATCCAGAAGGTGAAGTTTCTCCTATTTAGCTCGTAAGAGGTGGGCCCTGAGGTGATTCTACTTACAAGAGTGTTGCTGTATTAATTAATACCAGCATTCTAGTTGTTTTTTGTCTGTGTGCTAATCTTTTTCTTGCTTTTCCTGTTCAGCAGACCTACTCCAGTGACGTCCATTGTGTTGAAGAGATTCTGAAGGTGAGCTTATTGTTATTATTTCTCGCTTGAAGAAATACTTAAGTAGGCAGACATATATTCATTTTCTTTGACTTCAATGAACAGTTGCCATTCTGAACTCCTTTAAACAGTTTCTCCCCTCATACCTCCCAAAGCAAAATAAACCAGAATAATAACAAAGGGAGTCTTAGGACATTATTGAACTATCTGACAGATTTTAATTGAAATGAAGTCTACAAACTGCGAGGCATTTGGACCAGAGTCTTATGACATCTCCCTTAAGCTTTTCTGGCTGTCTGTAGAGACCCTGGAGAATTGCTCACCTCCCAGAGAGTAGGTGCCCTGTGTTGCTGCAGCAGGGGGCACCAGGGGTTAAGTAGTGCTTGGTTTTCACCTCTTGGTGTTTTATAGGTGACACTTTATATGTTTGGCCTTAACCATCAGTGAGACCATGAATTTTTAAAGGGATAAAAAGAAAAATAGTAGAAAGTAAGTGGACATCTTTACACCTACCTTGAAAGGGTTATTTTTTGCTCTTGTTGATTGAGACCATGCCAGGAACATTTGTGCTGCTTCTACAAATACATCATTGAATCCATTATCCATTTGTTCAGTTTTCCTTGCACAAGGATGACAGATTCCTTTTAGAATTCAGTTCCAGGAAAATAAATAAATTCTCCTGATGAACCGGCTTGCTTTCTTTTTATCAGAGAAGAATTATGTAAACTGTTATGTGTCCCATTTTGGCTTTAACTTCCAGGAAATCTAGAGCTAAATTTAATGCTCAAATACAGTAATTGTAATGACTGAGAGTTTTGTTTATTTCTCATTCCTCCTCTGTGGCTCTTAATTTTCTTCCATGTCACTTTTAATGATACTCTTACTTTATCTTTTGCTATAAGGTTTCTGATTTTTGTTTTCTGGTTTTTTTTGGAAGTAGGAGAGATATGACACATGTACCTATTAATTTTTATCCCCACTGCACACTTTTTCCTCAAAATATGCTTACCCAATTTTTTCCTTTAAGTTTTCATTGCAAAGTATTAAGTGAGGTCGTGCTGAAACCAGTAATTAAGTATATTGGTTACCTTCTCATTTGTGCAATTTTTGACAAAGGTGGTATCTAGCCAGATGTTTGGAAAACAGTTCCATTATTTTTATCTTACTATCTTCGGTATCCTACTTTTGTAGTTAGAGTTTTCTAAGAAAGAAATAGCTCTAAGGAAACATACTTTGTATTGCTGAAAATGAGAAATTTTTGCCAACCAGTAAGTAAGATTAATCATAAGATATCTTGATCAAGCTTCTGTTTTATCCTCTCCCTCTGGTATTTCTGAAATTCTTTGGTAAGATGAGTCATAAAACTAACAAATGACTTAGTTATGAAATAATAGCCTTAGCATTTTCTCTGAAATTGTGTGTGATTTGTTCCATGGTTATTTCAAAAGTAAATGCAACAGTGTAGATTAGTTGTCTCCTGCATGTGTCAAATGCTTCTGTTAACGTTTTGATGTGTGTTAATATATGACTTGTTGAGTCCTTTATGTAAGGTGATAGTATTAGAACATCAGGCAAGCATTTTTAATTTAATAAACTCGTCCATCCTCCCTCCCCTCTCAGCCAACATCACTTTAATGAGTTCTTGCTTACCTGGAAATGCTTGAAAGTCGATGGCTAATACGAGCCACAGGTGAGTGTTTTCATTTGGAAGTCTTAAAGAGAGAGAGTAAATCGCAGGATGTCCTGGACTGAAGAGGGGCATGGGTCTCTGCTTTGTGGAGACTTAGAATCTGTCCCCTTCTCTTTTGGGGCCTCAGTTAAGTCGCTTGTACTCCCTGGACTTCAGTTTCCTCACTGGTAAAATGAAGGCCCTGGGCTGGTAGATAGTAGATGACTCTAGGGTCAAATCCAGCTCTCACTCTCTGATGTAGATCCAGATACTTCCCTCTGCCTCGTGGTTTCTGTTCTTATCTCCTACCAGTAATTTATGAAGATTGCCAGGAATCCTAACACAGATTTTTCTGATGGGCAATAGAAGCAGTAAATAGTTCCCTAAAGGAGAAAATCAATTATAGACGATAGTGTTTGGTTCTCTGGTGGAAATGTTAAGAGTCGCAGTGTTTTACTGAAGGGGCATTGGTGGCCTGTGACTTGTGCAGACTGGCAGGGTAAGAAGGTAGCAGGCAACACTACCAGCAACCAGGAAATTGGTCATGCACAAGGGTCCAGATGGGGATGGTGCCCTCAGTGGGTGTGTGGAAACGGCTCAGGTTTTCTACAGCCTGGACAGCCTTTTGGGGCAGTTAATGCAGTGCTTGTAGACATTATCTCAGTGCAACATTCCAGTGACACTGGTACAACGAGTGGTAGCATTGTACCACTCGTTGTACCAGTGTCACTGGAATGTTCATTTATTCAGCAAATACCCGTGAAGATGCATATACTTTTCTAGGCACTGGGGTGCCGTGTGAATAAGAGTCCTTCCTCTTGTGGAGACCATAGTGGGGAAGATAAATATATAATAAAATGTCAGTTGTTGATAAGCACTGTGAGTCATACAGCAGGCAATGATTGGAGGAAAAGGCAGAGGAAAGAGTGCAGAAGCCTTGAGGTGGAAACGGGTTGGTGTATTAGAAAAACAGCGATAACTAGACAGAGTGTCTAGAGCAAAATGAGCAGGGTGGAGAGTGGGGAGGAGATAGCAGCTGTAGCACCTGGAAGGCCAGGAGTGAAGCAGGTGCTAAGTGATTTACCCCCATTCACGTGATAAGTCATTGTTAAAGTAGGGAGTGAATTCAGGGCCCTGCAATTCTGGGCACCCTCCTCTCCTATGGCCCCAATTCTCGTAAGGCCTAACTTCCCCTAGTAAGCTGAGCATTTAGGGAAGTATATAAATTCTTTCACACTATCAGCAAACCACTTAAGGCCTGAAAGAGTTTATGCACTTTCCAACTGCCTAATTTAATAGCCGGGCAGCCTTAGGCATTGAGAGTACAATAGATATTTCCTGGGAATCATTGGTGACTAAAAGTCATAGACACCATTGGGATTCTATAAAGAAATTCTTGGAAGACAGAAGGATGATACTTTCAGACACCTTTGCAATTACTACAAGTTTTTACATCATAATGTTCTCATGGTCCCATACCTTAGAGTATAGTCAAATAAATAAAACAACAGGAAACTCTTTGGTGCAGTATTAAAATTCTTTAAAAACTAGGCTTTTAATTTTTTAAGTGCTTTCTCTGACCGTGTATTCCAGCATTTTATGCTCTGAAAAATAAGTGGTCTTCGTCCACCTCTTCCTGAGAACTAAGGCTCAGAGAGCTCAAACTCCTCAGGCGGACCTGACCAGCAGGGTCAGAGTTAAGATCCAATCTGGGTCCCTGGCTCCAGAGCTGCTACTCTTTCCATTATACTTTAGTATAGAATTCCTCTTTTGTACTGAACAAAAGATGGTTAGTCAGGTGAGCAAGGGCATGATATCACCTTTAACAAAAATTACTCGAGCCAGCATCGGTTACTTTGCTTGTCACTGTGCCAGGTCATTTCTGTCTGTTCTGAGGTTCTAGCAACCCAGAGGGCGGCTGTGGGGAAGGGCAGGGAAGATGTGTGCAGAGGTGGGGAATGGGGATGCTTGCCCAGCTCCAACTCCAGTTGTTGCAAGGATCAGATGGCATTTCTGTGGTGATGGAGAGGTTGGTCAGCACTTGGAAAAAAGCACAGTGTGTAATGTAAAATAGATAGCTAGTGGGAAGCAGCTGCATAGCACAGGGATATCAGCTCGGTGCTTTGTGACTACCTCCAGAGGTGGGATAGGGAGGGTGGGAGGGAGGGAGATGCAAGACGGAAGAGATATGGGGATATATGTATAAGTGATTCACTTTGTTATAAAGCAGAAACTAACACACCATTGTAAAGCAATTATACTCCAATAAAGATGTTAAAAAAAAAAACAACACTGTTGTACAGGTGAGGTAACATAGTGTTATCTGGGGTCCCCAGTGTGCTGGTGGAGGGTTGCTTGTCAATCTTAAGCCAGTTTGCCTGGCAGGTCTGACACACGTAGGGATGGACTTCTTTCTCTCAGACTCCAACGCAAAGGGGCCATTCCCTGTGCTTTCAGGCCATTGGCTTCCTGGGGGACCTGATCCTGTCATTTTAGACCTTGTTTTTCTCAGCTGTAAAAGGAAGGGGCTGACATTAATCTCCAGTGCCATTTTAGCTCTTCAACAAAGTGTGTGTGCGTGTGCATATTTGCGATTAGACACCTTTAATATGACATTTTGTTTTCCAGCAAGTGTATGTGCTTAGAAAAAAGAACTCATGTCAAGATAAATATATTAATTGGGAAGATATAGAAATCTTGCTTCCATGAAAACAGTGAATAGAAATGAAACTTCTGTTAATGAAAAGGGATGGTCACTTTTTAAGGCCTTCTCTGCAGAAGTTCTTATGTACTAATAATGTGTATCAGGGAAGGGTCAAATCCATTAAAACTCTCCCAAGTGGAACAAGTGACCTGAATTACTTGTTTGCTTAAGTCAAACAGGAAAGTTCTTCTTCCTTTGAACTTAAATAATTCCAGGAAATGCAATAAAGAAGCTGAGAGAGAAAGAAAGCATTGAGACAGGACTGAGTTTTCATAGTTACACAAGCTCTGGTAATACCTACTACCGTTTTTATGCTTCATGTTGCTCAGAGTGTTAAGACCATTCCTGTTCTATGCTCTTGTTTTTCTTCTTCGAACTGATTTCTTTTCAGTTCTGTTTGTTGGAGAGCTTCAGCTTTTGAACATAGCCCACCAAGTAGGAGCTTTTTTAAAAAGTAAATGAAATAACTTTTAAGATTTCACTTTTCATCTACCATCACTCCACTCTACATTCAGTTTAAAAAGTTAACTTAAATAGCAATAAATGTTCTATTTATAATTTACCTTTTCTTCCCGTTCCAAATCTCTTTCCAGGAAATGACCCATTCATGGCCTCCACCTTTGACAGCAATACACACGCCTAGTACAGCTGAGCCCTCCAAATTTCCTTTTCCTGCAAAGGTAATTCCTTACAAGTCTAGCAGGCACTGCATCCACACCAGTGACAAGTGTGAAGTATCACTGTGTGCCAGATTAATCAAGTAGTATTTGTTGAACTCTTTAGAGATTAGGTTAATATTGCAATTAATTTAGCTACTAAAGTGCTTCCTAATGCTTTCAAATACTTCACTCTCCAGTTATGTCAGTAAGAACATCTTACATTTGTATAGGGTTTTGTAGCTTATGAAAGTATTCAGGACTTTACAATAAATTCATTTTTGAGGTTCTTTACCTTAGAAGAGGGACACGGAGGTACAGGAGAATTAAGTGAGGTAGGGTGTCTGCTTCCTAGTTCAGGACTTAGATACGTTACAGGTACACATTTACACTTGTCATACCTCCGACATTTTCTTAAAGTTTAATGCAATCAGCTGCATTCGTGATGGTTTTAATAGCAAGGTGAACTGCCTACTTGCACATTTCTGTTAAAGTATTTGTGAACAGTATATTAACAACACTGTCCCCTCGCCTTTTCTACTTTTGGATAACATTCAGAATATAGAAATATCACCTTCAGATCTGTGTTCAGTCCAGCCTGTTACACATGCACATTGTTAATATATTATCACTCTTCTTTTCCATGATGTCATTGAGGTTTTATCTACCCAAACCAGAATTTACCATGTTAGATACTTTACATATTTTCTAATGATAGTTTTTTTCTCAAAAAATGTAATTTAATATTATTGATTTTAAGGTAAAACATTATACTTTGTGTTGAAAATCCTTGACACCAAAGGAAGAATAAACTTTAGGAAACAACAGAAGCAATACAACCTATTTTATTAAAAATTAGATGTATCAATATTTATCAGATTTAACAGTGATGCAATCTTGGATTTATAAACCTTAATATTTTATTAACTAGAGATTTTTATTTTTCTTTCTAGGATTCTCAGCATATCAGTTCTGCAGCCCTAAACCAAAGTAAGTAAATATGTGGAACTGATTATTGCATTGGAGAACAAAGCATGTTTTTACTGTTTTAATGTAGAAAACATTAATGAAAAATGCCCCAGCAGAGATGAAGCCTTCCTACGGTTAAAGAATAGGAAGGAAGGGCAAACATAAAGCTGTTCTTTAGGTGGAGTTTCAGATTATTGCAAAGAGTTAACGAAGATGTCTTAGTAAAGTACCTAACAAATAAAATATAATTTGGTATTACCTCACATATGATAAATATCTTGAGAGTGACTCTAAATGCACTGTTACCCAGGAATTGTATATAAGAATAGATTGGGGTATTTTGTGTGTTTCTTGTATTTATTTTAAACAAAACCAAGAAATTTTTATAAGGAAGAGAGCACATAGTTTCTCTAGACCTTCTATATGTACTTGTCATGTAATTCTTCTTTTGGTTCCTTTTAATGGATTGTAAATACTTGAGAATTCAGTGGGAAACAGAAGAAAGTTAACTGGATCCAGCCTTTCTCTTTATCAGTAACCTCTCGGTTCATTAAATTCTTTGTGTCCCAACTACATGCAAGGCATTTCAGGCCTTACAAAAATGACTGGTGTATTTGCAATCATTTAGTTCATCAACATATGGTGAGTGCCCAAGTTACGAAGTGTTAGTCTTCAAAGGATAGGGAGACCAAAGTAGGGTGCGTGGTGTGCATATATGTGTTGGGAGAAGATTGCTTATAGATATTCCATAGAGGTGACTCTTCTTGAAATATCTCCACCTTAGTCTTTTTCCTCACTTGTGTTTTTCCCTTGATTATCCTGTTGTTTAAATTGCAAGGATATGAGGAGAGTAAAAAAGATGAGAAAAACAAGAGATGAAATAATCTTCCTCTAGAATAGGGATAGGCACACTATAGCCTGAGAGTCAAATCTGTTGTACAGCTAGTTTTTGTAAAGAAGGTTTTCTTAGGACACAGCCGTGCTCATTCGTTTATTATTATGCCACAAGGTATGGCATGCAAAGTCTAAAATATTTACTATCAGACCTTTACAGAAAATGTTTGCTGCCCTCTGCTCTAGAAGTACTGAATAAGACTTTGCAAATAACTCCTAACTAATTTCCCCCAGAGACTTCCCTGGCAGTCCAATGGTTAAGACTCCGTGCTTCCACTGCAGGAGGCGCACGTTCGATCCCTGGTCAGGGAATGAAGATCCCGTATGCTGTGTGATGTGGCCAAAAATAAATAATAATAATAAAAGTAAATAAATTTCCCCCAAATGCAGAGAGATAAACCTGATCATCTTGCACAGTATTGGGGAGACTGGGAAATCTTTTTTCCTCAACATCTTGGCAGCCTATCCAAAGATAGATAACAGGTGAAGTGGCATAAGTCTGCAGGTGGGTCACCAGCTCAGCTGTGGGCAGGATTGCTGTGCGTTCCTTTACCTATTGCCCCTCACCCCACCCCCAAATTTGCTAGGGCTGCCAGTCATGCAGATTATATGCCTTCCACTGAATTACTTACAGCTTGCATGATTGCTACCTCCTGGTTTAGAAAGACCCTGTAATCCTTTAAACTGTCTGATTTCTCCTTTTAGCAAAATATAGTTGAACATGAGCTGGTAAACACTTTCTTCGCCAGGGGTGGTGGCCCTCCAGGCCTGTGGACTAGTGTAGGCTGATTCCTCCTTGCCCTGATGGGAAGTTTTCAGACACTGGCAGGTCTCCTGTAGGTCTTGGCTCAGCACTTACCTTGGGGCCTTTTATGCTGCTGCTGGAAACCCTTTTTACCTCTGTGAGAATGTGGCCTTTGGGGGGCCTAGTTGGATCCTGGAGGGGTCTGGTTGTATGTTGGATGAAGAAGGAATGGAGTGTGTGCAGATAAAGCTTTCAGAAAAGTGGAGTGTGACATATATTTCTCAAAGTATGCCCAGCAAGATAATTCAAATTTCTTGAAAAATTGTGGTTTTTTGAATAAACGAATGGGGGCTGTTGAATAGTGGGGGGATGGGTGGGAGCACAGTGGGCCAAAGACAGAGTCTATAAAAGAGAGTGCTAGCAAATCACGGATAGATACGTGACGTGAAACCAGGTGAGGGTGACTGCAGCCCCATCCTAGTGCTTCCACAAGGGAGCCCCGCCAGCTGACAGTCTGTAGAGAATGAAGTATAGGGATTTTACTTGTATGTCCCAGTATTTATGTTCGCATGTGCAAAAAACACGGCTGCCTAAGGATTACCAGAGCCTCGTTGAGCTTAGGACCGGGTCAAGATGACTGTGTAGGAGTACATGTGAGTGTACTTTAGCCCCTCTAATTTGTAGTGCCAGCCCTAGCTTGCTAGCCAGAAGGGCAAGCAATTTAAAAATATCATATAAGAGCTGCTGCCACCATGAGGATAAAGCGTTTAATTGCAAATATTCAAGGGCCTCCACATGACATTAGTGGTCACTCACCTCACCCCTGTCTGAAAGGCACCCGTATTTCCATTCCCCTTCTGCTTCAGGTCCGTATTACCTCAGGCCTAGACAAACACAGCCTCCCAGCTGGTCTGCAGCCTCCACACTTAACATTTCCCATTCCTTTCTAGGTTACATCAGGTAGCACCCGCAGGTTAATCTTTCTGAGGAATAGCTGCATCGTGCTTTGGAGTTGTCTCATTCCCTGACAACTGAAGTTTTAACATCCTATTGTGGCACTCAGAGCCCTCTAAGATCTGACTTCCCTGGTCCCCCCATGCTGCCCACCACACACTCTGCACCCCAGCCTTCCCTTCGCATAATCTGTACCATTTCAACTCCTCCCATGTTCGACCTTCGCTCACTGTCTCTTCTGCCTGAAGGCCTTCCCCACCCTCATCTCCCTCTTGCCAGCAGTCATTCTGTCAAAATCTCACCTATCCTTTGTGACACAATTAATTTTGTTTCTTTCCTAATTTGCCTTCTTTTGTCATGACCAACAGAGTGACCAATCTGTAGATTCCTGGGACAGTTCATTTAGATGATTGATTTTCGTGCTGATTTTGCATTGCCTAGGGTTGTAGATAACACGTGCCTGTTTGATGTCCCTCAGTCAGCTGTACGCTCATCGAGGACGGGGTCAGATGCCTTGAACATCTTGGTGTCTAATAGGCAGTTGGTAAATAGCAGTTGAATAAACGAATGGGGGCTGTTGAATAGTGGGGGGATGGGTGGGAGCACAGTGGGCCAAAGACAGAGTCTATAAAAGAGAGTGCTAGCAAATCACGGATAGATACGTGACGTGAAACCAGGTGAGGGTGACTGCAGCCCCATCCTAGTGCTTCCACAAGGGAGCCCTGCCAGCTGACAGCAAGGAGAGTCTCCTGCCCATGGCAGTGTGGTCGGCATGCCAGGTGGCGCTTTCAAAGTGTGTTCGCTCTTTTTAGGGCTTTCCAGTTCTGTGCAAGCCCTCTCTCTAGACGTAACATAAATGTTATTTTATAAGCAGTGTATAGCACTCTGGTTGACATAATTTAAGTATACTGAGTGTTTAGGTTAAAGTGGGGGGACAGCAAAAAAAGAAGGAATTTATAGCTAACGGTCTCATGAATTTGTCATTGTTCTCCTCTGATCATTTTTCCCTCGCTCACAGAACAATATGATACATCTTCAAAAACCCACAGTAATTCTCAGCAGGGAACATCGTAAGTAAAATTCTTTTGTTTATTAAAAGTTTATAATATAACATTGTAATTTCCCATGTAAATCTGTTGCTTAGATTTTTTTTCCTCCTTGCTTTCAAGTAATGACTCATAAAATACTGCTGCAGTGTAAAGGGAAGAAATGACCAACATTTCTATTTGGATTAAATTCTCCTGTTGAAGGTTTAGGAACCTTAAGATTTTGCTAAGGAGTTTTCTCAAAAAGAAAGGCATTTGAGCCATTATTTACGTATTAACTGTGGAAAATAGAAGGTTTTAGCTTTATAAATTTCAGTCTTAAATAGTTTTAGCTTGTGGAAACAAATTTCGGGGGATGTGCACAATTTCAGACTTTCTGCCACTTTTTTGGCCTAGTTTTAACTAATAAAGAATGAGTCTTACTGCCCAGCTGTGCTTTATTAAGGCCAAGTAAGTCCAGATATATTTTGGGTTTTTGGAACAGTTGAAACTACATAGTAAAGATTTTTAAACCAGCATTTTGACCCAATTTGTCATTTCTTGGTGATATTGAACTAGTATTTCTTTCTTTTCATGACTAGCAGTGGTTCAGGGACTAAGTGAGGAGGCCTTTCTCTCCTCAGTATTTGATCAATTACTAACACAGAGTTGCTAGTCTCTGAGGATTTCTGGTTCAAGCTCCAGCTTTCTTCTATTTTCAAGGCATAGTATTTGTTCCGTGTATTTTAGGAGGGGGTGTTGCTGTGGACTGAATATTTTAAAAACTGTACAGTTGAGGCAAAGAGGTTCTTTTATCTCCTCACCGTGACTGAATATCGAACGGGGTTAAATCACTATTCCTAAGTGCCAAGTCCTTGATGTAATTGTTTTCACATCTCCACAGCAAAGTAAGAAAAAAAGAATAACGATTTGTTGTTGTTGTTGTTAACAAGATAAATTTATTGGGAGTTCCCTGGAGGTCCAGTAGTTAGGACAGTGCGCTTTCACTGTGGAGGGTGCGGGTTTGATCTCTGGTCAGGGAACTAAGATCCCGCAGGCTGTGCGGCATGGCCAAAAACAAAAAAATAAAAAATTTTTAAAAATATAAGTTTATTATAGTTTGAAGGATGGATTTTTGTATGTGTAATAAAAGTGTTTCATTTGTGGTTCTGGCTGATGATGAGGTTTTGCTTATTTTTATTGTCCTTTACTAGAAAAAAAAATTAACCCTATGTTATTCTTTGCCTGTTTCTTTTTTGGCCTTTTCTTTTTTCCCCTTTCTTTTTGTTTAAAAAAATTTTTTTACCCTTGAGTTCTGAACGTCTAGAATCACCGACTTAGCTTAACCAGCTACCTCCTCCTCTAAGTATAATCTATCTGATGCCTGGTGGAGAATAGACAGGACGGTGCCAAGGACCACACTTAAAATAATTGTGTGGACTCTCTGTGACTTCCCCAAGGGTTTACACCTTGTGCTGTTTGTGATGGTTGATAGTAAAGCTGTTTAGACCATAAGAGGCCCCGGCTGATGGTCTTTGGCGGGGGCAGCAAGGAAAGGGGAGCTGAGAGCATCCCACTTGGCAATAAGAACAGAAAGGAGGAGCTCCCTGAGGAATGAGCGGGTGGAAGCAGTGGCACCAAAGGGAGGAAGTGGCTGTGTCCCTGGGAAGTGTGTGTAGAGGAAGAAAGGCAGCTGGGTCTGATCTGGGCCCGGGCAGGCCAAAGCTGCAGCCTCCCACACCAACTTTCATCAGCTTTCCGACGAGGTAGTTGATAGGGATTCGGACCATTTTCTGTGACAATTTTGCTACTCAGAGAAATGGGTGGTTCTCCTGATTTAAGTGAGTTAAACCATTGAAGTCAGAGGTGCCTGCAAGTTTATATGCGCATATATTGTGACATATGTAGTGTTTTCTAGATAAAAACTATTGGTTTACCCTATATAAAATTACCTAGAGGGGGGAACTTCCCTGGTGGCGCAGTGGTTAAGAATCCGCCTGCCGGTGCAGGGGACACAGGTTTGAGCCTTGATCCGGAAAGATCCCACATGCCACGGAGCAACTAAGCCCCGTGCACCACAACTACTGAGCCTGCGTTCTAGAGCCAGTGAGCCGCAATTACTGAAGCCCTCGCGCCTAGAGCCCATGCTCCGCAACAAGAGAAGCCACCGCAATGAGAAGCCCGCAACGAAGAGTGGTCACCGCTCGTCTCAACTAGAGAAAGCCCGTGCGTAGCAACGAAGAATCAACACAACCAAAAATAAAATAAATTAATTAAAAAAAATTCTCTTAAAAAAATTATCTAGAGGGAATTCCCTGGCGGTCCAGTGGTTAGGATTCTGCGCTGTCACTGCTGGGGCCTGGGTTCGATCCCTGGTTGGGGAAATAATATCCTGCATGGCTGCGCAGTGTGACCAAATTAAAAAAAAAATTACCTAGGAAAGAATATTTGTTTTGATCCTAATAAACTTGGAGAAGGAATGAAAGTAGGGCCTAGTACAGGTGAAGAGGACAAGAGGGATAGAGAAAAGAAGGTAATACTGAGACTGGGTGGATACGAAGGGTTGTGTGTGGTGGGGCTGGTGGTATTGATAAGTGCCAAAATGAAATGTACCTATGGGAAAAAGAAATCACTTTTATGGAGCTTGGATGAAAGCAGTGTCCCAATTAATCTGTAGAGTACAGTCGTTGTTTTAGAGTTAGTATGGCACATCTCTTAGTGCTCGAAGGTTAATTTGATCTAGTGTCAGCATTAGGGTTCTTTGACAAGCAGT
The DNA here is from genome assembly GCF_963924675.1 of Phocoena phocoena. Lineage (NCBI taxonomy): Eukaryota > Metazoa > Chordata > Mammalia > Artiodactyla > Phocoenidae > Phocoena > Phocoena phocoena. The sequence continues at coordinate 36,156,339 of NC_089223.1, read as the reverse complement.
TAAACTGTTTGAATGTCACATAGAGTGGCAGGGAGATGGTCTAATGCACTTTGAATGTCAGGAAAGAAAATGTTAATTACAGGGTCATTTGTACTTCGGTTTTAAAAATCCGTATAGGTCTTACTGCTTTTTCTTTCAGAGTTACTAGTACTTGGGCCTCCTTACAGAAGCAGAGCAGTACATATAAAAGGGAAAAAGAGGGGCCTGGCACTAGAGAATAAATAAACTGTGGAGAGTCTGTATTAACTCTCACATCTGTCCAGACTTGGGGGCAGGGGACGGTTAGCCAGCTCGTAGAGGATGTAGGTGTGAAAGAAATGTGCTAAATCTGTTACTTTTAATCTCTGTAGTTGAAGCTCTAGTTAATTATCAAATGATGAATTCTTTCTACCAGGTACCTCAGGGAAGTGATAAGCTAGGGATCCAGTGCTATTTGCCTCTAAGTTTGAGCGGGGGGAATGTTGGTTTAAGGGCTCCTAGCTTTGGAATCCTCTTCCTTTCCACGACTTGGGTCTGTTGAGTTCTCAGGGCAAAGTACCAAAGTATTTCCTTTTTCTGTACAGCTATTACGTCCTTCACGTGACTGTGGATAGTTCCCTTTCTGTACAGTCAAACACAGTGTCCTAATGTCAGTGCTCTTGCCAACCTCTCAAAAGGGATAATGTGTTAATGTTTTAGAAACTATAGAGCAGTTGATGGGCATTATTGTGGCTAACTTCCTTCTCCCTCCCATCCCCTACCCTAGCCCCAAACTGCCAAGTCCTTACTAGATGGTGCCCTCCTTTATGTTTCTTATTTTTGCTTCAGAAATCGTCACTACCTATTTAGACTAAGAGACAGAAATTAGCAGTTATAGCAATTTGGAATTTTTATTACTTACTTGGGAAGTTTCTTTTGAAATGAGGGAAGTATTTGGATGTGAAGATTGGGATTGTCCTGGAAGTGTGACGAGACGGAATGGTGCAAAGTTAATAAAGGCTGGGAAGAGTCTGATACCTTTTTAAATGAGCCTGAGTTTTCAACTTTTGCTCAAAGCATTATTTTAAATATCTTGCTAAAAAACTAAGGAAGACCCAGTCTATCAGTTTACTGCAGTATAAAATCATCGCATCAGGACAAGTGTCAGCTGAAATGTCCGAGAATTAAGTCTGAAGAAATGCCTTGCTTGTTCGTTTAAATCATATTTGACCTAAGGAAAAAAGTTTTTTACTTTTCTAGGTAGTTCTTTTTGTCTTATTTTTAAAAGTTGTGCTAGATGCAAACTACTATATATAGAATGGATAAATAACAAGGTCTTACTGTATAGCACAGAGCACTATATTCAATATCCTGTGATAAACCATAATGGAAAAGAGTATAAAAAAGAATGTGTATTGTGTGTGTGTGTGTGTGTGTGTGTGTATAACTGAATCATTTTGCTCTACAGCAAAAGTTAACACAACAATTATAAATCAACTATAATTTTTTTTAAAAAGTGCTATATGAAGGTGTCTTACCTGGGATCTTTATTTCAATTGACAGCTCTGACTTAAAGTGCTGTTTGCTGATAAATGTATGGTTGAAGTAGCAGAGCTCACCCTAATGGGCAAAACTTATAAATTATTTGTCCTTGAGATTATACCCCTATCCCTTATTAACAGTTCTTCAGCTCCTCTGAAAACAAGTAACAAACATTTGTGCTGGTCAGTAATACATTTGTAGGTCTACATTAAACCTTCAGCTTCTCAGAATGTAAATGGAGATCTTGTTGTTAATAATAATTCTCAGTTCTCAAATATCTGGCATTGCTGGAAAAAGATACACTTTATTTTCACTCCAAACTTAACAAGTGATTGTGAATCCAAAGTTATTGGTATTCATAACTATTTTATTAATCTAGATATAGAAGGAAATGTTCTGTTTGTTTTCAAGAGAAAAAGTAGAGAGTGTAAAATGAAAGAGAATAAGGAATATAGCTGGTTTTTTTTGTTTTTTTTTTAGTGAGTTACTATTAGCCATGCTATGGAGAAATGAGAATTTGTAATATTGGATATTGAAGAAATTTTCATGCTTAGGTAAAAGCAAACAAATGGTCATTATGTGCAATGTTTAATCTGCTTATTTCAGAATTACAGTTACTAGGACACATTAAATCAATATTTAGAATATGCTGAAACTCCCAAATGCAGAATCACCTCCTTTCATGGTAGAATTATAGTCTTTTGGAATAGTCAGTTTAATTCTTGGGGTTCTGGCTTTAGGAGACAATATTCTAGGATCCCTTGCAGGACAGTATTTAACTTAACACTGTATACAAATTTATGCCATAAACTTGCATAATATTGAAGGGATATTTTGGTGAGGCTATGAAATGAAGCATGTTTTAAATAATTATAAAAATACTGCTAAGGTGCTGGAAGATCATCTTCTTCAAAGTATTCCTCTTGGAGCTATATATATTTCTTAAATGATGGCTTGAACTACTCTGGGAGCACCCCTTTAGGATAACATATACTTCCATGATTGGTCTTAGACCAAAGGTCAAATAAAATGGACAAGAAGAATAAATTTATCAAGTGCCTGGTTTATAATAAGTAAGTGTTACGTAAATGGGTTTGCTTATGTTCTACATAAGAAAAGTCATTCTCATCGTTCTTTAACATGCTTTGACCCCAGTTATATAAATATTGGCCTCTGGGCTGGATGCCAGGCTATTTGGAGATACTTCCAAAAATTGCTTCCACTCATCCATTCAGTACATAATTATTAAATACACGCTGTGTGCCCAGTGCTGATTTAGGTACTTGGGGAAATAGCAGCCAGTGAGACAAAGTCCTTGTCTTCCATGCCTTGTAACTCAATGCAGGTGGCATGTAATACAAACTAGGTGATGTGACAGAGACAGGCTTGAGGAAGCAGGGTTGTTTTTTTTTTTTGGGTGGTGTTGATACTTCTGGGAGGCTCAGGAAAGGTCCCTCGGAGAAGGTGACATTTGATCTGGAGCCTGAATGACGAGAGGGAGGCAGATAATACTTGCCACCTTTAAAGGACCTTGATGGGCTACAGGCTCTGAAGACATTTGAAAACTGCTAGGGAGTAATTCTTATTGGAAGTGACTGCTTTGAAGTATTCATTTGCATTTGGAAAACATGGTTTTAAGGGTGTCCTTAAGAGTCTATTTAAGTCTCATTTTTAATCACGCTGCTCATTTACTACAGTAAGTGACCCCAGATTAATTTAAGCATAGATTGAAAAATTGAGCAAGATGTTTTTATTAGCCCTGAAAGCAGTTGGTACATTCCCCCCACTCTGGGTTGCTGGGTTTCTAAAGCAGCAAGGTGTTGTTTACTTGCACAAGAATTCATATTCTCCCCGTCCATTCCCACCCCTTTCATCCACCCTGCAGAGGCCTCCAAGGCCCTCTATAGCCTACCTCACCACCTCCTCTCCTATACCCCCCAACACACACACACACACACACACACACACACACACACACACACACACACACACACACACACACATACATATTCTGGCCACATTGGCCTCTTTGCTCTTTTCTGTGCCTTAATCACCCTCCCCATTTCCTGCATTGTGCTCCCTCCTCCTTTCAGGTCCCTCCTTGTATGTCACCCCCTTATCAGTACAGTCTTCCCTAACTACCCTAACCAGAAGAACAACCCACACCCATCCTTTCTCTTTTATGCTTACTTCCCCCTCCCTAGGTTTCTTACCCATTGAGAAAGAATATAGTTTGATTATTTATCTCCCTCCCCTAGACTCTGAGTGCACAAGAGCAGGGGTTTCTGTCTGCTTAGAGTTGTATCTGTAAAGTCTAGAGCAGGGCCTGGCATATAGTAAGTACTCAGGATAAATGTAGAAGGAAAAACATTGCACATAAACTTGGTTAAATACCTATAAACAATGTTTAATAGAAATATAATTTTCAGCAATAATTTTTCTAGATTTTCTTTCTAGTTGTCCAGTATGTCATCTTATACTAGTACCTTATTTATTGTACTTAATGATTTAATCTTATTTATTAACTTTAACTTTTCCCTCATTTATACTCTTGTGATTTTTCTAATCTTCATCCATGGAGTTTAAATAATCTTTTATACCTTTGGCTGCAATTTTTGCCTTATCAACTGCTCGGTCATTTACTACAGTGAATCATGTACCAAGTCACTTTTCCCTCTGCACTGTTAGTCCACCATCTCCCGTAGACAGTCTCCACATGAATTTGAATTCTGCCAAGTGCTGTCACCATTTGGAGAGTCCCCCTTGTATGTTGTGTTATAAGGGATTAAGGTCTGCTTTTTCATTTTTAAAAATTTATTGTATGCGGAGCCCTCTTTCTAACTCGTCACTTCCCATCATCTCCTACAAAAAGCATTTGCAGTCCATATTTCTGCCCTGTATCAAAAAAGGAAAGTATAGGCTTTCCTGGTGGCGCAGTGGTTGAGAGTCCACCTGTCGATGCAGGGGACACGGGTTCATGCCCTGGTCCGGAAAGATCCCACATGCCGCGGAGCTTGCGCCTCCGGAGCCTGTGCTCCACAACGGGAGAGGCCACAGCAGTGAGGGGCCCGCGTACCGCAAAAAAAAAAAAAAGGAAAGTACGTTCTCACATGCTCATTAGTGGTTTCTGAAAAGTAGGTATCAGTTTATTTGCCATTTTGAGCACATCTAATACCAGGGTTGTGACTATTAACTGCAAGTTAAGTACCATGAGCTTGCCTTCACTTGCTCTTTTCCAAATAAAAGGTATGGCCCGGTCATAGGAAACGTTAAGCTAAGAAATCAGTGTATTGAAATAGTTTTGGAGTTCTGAATTGAGATGTTACAGAATATTGGCAGTTGAAGCTCTGGGTAAGCCCAGTACGAAGGAGGAATGGAAGAGCAATAAAGGCTTGTCTGGTGTGTCTTCACACAGTAACAACTGGGCTCTGAGTCGCTGAAGCGTGCCTGCTGGAACCTGTGTGCAGCTCTTTCAGCTTTGCAGAACAGCTGTCTGAAGAATGCATTTGTACAAAGGGGTTTGAGGATTGTTTGTAACCTTTAAGTAAGAAGTTTACCTAACTGACAATGTAAAATGTGAAACCTACACGATAGTTCAAAGAGTTGCTTTACCTGAGCATTTGTCTCCTTTTGAACAGTGCCAAGCTAAGCCATATGGTGCCATATGCTTCGAAATAACTGGTTTGCTTGGAGTTTGGAAATGAAATTAGTTATTTAACCAGTTTAAACAGTATATAAAGTTTAAAGTTCATTTACTTTCATAGGAGAAAAATAGTGTATTCATTTTATTCCAGCAGTATAGTTCCTGTTTTCTTTTAAACCAGAGTCTTTCTCTCAGTGGGTTCTGGAACTTAGATTTCATTCCCTCAGTTAGGTTTTCTAACCACTGGTCCTGTATTGGCCAGAGCAAGGAGATGGTATCTGATGGAACGGCTTTTGCATGCAGGCTCTAGCATATACCAGCTTCATGATCTTAGGCCAGTTAGGTGGCTGTTCTGAGCTGTTTCCTCATCCTTAGAATGTGAGGGGTTGATCAGAGTCAGCCCATGGGGTTATGAGTAAAAGCAATGCCTGTTAAGTTCAGATTGCATAAAGGGCACAGCTATGTGGTACTGTCACTTATTCAGCAAAAGGGATGCTGTGCATTCAGCCAGCTTCTTAGGGTACCTGCCAAGTTCTAGATAAAGAAAATATGAAGCCAAAAATGACTTGATCCTGCTTCAGAAAAGCTTACAGTTGAATATGTCCCTTGGGTCTTATGTTTCTTGACCTAGGTTTTATTGGTATAAATGAGACTAGATCTAAGAGATTTGCTTCTCTTTTAGTGGGGGCAAAGGGGGTCACCTAGATGTGCTGCAATTTGTCATCTTGACATTGAAAGACCGGTCTATTATATATAGAATATAATATATGAAGTATAGTGTAGTAATTTAGTGATGTGCTTGGCTTCAAATATAATTATATGTGGCACAGTAGGGGGGTTTTTAGCAACTGATCCATTTAAACATAAAACCTTTACCTGTCATCAGATTACAAATTTCCCAACTATACAGATCCTTTTTTTAAAAAAAAAATTGTGATGGCAATTATGATTAATTTTCTGTATTAACAAAACTTGGTTAAGGTTTTTTTGTTGTTTTTTTAAAATAAATTGCCCCATTTTTTGATGTTCAGAATAAGGGGTTTCTTTATTTTTTTGGCTGCATTGGGACTTCATTGCTGCATGCAGCCTTTCTCTAGTTGCAGCAAGTGGGGGCTACTCTTCGTTGCAGTGCACGGGCTTCTTGTTGCAGTGCACGGGCTTCTCATTGCAGTGGCTTCTCGTGGAGCACGGGCTCTAGGCGTGTGGGCTTCAGTAGTTACAGCATGTGGGCTCAGTAGTTGTGGCACGTGGGCCCTAGAGTGTGCGGGCTTCAGTAGTTGCGGTGCATGGGTTCAGTAGTTGTGGCTCACAGGCTCTAGAGTGCAGGCTCAGTAGTTGTGGCACTTGGGCTTATGTGCTCCGCAGCATGTGGGATCTTCCCGGACCAGGGCTCGAACCCATGTCCCCTGCATTGGCAGGCAGATTCTTAACCACTGTGCCACCAGGGAAGCCCTGGGACAGCATTTTTATGGTCCCTTCTATTCCCTAAGAGCAAGTGGAGCTAAAAGTCAGAACATATACTTTCTGAACATATCTCATATATTTTCTCACTTGAGGAGAGTATATGTACGGAAACTGGGCATTCAGTAGCTAAGCAAACAACTTACAAGGTATTTAGTAGTCCGCTGCGTGCAACAGGAAGTGTGTTTGAATTACATGATCACTGCTGTTTCAGGAAATTAAGGCAAATCAGCTTTATACAAAACAAACCCAGTTACTAAGAAATAAAGAGGTCCATTTACTGTGGTTTTGTTGTTGGTGGTTAACATGGAATATACTTTGCCAGATTTGTTTTATCTGGTTGTATTATACCTAACATTTATTCCAAAGATATATCTTTTGCTTGCGTGTATCCCAGCCAAGGCATTTTTAGCAGTAAACCTGTTGAGTGACTTCTTCTTGTACACCATTAAGATTGCTGCCGCCAAGTTGTACATCCAAAGGCTGTGTCTTCTAGCCTTGATAAAATAGTTTAGCTTCTACTAGATACATGTTGAGCAAGATCTACATTTACAAGTAGCTAACAGTTTTTATTTTTTAAAAGAAACTTATCACAAGATGTTTTTAGTGCATTTGTTGGTGAAAATAAGTCCTTGGCAGAATTACAACATTGCATGTAGGCGGTCTTTTTGAAAGAGCCAAGTTTTACCATTTATTTTCACTAGAAAATATAGTGATTTTTACCATGGATTCCCAAAATAATAATGCCTGCTTACTTTAGTGGCAGGTAGTGGGTTTGCAATAAAAATCGTTGGTCAGAATATGAAGAGGTATTTTCAGAAATACTGAAGGATTGTAACTTCTTAATATAATTTGCTTTTTGGAACATCAGTAATACTCAAGCAGATTTTTTTTTTTCCAATTTCACTTATAATATTTCCTCAAAGAGTCATGCCTGTAAATTTTGGGGGATGTCGGGGGGAGCAATTACAGATTCATTCCTTTGATGTTGGATATCTCCAGGAAAAAGTAAAGGGGAGGGGGTAGGGAAGGGGCTAAGATTTGAGTAAACAAAGTACAGATTGGAAAATGTTTGCTTTTAATATTTAGGTTCATCGTAAACTTGAATGCCTAGAGAGAAGTATTAATATAACTTTGTGGACATGAACTGAGTTTTTATTTTTACCTGAATGATAGCAGGAAGGTTAAACATATTTTTTAGACAACAGTATTATTTGTATTACTACTCTTTTCACGGATTAGTGTTCAAGCACCCAGAAGAAGATATTTGTGTGTGTGAAAAAGTTCAATATTAATAATGTCTTTGGACAAAAACGTAACATAACTGCACTGTTTGGTGACAGTTGTATTTTTATGTATTTATTTAATTCATATATAGCACTTTTTAAGTGCCTGGCACTGTTCTAAGTACTTTACAGATATTCATCCAATATTAACTCATTTAATGGTTAATCATTTATTCGAGTTGTTAGAGACCATAGAAGAAAATGATTTGAGGGTATTGTATATTTTTCTATTTTATTTATTTTTGTTGTTGTTTCTTCTGTTTGTGTGGACCTGGGACCCTTAGTCTCAGGGCTGGCAACAAATCACTTGTAGAACTTGTAGTTCTGCTTTTAATGCTCAGAACGTGTGAAAGACTCAGTTTTGAAATGATAAGGAGTTTGGACTGAACTAGTTTCTGTGTTAAAATTGTAAAACTTAACATTTCCAAGAAAATAAAGCATTTGATGAATAAATAAAAGTTATACCTGTCCCACCCCTCTTTTGTTTCATTAAGCATATTTTTTATGTTTACATGCTAAAAGAAGTTGTTAGACGTTATTTTAAATTCTACAGTGTCTCTATCCCTGCCTGTTCTAGCATGCTCAAAGATGACCTTCAGCTCAGTGACAGTGAGGACAGTGACAGCGATCAAGTAAGTTCTGTACACCCCACAGTACCAGGAATTCATTTAAATCCATGTAACATTTCTGAGCCGCTTATCCTAACCTGTTTTTTGTTTTTTTCCTGGTCCTTCTTCCCCTTATTGTGAATGCCTAGACCCCAGAGAAGCCTCCGTCCGCATCTGCACCTCCAAGGTACTGTGTCTGGGTTTCTCCCCATCTGTACAAAATGTTTGCTTTTTTCTACCAAATGGGGAAGTTACAGCCTTATTTAGTATTTTCATAGCTTCTTCATGGGAGAAGGAGATGGATGATCATAGTTAAAGAAAGTACCTGTTTAATATTTTGGAAGCTTAAATCAGCCCTAGAGAGGTTGTTAACTCTATGAAAGAGAGTCCCTGCGTCCACCTAAATCTTTAGTCAGTTTTGTATGTGTAAAATTTGAGCATTTAAAATAAGCTTAAATCACTTTCATCAGTATTATGTAACCAGTATTTGAAAAGTGATACTGAAGAGCTCAGTGTTTTTATGAAAGTGACAGATTTGCTCTGTTTTCAAAAATTAAAGCTGAATTATTTCTAGTAATTGTTTTCCATAGTGCCTGTCTTCATAGGTATATGAATTTTCTAATTGTTTCAGTTGCTTTAAAAGATGACCTGCAGGGGACTTCCCTGGTGGTCCAGTGGTTGAGACTCCACGCTCCCAATGCAGGGGACCTGGGTTCGATCCCTGGTCAGGGAACTAGATCCCACATGCTGCAACTAAAATATCCCACATGCTGCAACTAAAATATCCCACATGCTGCAACTAAAGATCCTGCATGCCGCAACTAAGACCCGAGCAGCCAAATAAATAAATACTAAAAAAAAAAAAAAAAAAGACGACCTGCAGTACATTTTGGTATGATGGAAAATGGCACTGTTTCCACTTTGTAAACAGCTTAGCCATATTTTAGAAAATGTAATGCTTTCGTTTTTAGAAATGGAAACAATGTGAACTACCTTTATTTACCATTTCTTCTGGTACTGAATTTAATGATTTAATATGCCAATACCTGTCCTCCGTGGACAAAGAGTTAAATTACCCTGTAGTTGTTTTACTCCCTTGAGATGTGGTCATCCATTTTGAGACAAGCTCAGCACTAAAAACCTTGCTCTCATATAGCTGAGGTTATAGTTAATGTGGAGGAAGATCACACATAATTATGTGAGGTCTTAAGGATTCATAAGCTCTGCTTATTTATATCCCATTTTGTTCAGTAATTCCCATTTTGTTCAGTAATTCCTGGTGGCTTGTAACGACTTAGAAAATATGACAAAGTAACCTAACTGACAAGTGGAGGAGGGAATAAAAGGAAAAAAAAAAAGGGGGGGGTGATAATTAGAGGCAGGAATAATACTGAAAGTATATCTCTTTTTGACCATCACTTGGTTTAAGCTCTTCAGCTACCACAAATTTGACATGAGAAAATTCTGTTTTTGTATAGTGTTTGTTTTAAAATTGTCTCAACTAGTCACTTTATTATCTAATAAATTTTTGTTATTCTAATATAGTTAATAAATTTATTATCTTGAAAATGTTTTGGGTAGATTTGGAGGCTTTCACAATTTTAGTTATTGATTTACTGCTGTGGCTAATTCCATCTAGGGCAAGGTTTTAAGATACGCTTTGAAATTCTCTATGTGTCCAGCAGTGTGATCACTTGTGTGTTTTCTCACAAGCCTAGAGTTATTGCCCTATCCTGAAAACTTGAAGTAGTTATTCTCTACTTCAGCTGATATTTGGGCGTGATCCTAAGCCACTCATAAAGAACGGCCCATTTTATCATTCTGCCCAAGAAGTGTGAGTGGATTGCCTGTGGGGTCACTTTCCAAAGGAACCCCATTTGTGTTCAGCAGTCTCTGACTTCTCTACAGTTGGTTCTCATATGGAGAATAGAGAAAGACTTTAATGGATTGGCTGTTCTTTTATAAATTAACTCCTTTGGGTTTTATATTGCAGGTGTCAGCAAAGTTAAAGGGTCAGAAAGTCAAGGTTTTAGGCTTTGTGGGCCATAAAGTCTGTGTTGCAGCTATTCAACTCTGCTTTTGTAGTACAGAAGCAGACACAGACAATGCATAAAATACTGGGTGTGAATGTGTTCCAACAAAACTTTATTTGGAAAAGCAGGCAGCCAGCTCAGGCCATGGTTTGTCCACGCCTGATTTGAAGCACCCCGCATCTCACTTACAATTTACATAGTTCGCAGTGTTCTTCAGAAAAATTCCCCAGGCTTCTTTTATGCAGTTACCTAGTGAGCTGTTGCAAGGCTTTTTCACTGAGTTTTGAGCCACCATGGGCCTTGCTTGCGCTCAACTGGCTGCCATGGTCATATAGTACTGCTAGGTAATCTTTGAGGCCCCTTCTTTCGAGTAGCAGAAAAATGGGCAAAGAAGGAAGGGAGTCGGGAGGGAAGGAATCCACCTCGCGTGGGTCTTTGACTCTCTCGCTTGCTCCGCAGCGCTCCGCAGGCGCTGCCGGCAGCCGCGGCCTCAGCACATTCCAGCAGCGCAGAGTCGGAGAGCACCAGCGACTCTGACAGCTCCTCGGACTCGGAGAGCGAGAGCAGCTCCAGTGACAGCGAGGAGAACGAGCCTCGAGAAGCCCCGGCTCCCGAGGTACTACTGGTCTGCTCCGGGCCGTCTTGGGAGCGCAGTCGACCCCCGGTGGCCCGGGCTGCCTGAGGGGCTCCGTCCTGGGGGCGGCGCTTTCCGGCCGCCATGCACGCTGCTGGCTATTCCTGTTTACTTGTTTCTTGGCGTTGGGCTGTGGAACTTTGGGAGAGATGTCTTCTCGCCTGTTGAAAACGATAGGTTCTTCCCTGTTGCTGCCAGAGCTGTTTTGAAGAGCAACTCACTGAGAATATGTACACCCCATTTTCTTTTACCTTCTTTCGAGAAAAAAATCCAAAAAAACAAAAATCGTTTTCAGTAGGCTGCCATTTTAATATTAATGAGAAAGCTTTTTGAAATTTTAGGAATGCATGAATTAAATCAAAAGGAGACAGCCTGATTTAGCAAAGGGCAGGAACGTGAACTAGAAATAAGCCGTAAGAGGTTCTATTTTTGAATCACTAAAAGCCATGCATTAAATTGATGGCGATGTAATTTTGCCAGGGCCGTGTTTCTTGATTCCACTGTCCCACGTAAAATAGGAATAGTGCTTACCTGTCACCCACCCTTGGGAGATATTGTAAAGATAAACAGAAGAGACTGAAAATCTCAAGTGCTAAATGTATCTGGAGAACTTACGCTATTTACTGGATTGTTGAACAAAACTAATGTAGTAACAACTAACAGGGTTGCCAAATGTCTTCAAAACTTAGAGTAGCAGGGTAAAATGTTTGCTGGGGAAGACATTTTTAGTGAACTAGACAAGCTTATATAGAGAAAACTATTCTCTGTATTTAGGTAGGAATCCCAGGAAATGAGATTTTCTGATTAAGAAAGCGTTAAAGTTTTCAGTATTTGTCTCTGCTGTTTAGAAAGCAAGGCCACTGCACTAGAGTATTAAATTAACCAAATCCATCTGGAGATGACGTAGTGAGACTGAGGAGCCATGTCCGAGGGCAAGGGAGGATGAGGAAAATACCTGAGTATCATTTTGTTGTTGCTGTTGTTAGATATGAGTTTATGTCTGGCACACAGTAAGTGCTCAGTAATTATTTTTGGAGTGAATAAACATAGATCAGCATTAGCTGCACTTGAAGTGCCTTTCAGATTTTAGAAGCTACTCTGTGTATTTCTGGGGGCTCTCTGTTTTCTCCTGAGATACTAATTGCTGTTGAAGTAATTTTTCTATGCCCCAGGGAAAAGGGTACCGACTATGCTCTACAGAGAAATTGTGTGCTTGTTCATGTTACTGTTCATAAGATCTTTGCTTTATGTCTCACCCTTATTCACTAAGAAAAATCTGCATGCTTGTTTGGTTACTGATATAAGCAAGAGAATCCAATTAAATCAAAATTCAATTCAAATAAAATGGAAATGGCACAGACTTGGCTGAATAATTAAAACTTGAAAGAAAAATTTAGCCTAGTGTTTGTTTTAATGAAGCAGTTATATCTTGTTGCTCACGAGGTTATTGAATAGAATAGATGTAGAGACTCTTAGATGAAAAATGATGTTCCCGTCATACTTTGCTTTTTAAAATCACTTTCCTAAATAGACTCATATTTGTATATTTGTGTTAATGTGAAAATCTAGACTTGAGTATGGTTTTGTTGGTTATGTACCAAGGCTTGACTTCCTCAGGCATATTTTTGTCTTTGTCTAGATTTTAAACCTTTCATTTTTCCCAAAGTTATTTAACAACCTTTCTTTCCTTTTAAAATAAATACCTGCATTATTGTAAATCTTTGTTAGTTGAGCGTTACGTGAATTCCATAATAGGTCATAGTTACTAGTTTTAACTTTCTCACCCTTTTCTTTATTCTATTTTTAATGCTGAGGAATTTGCTCCTTAAGTCTCCATTTAAAATTCATTTGACGAAGTTGTCCAGTGACCTTATGAGACCTGAAATGTTATATGTGTGCCAATGGGCTGGTGGTGAACTTGGGGAAAAACCACTTTCAGTCTCTTCTTTATAGTGAGTCAGCATGTAAATCTCAGCTTTTCAGAATATATGGGACGTATCGCCCTTTTACAGCTTAAGTAAAGTTCAGGGGGAAATGATTCTATTCTGTTATTCAGGGATCTGCTTAGTTTTCTAATCTATTCATTGTCTAATTCTTTGGTAGTAAACAACTGTGGTCGATTATCTACTAAGATCTTGGCACTTTCTTCATAAATTACATAATGTAACCATCAACCCTAGAAGGTCGGGAGCTTTCTTTTCACCTGTAAGGATGTAGCAGCACTAAGATTGAAACCCATAGCCGTTTAACTCAGAAGCCATTTTTTTTTCCTACTACATCATGCTACTTCTCTCTTTCTTTTTTTTCTTTTCTCTTAAGTTTTGGAGTTGTACTCCCTCACAACAACTATGATGTTTTACAAAAAAAAAAAAAAACCAAAAAAAAAAAAGGACATATGTTGTGCATAGCTCAAAACTTTTTTTTCAAAATCATTCTAGAATACACGAACTTTTGCCAATTCAAGAAGCTAGGAGAAGTAAAGAGACATACAGTCAAACATTTATTAAGATGCTCATATATTTTTGCACCTCCTCTGTGCAGTGTCTGGGTTGATCCAGCACTGGGAGGCTGAGGGTGGGGCATGGGGAAAGGCTGAGGAAGAAATGAAAGTCCAAACCTTGATCCTCTCCAGCACTTACACTCTTAAAATTCATCTTAAAATCTGTTTTTTATCAATCCCTCATGTAAAACTTTCCCCCATCCCAGCACCCAAATAATACCTAACCTTAAAGGAATTCTATCTATTTTACATCTTTGTAGTAGGAATACAAAAAGGATCACCCCTACCCTTTCCTCTTGTCTGGGCACACCAACTCAGTTTTACCCTGCAATTGGGCCATAGGCCTCCCTTCTGGACATTTTCAGTACCGCAGTAGAAGAAAATATGTTTTATTTCTGTAACCAGGACATTCCTTTAGGGACTACTAAATGTATCTTAAACTGCCCTGTTTTGGGGTGTGGGGGGGAGAAGCGGCTGTTATTTATACCAGGAATGACCTTCCCTTTTGGTTAATGTGTAGGTACTCTTCTATAGAGCAAGAGTGTCACTGATTGCAGTGCAGTTGTCAGCGTAGCCCTGGCGAAAGATCTCTATACCTTTCCAGAGAAAGGGTTTGAAGTATTTGGTTCCTGAGGTGATTGATAAGTGATACATCATTTTTTTTTTTTAATTTTTATTGAGGTATAATTGCTTTACAGTCTTGTGTTAGTTTCTACTGTACAGCAAAGTGAATCAGCCATATGTATACATATATCCCCTTTTTTTTGGATTTCCTTCCCATTTAGGTCACCACAGAGCATTGAGTAGAGTTTCCTGTGCTATACAGTAGGTTCTCATTAGTTATCTATTTTATACATAGGATCAATAGTGTTTATATATCAATCCCAGTCTCCCAGTATATAAATGATACATCTTAATGCCTTGTTCCCAATCATTTAACCATTAGAACTACCACGCCCTCAAGTCTTTCAAGAAATAATGTCTGACAAGTAGGTAGGTATGGTGTGCTAATCTTTTCTCTACCCTAAACAACCATCCTGTTTTGTTAGAATATTGAATGCAGTTTTAGATTATGTGGGACTTTGTCAGAGTAGTTTCCTTCTTCCCTCTCTCCCTGCTCTGAAATTCAAATGAGAGCATGGGGATAGAGTTGATATAAGTGGAGGGAGCTACAAAGAAGGTATGTTGTCTTAAGCAGGGAAAAAACAAAAAAAAACAAAAACCCCACAATTCTGTAGCCCTCTTTCTGGCCAAAGTATGATCCTACCTAGTTCCTTAGAGTTCCTCTTAGTTCTCTTTTGTTACAATTACACAAAGCCTAGTCTAGCTACCTGATCGTTTTATTACCTAACCTTTTCCTGGCCCCAAAGCCTTTACGTTATATCCACATATCTTAAACGTATTATGTTTGCGTGTTTTTATAGAATTGAATTGTTTGGGATATTCCACTTCGGAAAATTGTTAGCAGTCTTCCCTATATCATCCACTTACTGGAGCGAGCTCCTTACTCAATAATCTAATCAGTTAATCCCATGTGAGATATCTTTGATTAACTTGCTGTTGTGTTGTGGAAATGATTTAGTCATTTATACAAACCACCTGTCAGAAAGGATCTTAAAAGCATGAAGCATGCCAGTGACATACTGTCCTTTTTTTAAAAAAAAGTAATCATTACTTACTTTATTAAGGCATGAATATTTTCCCAAATAGCATAAAATTTATAGGTACAGTAATACACCCATGAAAAAGCCCAAATAAATATCTCATGTACACCACTGTGTGCAAGACATAATAGTAGAATTTGGAGATAAAGATGTCCTCATCATTGTTTTAATAAGATCTAATATCCCATTTGGAGAGAGAGAGTGCAATGCATCAATAGTCAGTTAGCAACAAAGATTTTAACAAGATATCTCCTGTTAAGATAACAGGAGAAGTCAGGGACTTCTGTTTATTTGCCAAGTGCGTTTCACAGATAATCAGTATAATCTCACCGCTCTTAATTGTGTGCTCTGGAGCCTCCCTGTGTTTCTTAGAAAAATAGGTGCTATTTCAGAGACTGCTTGTAACAGGAGACTTCATGTTTGATTTTTAAAGAATTCAAGTGGGACTAACGGCTGGCAAATGTGACCTCACTTGGTTCTTTTTACCCAGTTGTAAAATTTGAAAATCAGAAGACAGTGTCTCTGTGATAAACTGAAAGCTGTGTCATGTATTAATATTTTTAAGTGAATAAGAGAAATGAAATCGTCTTGAAGAAAGTCATTTTCAATTGACAAGTACATCAAAAAAAGGGATAAAGCGTGAAACCCATCCATAATCACTAAGACTTATTCATTGACCTTCTTCTGAAAATCCTTGATGAAAAGATTCTTTTTAGTCTTCATTTTTCCCTATCATTTTCTGACAGAATAGTTCACAAGCCAAAATGTGAAAATTCTGTTTAAATTATATGGTAATTACCAGTGGAACAAAATATTTATTACACAGATTTCTCCGCAGTTGCCAGTGGTCTACATTGGTCAGTATGTAATGGTCTGTTACTAGTGTCAGCCACAGCAAAATTCCTGTAGCATGAAAAAATTGGAAGATTGTTTTAAGAGTTAATTGTTATAGAATTTGACCTATAATTAGAGGGGGGTCAAAAGGACCTGAATTCTTAGGTTTGGAGTGATTGCATCTCCTGGCCAGTCCTGTAGGATTGGGTGACTAACCCAGAAGAGTATCATTATTGGTCAGTTAACCCTATCTTCTTTTTCCTTGTTTGTAGCCCGAACCTCCGACAACAAACAAATGGCAGCTGGACAACTGGCTGACCAAAGTCAGCCAGCCCGCACCGCCCGCCGAGGCCCCGGGCAGCGCCGTGCCCCCGGCCCGGCACCCGGACAGTAAAGGCAAGGGTGGCGACGGCGCCACCGGAGGTCACGAGCGCTCGGAGTCCAAAGAGCCTCCCCTCAAAAGCTCCAGCAAAGCCCCCCGGGTGCCTTCCGAAGGCCCCCATGCGGGCAAGAGGAGCTGTCAGAAGTCCCCTGCCCAACAGGAGCCCCCACAGAGGCAAACCGTGGGATCCAAACAACCCAAGAAGCCCGGCAAGGCCTCCGCCCCGGGGCATGCGGATGCGCATGCAGATGCGCGCACCAGTCTGCTGGTGGAGAGCGAGCCCCGACTTCCTCCCCAAGCCTCCAAAGACCAGCCTTCCAAAGACAAGCCCAAGGTGAAGACGAAAGGGCGGCCCCGTGCCGCAGAGAGCCGTGAGCCCAAGCCAGTGGCGCCCACCCCCAGCGAACGGAAGAAGCACAGGAGCGGCCCCCCGGCCCCCCCGAAGGCACCTCCGAAGGACGCGGCGGAGGACAGGAGCCCTGAGCACTTTGCCCTCGTCCCCCTGACCCAGAGCCAGGGCCCTGCCCGCAGTGGCGGCGCCAGGACTAGTGGCTGCCGACTGGCAGTTGTTGTCCAGGAGGACCGCCGCAAGGACAAACCCCTGGTGCCTTTGAGAGACACCAAGCTGCTCTCCCCGCTCAGGGACACTCCGTTCCCACAAAGCTTGATGGTGAAGATTACCCTGGACCTCCTCTCTCGGATACCCCAGCCTCCTGGGAAGGGCAGCCGCCCCAAGAAACCAGAAGACAAACAGCCCTCGGCAGCGAAGAAGGCAGATTCTGAGAAGAGAAGCTCAGAAAACTCAAGCAAGTTGGCCAAAAAGAGAAAGGTGAGTGGGAGGCTGACCTTCCCGTACAGTGTGGAACATACCTGCTGCAGGCTTGGGGCTGTCTTTGCCCCTTGATTTTAACCCTGAATCGTCTTAGAAGAGGCTGGAAATCTTTGGATTCCATGTTGCCTTTGCGACTATACCAGAGTTAGTCTTTCACTGCAGGTAAGTGTTGATAAATGCCAGATTGCTTTAAGTCTTGCTAGTTTGAAAAAAAGATGAGGCAGTCATTGAAAAGGATATCTTGCTTTAGAATAATATAGCATTAAGGGTATGTTTTTATCTATTGTGATAATATTGGTATTTACCACCTGGCTCATTAGGTTTTGCCCTAGAAATTAAAACCTTACATGAACTGAAATGTGAATTCTGAATTACTGACAGGAGTGCTATATACTAAATTTTACTCCTGTAGTTTGATCATTTTGATACTGATATTATGTCCATGTTTTAACTCATGGCCACCTAACACCTCATTAATTTGAAACCACCAGATTTAGAATTTGTGACTCCTGTTAATGACTTTCACTAATGAGCAGAGCATTATGAAAAAAAGGTTTAGAGCTATTATAGAGATGGTTAGGGCATCTTTTTGGGTGATATAGGCTGTTATGGTACATTGTGAAGTATTGAAATCTGTCATTTATCATGGTATTTGGAAGCTTCACTTAAGGAATGAACATAGTAAAATAATAATAATAATCCCTGCATTATTTAAGACCCTTGTTACTTGGACATATACACTTTTGAACAGTCTCCTTTCGATCTTTATTCTGAATTATTGAGCTCTTGATATATATTTTTTTGCTGCTTCTTGATGGTGAAAGATTAGTGAGTTTTCCCCGCAGTGGCATTCCCAAGCCAACCTACCCAGGATTCAGAGTGAAAGGCACAAGAAGGGCCAACTCTTGCCTGCTGAGAAGGAATATAAACAGTCTTATAAATACATAAAAAACTCTTACTCAGTTGTGGAAGTTGAGCTAAGAATAACAAGGACAAAAAGATCATGAAGACTGCTGTCGTGTCTGATTTGACTGATTACTCCACTAGGTTAAAAATATAATGTGACTCTACCAAATAGTAAAGGGCGACAGTTTCTGGAGCGCCTTGTTGAATGAGACTTGAGGGTGTGTATTGCCACCATAATTGCAGCGGGCAAGTCCAGTGGGGTGGGATCAAGTGCCAATTGGCAGTGCTGTTTCAGCTAGAAGAGGGTGTATTCTGGTTCCTGATAACTTTTAGTTTAGTTTTTTTTTTTTTTTTTTTTTTTTTTTTTTGCGGTACGCGGGCTTCTCACTGTGTGGCCTCTCCCCTTGCGGAGCATAGGCTCTGGATGCGCAGGCTCAGCGACCATGGCTCATGGGCGCAGCCGCTCCGCAGCATGTGGGATCTTCCTGGACCGGGGCATGAACCCGTGTTCCCTGCATCGGCAGGTGGACTCTCGACCACTGTGCCACCAGGGAAGCCCAGTTTTCTTTCTTTTCTTTTCTTTTCTTTCTTTCTTTCTGCATTGGGTCTCCATTGCTGTGCGTGGGTTTTCTCTAGTTGCACCGAGCGGGGTCTACTCTTTGTTGCGGTGCACGGGCTTCTCATTGCGGTGGTTTCTCTTGTTGTGGAGCATGGGCTCTAAGTGCGCAGGCTTCAGTAGTTGTGGCACATGGGCTTAGTTGCTCCGCGGCAAGTGGGATCTTCCCGGACCAGGGATTGAACCCGTGTCTCCTGCATTGGCAGGTGGATTCTTAACCACTGTACCACCAGGGAAGTCCTTGGTAACTTTTAAAACAATGTGTGCCTGTAAGAGTTGTAAAACTTTATGGAGAAAATTGTGATGGACCAGGCTAGGAAAAGGTGCCTGCATCTAATATACCCGAGAAATCTTGAAAAATATACTTTTTTTTCATGATGTGTGTTTTATTTTATTTTGTACATATGTATATATCACATCATCTTTTTAAAGTTAATTTTTATTGGAGTTTAGTTGCTTTACAATGTTGTGTTAATTTCTACTATACAGCAAAGTGAATCAGCTCTATGTATATAAATATCCTCTCTTTTTTGGATTTACTTCCCATTTAGGTCACCACAGAGCACTGAGTAGAGTTCCCTGAGCTATACAGTAGGTTCTCATTAGTTACCTATTTTATATGTAGAATCAATAGCAAAAATACACTCTTTTATCTCCTCCTGGGGAATCTTTTGTCATCTGTCCCCCAGCTACCCTAATACTATCTAGTCTCCACTGCTGACCTTCTGCATCAGCTGGAGTGGGGAGAGGGGAGAAGTATTAGCTTCTAAAGCGCTTAATAACTGGGGGTAAATGTTGGAAATTGGAGGCTTCCCAGACAGTTGTCAGACCAGTCCATCCTCCAATGCAAATCTAGAAGCTCTGCTTGCAACTCCAGAAAGGGAAATTCAGCTGTCCCTGTTGAGTATATGAACTGTGCCCTCTGAAAGCCATTTTTCCAGCCCTTGGCTGAGCTCTCCTAGGGCAGCTTATTTATCTTTCTGTTCAAAGGATGGAGAAATAATGACTGCCTCATCTTAGGCAAGTCCATGCTTGCCTTAAAGCTCTGGCAGGCAGCTGAGAGATCTGGCTCTGGGAACAGCCTGCCTCCCTGCTGTGGGACTGACAGGATCAGGGGCTGAACCAGTGGTTCCAAACCCTGGCTGCACATTCCGGTCCCCTGGGGAACCCTCAGTACTGGTGGCAGGATGTGTGCCACCCCCCAGCCCCACATTCCCATTGTTATTTTCTAACTCCTCGGGTGATCCTAACGCCTAAGGCTCTGGAGCAGAACCTTGTTACCAGGCCAGGATTGTATAAAGCTAGTGTTTTGGACCAAGAAATCTCTTCAGTGTGGTGCATTTAGACATCATGGATCTAGACAACCAGGAATTCCTGGCCTGAAGTATGTCACTGGTTAGAAACATTACTTAGGAGCTTTCAGATAAATATAAACATCAGCCAACAGTATAGCTCTTTCATGATCAGAGAACTGTGTGTCATTGGTTTTGCTTCCTGCTGGATTCCAGGTGGTGGTATTAATACTGAACATCATAACCTCAGGTTCTCTCTGAGAGGGGCAGGCTCCCCCTTTCCTGTCAGGACCCTGACTCTACTTGCTCAGGGTACCTTTGGCCACCACCCTTGGACAAGCGGGGCAGCTCTGTGGGCAGCCCAGGTCTCTCTTTAAGCTTAGGTGCTCTCCCCCAAATTTGGATAGTGAAGACTTGTACATTTCCTTCATATTGAGTGTGAACGCTAGAAAAAACTCCACGAGAATATAGTGAGAGCCGTTGAATAATGTTCCTGCTCCTTGGCATTAGTGGGATTTATTTAAAGGTTCATCCCTCTCTTGGCACAAAGTTTAACAAATATTTTCAGAGGGTTAACAAACCCTTAAAGCCATTTTAGACTCAGAAGTGTGAGAAAATGATCATAAAGAGTTAGAGAACACGGGAACATGGGGAGGGGGAAGGGTAAGCTGGGACGAAGTGACAGAGTGGCATGGACATATATACACTACCAAATGTAAAATAGACAGCTAGTGGGAAGCAGCTGCATAGCACAGGGAGATCAGCTTGGTGCTTTGTGACCACCTAGAGGGGTGGGATAGGGAGGGTGGGAGGGAGATGCAAGAGGGAAGAGATACGGGGATATGTGTATATGTATAGCTGATTCACTTTGTTATAAAGCAGAAACTAACACACCATTGTAAAGCAGTTATACTCCAATAAAGATGTTAAAAAAAAGGATTCCATTATGAAGATTAAATATTCCCCCCAAATCTCTCCTTATATATTAAAAAACATATTTTTTAAGCCTGAAAAAAAAAAGTGTTAATAGCTGTGATGAAGCCATCAAATGTGGCACCTATAGAAATGTACCTATATATTTTTTTCCCCCTTTTTCTTTTTTTTCTTCTACTTTAAAGGAGTGGGTTGGGGACAATTCATGAGAAAAAAGAGAAAATTGTGAGGGTAAATAGACATTAACTCACGTGGTACTCCTTACATAAACTACAGAATTTCTTCAACCTGATTACAGTTTAGAATTTAAAATAGAACTTATATTTTCTTTTATATAATTTTTAAGCTTTATTATTCCAGACTTGGAAGAAAAGTTGAAGCTGAGAAGCACAAGATAATATACAATCAGGGCAGTGCAAATGAGAAGATTCTAAAAGCACACCAAACATGCATAGAGCTAAGCATTGCTCTCGGTGCTTTCTTAGATAACCTCATTTCATTCAGTCACCTTATAGATGTCTTTCAAATAAAATGCTAGACTGTCTCAACAGTCGTTTAGACAGATAACAGAACTGGGAGGTTACATTCATTCAGGTCTTTCCCTTTTTATAAATAACTGCTTTACGGACCAAGAAGCTTGGACACTTTTGGACAAACATTTCAGTGCCATCGTTTATGTGTGTTTTGAGGAGTGGGGAGGGAAGTTATGGGATCTGGTGGGAAAATGTGCATTTTTATTGCTTGATGGTTAGTTCAGACCTTCCCAAGATCTGACTGTTTTCTCTTGGGTTGTTTCTCCAGATCAACATTCCCAGTTAGTATCCTTCAAAATCAAGGGTTTGAAAAGTCATCCCTATAATTTCCTAAAGCCACTTATATCTAATTTCTTCATGCCTGTTAGTTACCCTAAAATCATCATATGAAGAGCTGTTTTAGGGCCAGCCTAATGCCTGTGTATTCCCTCACCAAAAAGAAGGAAAAGAGTGGATTCCCTTTGCTTTTCTGTGGTACTTTCCCCAGTGAATATAACCTGCCTCATTCATGGGGTCAGCTTGGACTTACCTGCTGTGGCGTCGTCTTATTGAACCTCCTGCACAGGCAAATCCCAGAAAAGTACCTGAACTTCCCCAAAGGCTGCTTCTCCACTTTTGCTATGCTCCATGTGCTACCAAGCGTATTTGCTTCCCTGTGGGAGAGGAGGATAGAATTTAGAATTGGAGTGCTGAGACCGCATGTGTCTCTTGTTCAGCTGCTACCTTCCTTAGATGGGATCCAGAAAGGCCTTCACATCACTTGGCTGCTTAGCAAAAGCAGGTCTGGAGCTCAGTATGCTGACCCCTCCCAGTCTAGTGGATCTTGGCTCCTTGGCTCTCTTTCACATCTTTTTTTTTTTTTAATATTTATTATTTATGTATTTATTTATTTATGGCTGCATTGGGTCTTAGTTGTGGCATGCGGGATCTTCGTTGAGGAATGCAGGATCTGTCATTGTGGTGTGCGGGCTTCTCTCTAGTTGTGGCGTGCGGGTTTTCTCTTCTCTAGTTGTGGTGCGCAAGCTCCAGGGCGCGTGGGCTCTGTTGTTTGCGGCACGAAGTTTCTCTCCTTGAGGTCCACGAGCTCAGTAGTTGTGGCGTGTGGGCTTAGTTGCCCTGCAGCATGTGGAATCTTTGTTCCCTGACCAGGGATTGAACCCACATGCCCTACGTTGGAAGGCAGATTCTTTACCACTCGACCACCAGGGAAGTCCCTCCTTCACACCTTTCTTGCTTTTAGTGGGGTGGGGCCGGAGGAGCAGGGTGTGTGTGCAAGTGCCTGTTAGGGGGTGGGTGCAGGTTGGGGGGCGTTGGGGGCATTCTTGGAGCAAGGCCTGAGGTACTTCCAGATCAGTGTACTGACGGGCTGTTACAATATCATCCCTGGCTCAACCCCTCCATTGTCCCCACTCCTGCCACCCTAGTGCCCGCCACACTTTAGTTTCCCTTCCAGATGCTCGTCATCTCTCCCCATCATGGCTGAGCTCTGAGTCGACTACCTTTCTGCCTGTTAGAAACTATGGCCGCAAACAAGTGTTAGTTCTAAAAAAGCCACTTTCACTGCCCCCTGTTATCCGCGGCACCTAGTTGGTGAGTCAGGTGCTGAGGCAGGCAGCAGGCTGCCCTGGAGGCCTTCTCTTCAGAAACCGGCTTGGCCTAGCACAGTCCCAGATCTTCCTTTTATGGTGTTCATTCTTGCCCTTTTGCTCCACTCTGTAGGTGGAGCCGCATTTGGCAGATAATCTGAGGCTGCCTGACCCAACAGGTTAAGAAAAGTAAACAAGTCAGTCAGGAACAGTCATCGGCCAGCAGGCTCCTCCTCTTGGAGATGCGGGCACCGTCGAGACGTTGTCCTTCTGGAAGAAGGGAGTGTCCAAGACCCAGACCTTAGACAGGGGTCCCTGAAATGGGAGTTGATCTGTGGATAAGCCACTGAGCAAAGGAGACTCCTTTTTCCTTCTGAAGAGAGTACGTCACTCTCACCTCACTTTCAAATGGCTTCTTGACCCAGAAACATCTCAAGAACTCCTTGCCTTCTGTTTTCCAGTCTTGGAATTCAAGTGTGTGTTTCCTGCCACCCAGGATCAGATGACTCCCTCTCTAATGGCGCTTTGCTAAATCCATCCACTTAGGGTTGTAGTGCAGGTCTGCTCCTGGGCCAGCTGACGAATGCTCACGGAGTGCCTGCTCTGGGGATGCCCCCGGGACTCTTCCTACAGAAGACAAGAGGGTTCCAACTACAAAAATACTGACCCCGGCCCACAGGCGTGAATTCGGGTCAAAGCAAACACAGTCAGCAGAAGGGGATTTTGCTTAATTGGTTTAATGGCTTACATTCTACCAGCTGACAGAATATTACCAGCTTCTAAGTTGCTACATGTCAACATAAAGTGTATTATTCCAGAAAGTGCCAACATAGTTGTTCAAGCTAGCATTGAAGTTAGTCTTTGGTGATTGTTGGTTTTGGGCTGTTCTCTTGAGTCACTGATTGGCACAAGCCCGAGTTAAAACCAGTTTATGAGGATTGACTCACTATGAATCTTATTTCCATGTGTGGTTTATAAGGCCTGCCACTTTGGTTTCTAGTTATAACTAGCATGTCCTAAGCAGCATGAAGATATACAAACAAAAATTAACTCTCATTCCACCTCTGGGGTTTGGTGTTTTCTTTAGAAAGTAACCTTGTGGACCGTTTATGCTTAGCTTTGTCTTGGGGGCTTATCCCACATGTCGTTAACTGCCTGGAAATGCCTTCCATTTAAAAAAGTATGTATTACTAACTACTTCATGTGCAAGTTAATTACCTGCCTGGGTATTTTAGCAAATTCTGTGACTTTTTCGAAAGATAAATTTCCCACCCTCTTGTAATGCTTGCTGGGCCAGCTGTGTGGCCTTTAATCTAAAACTCGAGAGAATTCACTGGGGCCATTGGTAGCAGAGCCTCTTGGCCACAGTGGGTGTAGTGATGAGGGGATACCCCTTAGTAGTAGGGTTCTATTTTAACCAGTCACTTCTGGTTTATTCTTTCTTCTCTGCCAACATTGAGTTCATTATGAATTGTTGAATGGAGGGTGAGTTACATGCTGGGCAGAGCTGCAACAGGCCTCTCCTGGCCTGTGCCAGGACCTTTCATCTGTCCTGAACTGTGCTCCAGGCTTGTGCTGCCGGCCTGCACTGCCTGCCACATGAGAAACAGCCGTGTGAAATTTACTGTTTCAGCTGTGCCTGTGGGATATGCTTATTCACATCATGTGTTCTCTTCTTGTTAAGTCCCTCAAGACCCTTTTTCCCCGGTCTTCTGTAATGAATGGTTATGTTTCTGAGCAACTGATTTGTTTTTATCTTACCTAACCTCCTGTACATTTAATAATTCTTTCATTGCATCAGCTCATTGGAAGTTCAAGGTCCATTTTGCAGATCACCTCTAGAAAAGTGTGTAAAACAGTTCTGTCCAGTAGAAATGTAATGTGACCCACATACATAACTTAAAGTTTTCTAGTAGCCACGTTAAGAATATAAAAAGGAAAAAAAAAACCAGTGATAAATAATTTAATCCAGTGTGTCTAAAATTACCACTTCAGTATTTCATCAGTAGAAAAATGATTACATTCTCCTTTTTTGGACAAAGTCCCTGACTTCACTTGTCGCTGTGGACTAGCCGTGTCCAAGTGCTGTGCAGCTCTGGGATGGAGTGTGCGGGACAGAGCGGAATCGGCTTCCAGTGGTACCGTAGTACCAGCCTTCCCTTGGATTTCTTTTCTCCACCCATATTTTCCCTTCTTCTTAATGTTCTCACCTGTGCAAACACCGAGAGATGAAAGCAAAGTATCCTTGTAAGCCATCTTCAGTGGTCCATTTTGAAACAAGAGGGAGATGTTTTCTGCGAAGTTATGAAAGGCTGGATGGAGGCGCACACCCAGGCACGCTTGCTTGCAGAATGCCGGGGGAGGGAAGGGCATGTCTTTGCTATTTCCCTCCTTTTGAGCAGGGCCAGGCCGCTGATTAGCGCCTGGGCAGAGCTTGAGCCTACACATCTTAATTTGTTCATTTTTCTTGGAGAAATTCAGAGAACGAGGGGGAGACTGTGGTGAAAACCGGGGCCTCCCACAGTGAGATCATTTGAAGAATGTTGTTTTTCCCTTTAAGGCTCTAAGAGAGGATTTCGGGTTTTTTAGGGATTGTCCTAGATTGGCTGGTGGTGTCCCAGATTTCTCTCCCCGTGAGCTGACAGTTGAGGAGTTTAATTCTAAAGCACCTGAGTCGATTGAAGGACTCCCACCCATCGCTTCACTGTCCTTGCTAGAAAGCTTCCTTCCCACAGGGCCATTACGTGAGCACAGACCAGGGGGAAGGAGCCTGCATTTTGGACTTTCTGTAAATTTGATATACATGTTGTCATGGGAAAACGAATCTGTTTTCTTCCTGAGTAGAGAAAAACCTGGTTCTTTCCTTAGTCCTTCCTCATGTACAAATCCGTCTCAGTACAAATCACATCAAATCTAGACGGTCCGCTGCCCTCACTACCACCCCCCCTCCCATACACAGTGTAGATACTTATAAGGTTTCTGTGTGTGTTTAGAAGTTTCCAAAAGTCTGATTGCTCTCATTGACCTTGCTGCATATTTTTTTCTATTTTGTCTGTGCAATTATGTTTGTAATAATTTGCTGTTATACTACAATAATAGGGTGAAGCAGAAAGAGACCACGATAGCAAGAAAATCAGGCTGGAGAAAGAAGTCAAATCGCAGTCATCACCCTCATCCTCCCACAAAGAATCTTCTAAATCAAAGTGAGTATAGAGATTAGGAACAGGCTGCGAAGGTGATCGAATCTTCCTGGATGGCAACACGGCAAAACACTTTTCTTCTGCAGTAGAACGAGAGAATAGTGAACTCGTCGGGCTCATTTTGACGATAGGCTAAGTTCTGTTTGTTTTCCTTCACGAGGACCTTAGAGGAATTAACGGTTCATTTGGCAGCAAACTTAGATTTATCAAAAGCACAAAAAGACTTGGCAAAAACAAGTGAGTCGTGTCACCATGTAGGAACCAACAGAGATTTGAAAGAGAGAGAGAGAAGGGGTCAGATGTGAAGGGGGCAGAGAGGAGGTGGCAGCTGGGCCTGCCTGCTTGTCAGAGACAAGGTGCAGGTTGGGCAGCAGCTACTGCAGAGTGACTTGCTTGGGTAAAGGTAAGACCATTGGCAGACTCCGCAAGCTTAGTGACAAATTATACAACTTCATTTATTACTCACAGGTAGGACTGTAGTTTTCAAAGGCATCAGAAAAAAAGGGCTCTGAAATTTGGCCTTTCTACAAAAATGGATTTCATGGCTCTGTGATACCTTTATCTTTTGTGTCAACAGCCATTTTGTCCTTATAACTCAACAACTAAGTTATACGGTTCATGTTTTGCCTTAACTTAGTTGTGCATGATGTTTCATTCCAGAACGCCCAGGCCCTCCTCTGAGCCCTCAAAGAAGGAAATGCTTCCCCCTTCACTTGTGTCATCCTCGTCCTCCCAGAAGCCAGCCAAGCCTGCACAAAAGAGGTCAAGACAGGAAGCCGACCCCAGTGGCCAGGACCCTCCCAAAAGTGCCAGTAGTACCAAGGGCAACCACAGAGACTCTTCTGTTTCCAAGCACAGAAAAGTAGAGGGGAAGGGCCCTGGAAGCTCTACAGAACACAAAGTAAGGAGAGGAGGCAGTAATGTATAAAAGGGAATATGTTGGTGTGTCTTTACTTTAAATGCCCAAATAAGATAAGTTTTCTACGACGGTATTTCAGAGCTATTCGTCACTTCTAATAAAGCAGTAATGAGTTATTTGTGCTTAACGCTCTACTTTTCAGAGGGAGAGTAAAAGATAGTTCATATTACCTGATAATTTAGGTGGCAGTTTATTCTTCTTAAAGTGGTTCAGAGGTGAAAAACCAGAATAGATTTTTGTGTTAATTTTCTATCAGGTTTTTGGCAGTAAAACATGATAACCCTGGTTAGTTCTTGGTTTGGATGTTTGATCTCAAATACTTTCATTATTAGTGATAATGGGGGAACAAGTATCCACTTTCTTGAATACAGATTCCTTCCTTCCTGTTAACCTGGGGTAGGTGAGTGTGTGTGTGTATGTATTGCTTAAGAGAAAATGTTAAATTTGGCTTTGTTGATAATCTGTTCTCTTGGGCATTCTTGTCTTATGGCTTTTCTGTGTCCCCGATACAATCCAAATCTACAGTTGCAGCTGAATCTAGCTGAGAAAGTGCTTGACCAAGCTAGAGTGTGCAGCATTTGAGTTCCTTGCTTTTGAACTATTTTGGGCTAATTTAGAGAGACGGTACAGTTAGGCCAATGGTCTGAAATGTTACAGGGTGATCGGTATGATGATCTTTTTTAAGGGATCTTCTGGAGATACTGCAAATCGTTTTCCAGTGCCTTCTTTGCCAAATGGTAACTCCAAGCCAGGGAAGCCTCACATGAAGTTGGACAAGTAAGGCTCTGGATGCTGCTGCTTCCCCCTCCCCCTCCTCCCCCTCCCCCTGCCTCCTCTTTGCCCTGCCTCTCCTCCCATCCTTGTCCCCCTCCAGTCGTCTTAAATCATCTTGCCCCAGTCCAATACTTTTAGGTTCCTGTGACCCACCCCTGGTCTTTTCTTCTCTTTCAGACAACAAGCAGATTTTCACATGAAGGAGGCCAGAAGGTTGAAGGACAAAGCAGAATTAGTGGTCAGTCTGGGTTCTTTCTCCCTTTGGTGGAATGTTTTCCATTCAAACACTTGCCGTCTCGTTCCAAATCACTAACTGTGGCTTGGGGGCGGGGTGGGGGGGGTAGGGCTGCGGGGGCCTGACATTGGCCGCAGTGTAAGCAGGGTCGGAATGAGCGAGGGCTGAGTGGTTCGGTTCCTAGGGAAGTGACACTGTTTTGACTTCACTGATTCCGTCTGATCATGGGCAGAGAGACAAAGTACTAGTTTCACGTTTTATATCTAAATGAATGAAAGTTGATCTACCTGGTAGTGTTTTATTTAATATACATGAGGGCTTCCTTGTCCCACTGAATCAATTCTTTGGATGTGAAAAACAACTCTGGCTTATTGAAAGCTGGTCAATTTGTGGTCACCCCAAAACATTTCAAAAAGTGAGGTAGCCTGTTTGCATTCCAAAATTATCTTAACGCCCTGTTTACTGTTAGAGGCGAACAGTGAACAGTGGACCAGTACCATCAGATGAAATTTTAAGGTGAAGGTGATGATTGCACTGTTGGCAAACATGCCTTAAAGAAACAAACTCTCTTTACTTGGTGGCTGTTGGACTTTCCGGAAGTTTTGTTAATTGCATACATAAATAATGCTTTTATTTCTCTGCTGCAGTATAGTTATATAATACTTGCCCTTTGTCATATTTAAGCATCTAAGTCTCTGGGGCCTTTATTTGCTTGGTGTATTCCCCACACCTGAACCCCTGCAGATACCGTATGTTGAACTTTGTACCACAAGAGAACAGCATAGGTTGCCTTGATTCTGCCACAGGCAAACCTAACCACAAACTCTGGAGGTCCACGGGGATTGAATCAGATCAGTCCATGGTGGCCTCAAAATCCTAGCCCAGTGTTCTTCAACCCCAGTCTGTAGCCTGGCATCTCTTGTCAGGCTGGGAAGGGCTGGGCTGAGACCCTTTTATCAGGTCCCCATTCATTGGAGTAAAATGTTGATTGAGTCCTTACCATGCTGGATGCTGTAGGAGAGTCAAACACAAATTAGACACTATCTCTCAAGTGACCCTGTACCAGCATGACCTGAGTCAGGTTAAGATGCCTCAGATAGCACCAAACAGTGGTATCTTTCTAACCTCTTCCTTTCAGTTCTCCAAGGCTGTTACTAGAACTGTATACATCTTTTGATTTTTGAGAAAGAGTAAATATTCAGTACTTTGTCAGCCAGTTATCAAAAACTTATCTTGACACTGGGCACTAGATTCCTTCATTATTCAAACAAGATGAATACTCCAGGAAACTTTTTGTGTTGCTTTTAATCTATGCATATGCACATCTTCTTTCTCCCTTCCTATGGCTATTGCATCCCATTTTAATAAGTAATGTTAGCTCATTCCACTCTCAAGATATGCCAGTTTGGACAGAAGCCTGAATGGCCAGCCTCTTCACAATATTCTCCTTTACTTGCACAGTGTCTCAGAGATGACCATCTTGCATTCCAGGTAGTGAAGTGCACAACTGAATATAGAGTAGTGTATTTCACCTCTATTCTTATTTTACTTACTGTTAAGGAAATTAGAACTCTACTAGTTTAACCCTGTCTCAGGAGATACATGGAGTTATCACAGGAATATTTTCATTATTAACTTTACAAAATACTTAAGGAAGTGGATACTGGCAAATTGCTTTAGTATAGTTTCTTTTGTTTCTACCCTAAGGCCAATATAAATTTTGGAAATCCCATGAAGAAGATGGTATTGAATAAGTAAACTTGAAGAGTTAAATTCGCACCAGTGAAGCAAACCAATAAGGCCCTATACTGTTGATTATTTGGGACATGCTGATTGATTTTTATTCTTTCTGTCACTAATTTTCTGACCCTGGGTTCTCTAGAAAATTTTTTTTTTTTTTTTTTTGCGGTACGCGGTCCTCTCCCGTAGCGGAGCACAGACTCCAGACACACAGGCTCAGCGGCCATGGCCCATGGGCCCAGCCGCTTTGTGGCATGTGGGATCTTCCCAGACCGAGGCACGAACCCGTGTCCCCCGCATCGGCAGGCGGACTCTCAACCACTGCGCCACCAGGGAAGCCCCTAGAAAAAATATTTTTAAAGCAAGTTTTTTTTGTTTTGGCCATGCCGCATGGTGTATGGGATCTTAGTTCCCCGACCAGGGATCGAACCCATGCCCCCTGCATTGGGAGCACGGAGTCTTAACCACTGGACTGCCAGGGAAGTCCCTCAAGTTATTTTTAAAAATTAAAATTAGTAGCCATCTTTCTTTGCCAAACCTTCTTTCTTTGCTGATGTGTCACCATCACCTTACACTCCGCTTGCACCTTTATGGTTTTCATTCATTCTTTTTGAACATATCAAAGTAGAGACATTAGCAGAAACTACAACCTTGCAAATGTCGTGTTGATCAGTTGCTCTTACAATGTGTGCTGCACATGACGTCTCATATGTAGTGAGACTCGGCACAGTCTCAGTCAAGTTGGCTGAATTCCACCAAGCGAGAAGAGCGTAAGTGACAAAATATGTATTCGGGGTTAGATGACCACCAGTATCTGATTGCATTCATATTTCTACATTCCTGTTAAGGGACTCTGAAATTTTATCCCTGTTGGCCCAGGGGATAGCCTTGTGCCCTTAACCCAGGCTCCCAGAGGAGATGACCTGTTGGGCTCTAAAATACATAAAAAGATGATTGTTTGACATGAAGTCTAAGATGCTTGTAAACCATAATATTTTTTACTTATTATAAGATAAACTTCAAATCGTACAAAGAAACTGTGTCTGCATTATTCTAGTTGTGTAGAATAACCTTTTTGCCAGGAAAATCATATTGCACACTAGTAACGAGGGGACCATGTACTGAGTGCCTTAGTTTGAATATGTACTTTAATAAGGTTTTGAGAGTCTAGTCTTATTACAAGATTGTTGTTTCTTTCCTACTGAATTTTTAGTAAAAGAAAATTCTCAGTAGGTCAGAGCTGACGGGCTTTGGTTATTATATTGAGTTTGTTTGTTCTCACACTTCTCTCTAGCCATAGTTAAATTAGGACAGTGGAGGGAAGTTTCTGTAAAGAATGTATGTGAGAAACTAAGTAAAAGTCCGTGTTAGGCTTAACAGTGACCCTGTTCTTCGCCCACAGACGGACAAGGTTGGGAAGGCTTTTAAGTACCTGGAAGCTGCCTTGTCCTTTATTGAGTGTGGCATTGCCATGGAATTGGAAAGCCCAGCGTCCAAGTCAGCTTGCTCCATCTATGCAGAAACCCTAGACCTCATCAAGTAAGTGCAGACTCATTTTGCCTTCCTTTTAAGTACTTCTCTGTCCTTACCTTTATTGCTTTAATCCATTTGAACTTTGGTCTGAAGACAGCTTAACAAAGGGGAGTCTTTAAAAAAGTTACTGATCCAGAAACTTTTTTTTTTTTTTTTTTTTTGGTCATGAACTAAAAATGTATTCCAGATGAAGTGCTAGAGCAGAACAACTGGGTTGGTCTGCATCATTTTGCCACGTGCACGGTGAAATGCCAAACCCTTCAGGGAGAGGGTTGGTTTTTCCAGTTTTACTTTCTTATCAGATGCCCTCTCATCTCAGCTGAAGCTCTCGTCTTTGTTTATTACCTGCATTTCAGGAGGGGACTCAGTAAGGATACAAGTCTACTTGGGTTCAAGCAGGTGGACAGGTCAGAGAAAAGGCGTGTCCTCGCCTAATTTTCTGAATGGCCTGAATTGTTGCTCCAAAGCCTCATTTTTCTTCTGCGTTGCTGTCATGTCTTCACATCTTCAGGAAAAATCAATATAAAACCAAGACAAACATAATAAGATATCTTTGTGTCTGGGATTTTCAGACTGCCTTTTTTTAACCTGATGTACATTTGTATTTTCCTATAGATTCATAATGTCATTAAAATCTTTCTCGGATGCCACAACACCAACACAGGAGAAAATATTTGCTGTTTTATGGTGTGTATTTTTTTATTTGTCTAAATAGCAAAGTACACCTGCTTTTGCATATCTGTTTGCTTAAAGTGAAAATGATCATGAAAAGCGAATCACTACCAGAAAGTGGTAGGATGTGTGGTCAAGGGGTTAATCCCACTGATGGTTAATTATTATGAAATGGCATCTACTGCCATTTTACAACCCCATCATTTTACTGATGACTTTGGTCTTGTGACTTAAATTATATCCTTGTATATTTGTGTTGTTTCACCAGTATTTACTTCTGACGTTAGTGTGAACAGTGCAGTGAGATTCTCGATATACTTTCTCGCGTCGCTGAGGAAAACCCAGTATGTTCATTAGGGTGAACATTAGGGAAAAGGTTAGGTGGCTTGCTCTCTGTAGTAGTGTGATACTCATGAATCGGAGCTAATGCTTCACTTCAACTTATGTTTATGTTCACAGCATGCGTTGCCAGTCCATTTTGAACATGGCTATGTTTCGTTGTAAAAAAGATATAGCAATAAAGTATTCCCGTACTCTTAATGAACACTTCTTCAAGACTTCTTCCAAAGTTGCCCAGGCACCTTCTCCATGCATTGCAAGGTAATGATCAGTCTAATTTAAATAGCTTCCAAAATTAAGTTCTTTCTTTCTTTACCTCTTGCTGTGACTTTGTTTCAAAAATTGTTTACATCTATGTGCTGATTTGCTCATTCACCTGAAATCATTAGCACATGTCTACCTTTTTGAGGAATAGTTAGAAATCAGGGTGTTTGCTGGTTGGGCAACATAAATTAAAAAGATAACTACAGAGAATCTAGGGTCCAGAGTTTAGAGCTTTGAGGATATTTGGATATGCCCAACAATGTTAAAACAGAGGGAGCCAGCGGAACCAGAGCCAAGGTCCTTTCTCCTTCTATGCAGCACGCTGTCTTAGCATTTCAGTAAACGAGAACTTTCCGGAACCAATTCCCTCCTCCCTTCTCCAGGGTCTGTAACAGGGATATTAAGAATCAAAACAGCTATCTCTAGCTAAATTTCTCCCCCCACTTTTTGCTCATTTGTTCCATAAGCTGTCGAAAAACAGAGTCCTTGTTTTTAAGATGAAGATAGAATTTTCTTCCCTTTGGTACTTGCCTAGTATTTTTTTTTTTTTTTTTTAAATTTAGTCGTATTCCTTGAAAAGCTCCCAGTTCTGACGGGTTTTGCTATTTTAAGAACATCACCTAGAAGATTGCCCCATTTCCAGCACATTCAAAAGAAGAGATTCCCATATGGCCTCTCTTAAAAAAAGAAAGTCCTGATTGAGAAGCAACTTCTTTACCTCTGAAAATTTTCATGACTCCTACCTCTGAGATATTATTCTAAGTTAATAGGTTGTCAGTCACATGATTTTAGATCACTCCTTCACCATTTGTCTAGCACCTTCCTTGTACCAAACCTTGCTTTAGGCGCAGGGAAGTAGCAGTAAACAAAGCAGACAGAAATTGCTGCCCTCGGGGAGCTTCTGCTCTAGTTCTTCAAAATGAACTTTATGCTGGGGATGCTTAGGATCCATTAGAGTTCATGAAGCCCAAGGGCAGATATAACTATGTGATGAGGCCACTGCTGCTGACCCATCTTTCCATGTCATATCCATCACTTCTTTAACGACTGAGTGACTTCACTTGTGTTTCTCGTTTGATCCGTATCAAGGCACTTGTGAACGTGCAGGTGTAGGTAGACAGTCAGTAGGAGAACACAGAGCACAGTGTGAGTCCCCTGATGCCCAGTCTCCTCATGGGCTGCCCTCTGTTCAGTCAGTTACGGGCTCAGCAGGTGTTTATCCAGAGCACCTCCTGTGCTAAGGGCTAGAAATGCAGAGATTAGGAAGAGATGGTCCCTGCCTGCGAGGTGCTTGTGAGGCAGGAAAAGGAATAGACAGAAAAGTATAATGAGGTGTGATAAATGCAAAGAGACGAGTTCAAGTGGTGACAGAAAGGAAGCTGTGCTGTATCCCCAGTGTCTGGAGGAGAGCTACGTGCAGAGTAGGAGCTCAGTGATGTGTATTGAGTGGATGAGAGAATGAATATATCGGAGATGAGGACTATTTCTCAGGGGATATTGTCTTCCTAGGAGAAGTTGGAATAGGGGTTGGGGAGAGAAGGGATTCCAGGCAAGGGAGTAAAATATGTAAAGGGCCTGGGAAATACACTTGGAATACAGATTTGCCCACCTGATTCTATGTCCAGTGAAGTACACCTTACGTCTCTCCAGTTACTTTTTCCATTTGGAGGGCCCCATCCCACTGTGTTTTATGAAATAAATTTCCGGAATACTGAAGGTGAAGGGTGCGGTGCCTCTCTGACCTTGTAGAAGTGTTTTTAGAAGTGATTGTCATTTTGGCAAGTACACGCTAAAGCCTTGTGACTTGGACTGCAGTTCCAGAAACAGGAGATCTGTGATCTGGGAGTTCAGGTGACTAACCAGTTCTCTTTTCTTCCACCTTCCAGAAGCACAGGCACACCATCCCCCCTCTCTCCAATGCCTTCTCCAGCCAGCTCCATAGGATCCCAGTCAAGTGCTGGCAGTGTGGGGAGTGGGGGGATGCCCGCCACCATCAGCACTCCAGTCACCATCCAAAACATGACATCTTCCTATGTCACCATTACTTCCCATGTCCTTACCGCCTTTGATCTTTGGGAACAGGCTGAGGTCCTTACCAGGAAGAATAAAGGTAAATGGCTCTGTCGTGGTTATTACTGCGCCATGGGGATTGGGAGGGGAATAACATTGTATTTTCTGTTCAGTGTTTTGGCCTTTTTTTTTTCTTTTTTAAAATTATAGTTGATTTACAATGTTGTGTTAATTTCTGCTGTGCAGCAAGGTGATTCAGTTACACACATAAATACATTCTTTTTCATATTCTTTTCCATTATGGTTTATCACAGGATATTGAATATAGTTCCCTGTGCTATACAGTAGGACCCTGTTGTGTATCCATTCTATATGTAATAGTTTGCATCGACTAACCCCAAACTCCCAGTCCATCCCTCTCCCGCCTCCCCTACCCCTTGGCAACCACAAGTCTGTTTTGGTTTGTAGATAGGTCCATTTGTTCCACATTTTAGATTCCACATATAAGTGATATCATATAGTGTTTGTCTTTCTCTGTCTGACCTTACTTCACTTAGTATGATAATTTCTAAGTCCATCCATGTTGCTGCAAATGGCATTATTTCATTCTTTTTCGTGGCTGAATAGTATTCCATTGTATATATGTTCCACATCTTTATCCGTTCACCTGTCAGTGGACATTTAGGTTGTTTCCATGTCATGGCTGTTGTGAATAGTGCTGCTGTGAACATAGGGGTGCATGTATCTTTTTGAGTTAAAGTTTTGTCCGGATATGTGCCCAGGAGTGGGATTGCTGGATCATATGGTAGTTCTATTTTTAGCTTTCTGAGGAACCTCCATACTGTTTTCCATCGTGGCTGCACCAACTCACATTCCCACCATCTGTTCAGTGTTTTGAAGAAAAGGAAGTATGCAGCTGTTTACTCTTCTCACATTTTCTCCATGCTGTCACAATTCTTTCTTGAGCTCTGTGGCATGGAGATAGATTTCTGTGACTAGATCTTAGCAAAATTAAATCAGAAGTGGCTTTAGCGCGTTGCCCCTTTGGAAGTTATGATATCGTTATTTCACCCTGAACTGAAGTGCTAGCAAAAGGGCTAAGCAAATGCAGATGGAGAGTCATTGGCTGTCCCCAGGCACAACACATTTGAGATGGGAAGTAGCATAACCTAAAATACTGCATTTATTCTTCAACCCAGACATGTAAAATGGATGGAGCACCTGATGGCTGAGGAAGAAAAAAGCAGCTGAAACTACGAATACTTATTTGTTTCATAATCACTAACTTTAAGCCAGTAGTTCTCTAATTTACGGGTCTTCAGAAAGATGTACTGTACAATGCTCAATTGTTATGTCATTCAAAGACATCAGGTTCATCTGTTTACCAAGCTAGAAATATAGTATGTAATTTCACTTTCTTAAATGCAACAGCTGTGCGGAAATTTTTTTTATCATTAACACTTGAAGTAATAAAATAGGCTTCATTTATTAATAAATGTTTCATTTGATTTATTTTTATATTATAGTTCCATTTGTGAGGCTTGTGACTTTTGTTTATCAGCTATAATTTCTACACTTGTAAGGCTTAAAAGAAAGCCAACAAGTTAAAAGAAAATTGCAATTAATGTTTGTCCCTTTAGTCTTCCCTTAGTTGTGTAATTGTTTTAATTCACTTTGCCTTTGCAGAAGTTTGGGTATCTTTGAAGTGCTGTTGAGTCTCATCTGGGAAGATTATGTAAATTGCATTCTCCTTGCTTATTATATGGGTAGAATGAGAAAAAAAGGAAGACAAAGTCTCATTAAATTCTGTGCATATTTCTGTTATGCTTTCTGTAGTTGGTTCTGAGGTGAATATGCCCTATTCTGTTTGGAAGAATGGCCTTTTAGTTATATAGCCAAAGACATTTAGTATTTTCTGGTTTCTTAAGGTGTTATTGTACCATTTTGTAAAAGGAATATTATGATTATTAAAATTGCTTGGTAGATATTTTTGACAAATTACCTTCTGAAGCAGCCACAGCTTAGAAAGATAATGTCAAAACTAAGGTGATGTTTTTTTTTTTAAAAAAAAGACCCAGCCAAAATAAGGTGTGAATTTGTCATACTGTTAAATTGAAATTGGTAACAAAATGTAGCCCCTTCCAGTTTACTTTTTTGGGTTTTAGGGTAATTGAAAATTTTATTTTATTATATTTAAAATAATTTCTAAGTGTGAGCAGCAAGACTGACTGTAGTTTCCATTTTTATTTTCTGTGGACAGACTTGATAAACTGGAGACCCTGAAGCAGGATTACCCAAATTGTAGTGTCAGGATTTTAGCTGTACCAGAGGCCTTTATGTGCTACACATAATTTGTATAAAGTTTTATATGGGCAAATTGGGTACATAAATAGTCTCTATTTTTCTAAGGGAATGCAATAAATGTAGCATCGTGAATAAATATAACTTTTATAATCCTTAAAAAAAATACTGCATTTATTGCTTGTTTTCAGTATATGTTAAGAAAGATGGTTAGCAACAGTATAGGAAATATGGCTTAGTAAATATTCTTGGGTCTTGTTTGTGAAGAATGCCCTTGGAGAAATCCAAGGTTTAGGAGATGGTCAAGCACCTGTTAGAGAAACTGCTTGGTGTCAGTGCTAGTGACCACTGAGCAAATGCTTATATGTAAATACCAGATTAAAGCCTTGACGTGCTCTTTCCTGGCTATAGGGAAGAAGTCGGCCAGCTGGCTGTGGCCACTTACTTTTCTCACAGCCCCTTCAAACCTTGTTTTCTTTCTTAGCAAACTAATGATGCTCTTTTTTTTTAAAAACATGTTGAGTATTTTTATTTGTTTATTTTCATTCATGTGTCCATTGATCCAAAAGTATAAATTGAGTATTTTCCACTGTCAGCCACTGTGCCAGGCATTAGGGAGTCAACTCTGAAACAAATTTAGTTCCTCCCTTTTTAGACTAGTGGAGGGATGTGGAGAGCTAGCAAACCATTACAGTAGATGGTGAGGTTTTTTTTCTTTTTTTGCTCTGCTAGATGACGTACAGAATACTGTGGGAATGTAGTTTCTGGAGCCTTGCCTTTTTATGTTTTCACGTTTATTTTGTGTGTGTTTACATGTTGGGCTTGCTTTGTTTGCAGAATTCTTTGCTCAGCTCGGCACAGGTGTGTGCACCTTGGCCCTTGACAGCAGTCTGATGGACCTGGTGCGCTATACAAGACAAGGCTTTCAGCGGCTGAAACAAGTAACCAAAACACCTTAATGGAGGCCCAGGTTGATCTGATGCCTTGGGAACTTTTTTGCACGTTGGAAGCCTCAAAACAGTCCAGACATTTGTCTCATCAGGATACCAAACTCGAGAAGAGAAGCACCATGAGATGGCCAGGATATTTGTTCACTGAAACTCAAGAACTATGGAATCATTGGTTGGACAGGATGGTTTTGTAGAAGCAGAAATGAGGAGGCTGGCCTCAGAGATGATCTTGCCTTTCCTTCCTAAAGGACAGAAGTGCAATGTAGCCTGAGTGGGCGTATGAATGGTCTAGAAACATTTCCGTCTTTTTTTAACCAGCAGGATGCAAATGAAATGAGGAGGAGCAATTTCAACTCTGGAAGCAAATTCACATCATCTCAGTAGCCACATTAGTTCATTCCTAGAAGGAATTTTTTTTTTAAAAAACAGTGAATTGTGGTGTAGGGTTTTGTGGGTGATTTTTTTTTTTTTTTTCTTTTAAGTTTTGGGGGAAATATTTGTTTAATAAATTCTAATGGTCATCTATAAAACATAAGTTGTGAAGGACTCCACTGTACCCCACTTTCTGCCATTGAACAGTGGCTTTGATAATATTAGGTATTGTCCTAATTTATAAAATTGAAGGCAACCCACCCCCCGACCCCCCATTGCCTGGATACTGCACGTTCAACCCAGCTCTGATTTCTCCGTTACTGTGCTGGAAGGCGGCCCCGTCGGGCTGGGGGAGAGAGGAGCTACAGTGCACAGGGAAGCCGTCTCTACCCCCATCTGCATCCCCATCTCCATGTACCACGGAGGACCGGGCGCTGCCGTTCCCAGCCCCTGCTCCAGAGAAAGGCAGTCACATTGACTGTATTCTGCATTTTCTACTTTGGGGAAGAAGGAAACCAACATTTATCCGTGACCAGATGGTTGAAGTGCTTTTTAATTTTTGTTTAAGTAGAGCTGGAATTTGAGGTGCTGATCTGTGGTCTCCAGTTATGTGGTAACTCACGTTGTCTACCAACTCAGAGTTTTGTCAGCGAACAAAGAAAAGTGAAATCTACTTCTTAGAGAGGCTATATTTTTCTGCTACGAATTACTTTATATTTATAGCAAAACTAGACTTGGAGAGCCCTTGATTGTCTAGGGGAAATTAACTCCCTGAGAGGCTGTGGAGATTTGGGGTGGTTTATTAGACTTTCAAAAAAAAAAAACGTCACCACATGCCTTCAGTCCAGAGTGTTCTCAATCAACTAGATGTGATTAGATTGAAGAGGAACTGTGGCCTTCCCATAAGTTGTTATTGCCAGATTCTATACATTAAACCAAGTTTATTTTGAATGACCTAAAGTGGGGGAAAAAAACCCAAACAATTCCCACATATCCATATAAGCACAGATTTTTTTCATTGAAACTTTGAGGGTTATTATTGGAAGCATTATTTTGAGTGCAGTATTTTTAGAAGCCAATTCTTCTTATCCCTTTTAGAAGTAGAATTTGCACATCTGTTACAGTTGAGGAGTGAGTGTTAACGCTACAACTGGTTTATTTTTCTGCCTTCATCCCATTTCCGCCCCCTACGAGCTGTTTCCTACCAAGCATGTTTGACATTGTCCTGTTCATTAGTGAAGAAGGGAGTACCATCTTTATTTATAATGAAGAGGTCTAAGGTCCATATGATGAATGTAAGAACTTTCTTGGTAACTATATAAAAGGGATGTGTAGCGGATGGAAGTGATGCTTATTTTTCACAATATAAATTGTTTGTGTGAAGCTGTTCCTTTAGTGTCTTACAGTATCCAGCCTGTTCTTTGGTTATCACTAGCTAGGACAGAGGTCTGTTACTTCATGTTTAGGTTAAAGCGAGAGAATTACAACAGTAGTAATATCTGAGCATAAGAACTTGATGTGCGATCTTGATGGACTGATTTCATTTACTGATGTTCTAAAGCAGAGCCATGGTCCTTTCTAAACTACTTGTTTAAAAAGCAGCCTGTTGTTAAATGAACAGTAATTGCCTGGTAGGTTGTCTGCTGTGGCATTGTGTGTCCATCTCTTATATGTAGGAGACAGGACACCAGAAGCAGGCTTATGTAGTTACTTAACATCTTTT
Organism: Phocoena phocoena; assembly: GCF_963924675.1. Taxonomy (NCBI): domain Eukaryota; kingdom Metazoa; phylum Chordata; class Mammalia; order Artiodactyla; family Phocoenidae; genus Phocoena; species Phocoena phocoena. Next base: position 36,116,064 of record NC_089223.1, on the reverse strand, counting down.
TCCCCCCTTACTCCCTTGGCCATTCCTGCTCCCTTCACCCCATCACTCCCCAGTACAAGCCACCTGTCAGTTTGGAAGAGTGTGTTCTTGAGGACAGGTTCTGATCTATGCAGACCGTGCTGAGTGTGTGTGTCTTGTCAGGAGCCACAGTGTCCCCTTGACTGAAGACATTTCCAAGGCAATTTCTCAGCCATTTCTAAAAGAGGTAATTGCTTTTTCAGTGGCCTTATTCTTTGTGTGTGTGTTTGTTTCCCTGACCTTTATATTAAGATTTTATTTGTCCCTTAAAAAACTAACGAGTTTGCAGAGATCAGTTTGTACTGTTTTGATCATGGAATATTTCTGATTCTTAACTGCAAAATGCATTTTACCTAAAAGAATTCTTAATGGCTACTTTTAAAGTAGAGTATGTAAAAGGGTAGTGGCTGATGAATCCTTAAGGTTCATAAGGTCTTTTCACCGTTGCAGTTGTATATAGAAATCTAAAGGATTTTTAAATCATTTGCACTTTTCCACTGCATGCTTAAATTCCCAAAGGCAAAATTTGTACTGAGGTAGATAATTGAAAGGACTAGATTATAAAATAAAGCCTTTGAATATGTGAAGTTCTTATAACAACCGTAATAGTACACACTTCACAGTGAGACAAATACAAAACATCTTGAGTAAAAATGGAGTGTAAAAACCTTGCCTTTGGCACTACAGTTTCGTGTGTGTGTGTGTGTGTGTGTCTATCTTTATTAGGAAATGGAAGAACACTGTTTTACTTTAAAAAACGTTGAATGTTTCTGTCCTTCCTGGAGGTAATTAAAATGTGAATCACCGAATTTAAGATTTTAGCTAGACTAAGGGCCCTGATAAACAATAATAAAACACTTCACTGAAATTTACCAAATTACACTGGGTTAAGAATGTGAAAACGTCCTTCATATGCCGGCTGTGGGAGGGTCCAGCTGGCATATTATCAGGACCAGAACTACAACAGGAGAATGACTTAGCTGGTGCTATGATTTAATCACAATACTGAATGGGAAAAGCCTGTTGGTTTTTTTTTTTTTTTTTTTTTTTTGAACAAAAGGACCTTTATTTTATAATCTGTTTTGACCAAAATGTTTAGCTATTTCCCCTAGACAAATTGGACCACACTTATCTCCCTTGTCCTATATCCTTTAATTCCCGATCTCAGGATGTTTAGAAGCTAACAAACTACCCCTTTCTGGCTGAAAACTTGCCTTAATTGGTACCTTAAATATTAACGTTAGTAGGATCAGGAGCTTAACTATTTTTTTTTTTTATGATTTCCTGTTCACTAATTTTTAGAAGCAAAAAGAAACCATTGTGCCCTCCAAAATGAATAAAACTCTTATCTCTGATATATGAAAGGAAATGTGTGTGTACATATACACACACACACAGACTAAGAGGCTGGCTAAATTGGATATATTTATTGTGCCTTTGTTGACCACACCTAATTTTGGAATAGTGCTGTATTCATTTTGCCATGGCTTTAAGAGATGTTAGGTGGGTCTTGCACCTTTTTCTCTTCTGCTTCATGAAGTTTGAGGTGTATTTGTGCATCTTTAGGTAAATGAATCAAATAAGGCTTGATTCCCTACCTCCCACATAGATTCTACTTTCTCTTAAGGATTTGTTTGCCCAGACACTACACAAAATCTGTGAAAACCTTTGCCACCTCATCTCTTACACTCTTTACCACTGATTAGCAGTATTTAAATCTTGCTAGAATATTTGGCCTTCTTTTAGAAACACAGATGTAGAGATTTCCTCATTGTGGTTGTGGAGGGGTGTCAGGATTATAGCGGTACTTGGTCCCTTTCTCTCTTGCTCTAGTGGTTGCCTCTTTTGTTTTTGGTCCTACTTAGAATTTGTGGATGCAGGTTTTTTCCCTATACTTTTGTCATTTTGTTTGTGGGAGGTGGAGTGGCAGAATAACAAACATGGTGTTGGGGATTTTCCTTCAAACATTGCAAGTGGTATTTCCACCATACACACCTCAAATATCCAGTCCAGTTGTGTCAGTCACCGAAAATCCGAGAACAAATTGTGACCACTGGCCATGCTCTTTAGTTCGTATTTATGAGGTGTTGACAAGCACCCATCTGCCACCTCTCTTAAGGTAGCTGTAAATTTCCTGTTGTCCCGGGGAAAGCCACTCTATTCTTTCTGTTCGTGGTGTGTTAGATATCAACAGGTACTGTGCTGGGTAGAGAAGTACCTGTATTTCTCTACCCAAGACGGCAGGAAGGAAACTTACAGCTCCCTGGGAGCCTAGATATTGCTATATCGACCTGGAAGGACAAAGAAATAAGACCACTGACAGCGAGGCTGGCGGAGCTGCACTGGTCAGACCAGGCAGTGGCTGACCTAAGGAAGATAACTTGCTTTGCTTACAAGTAGATGTTTAAGTGATGCTGAATACAGGCAGTATTAACTTTTGTTAATTAACTTTTGTTTAAGAACAAAAGGCAGTACTCGCCTTTTGTTCAGGCCATCAACATGTATTGTTAAAATGACTGCACATCCCCTCCTCAGATACCAGGTATACACTGTTCATGTTGGTGTGTGTGTTTATACACGTGTGTCCCAAATCTTGTGTTGGTTTTTTTTTTGTTTTTCTTCTCCTGAATGTGATCATATTTTGGATGATACCTGAGCAGGGTTGCCTTTTTTTATTTATTACCATTATATATTATATTATATTATATATTTTTTGCTTTCTTATAACTTTAGAGGAAAGTCAAATCTTGGTATTATTAAAATTGTTTAAAAAAGAATAAATCGTCCAGTTGATAAATGAAGATCACTGGTCTGTCTCTAAAATAATATGAATTTTTCTTTAATTATTGTGTAATAATGTGCCAGCTATCTAGTCCACACAATGGTTTTGTATGTAGGATAGGGAAGCAGTGATGCGCTCAGTGGAAAGATGTGCAACACAGACAAGGGGGACTCCATGTGTTTTATCTACTTCAGCAATGGAACTGAAACTAGGGGCTTTTGTGAATAAAATTTAGCTGCCTTGTACAGTCCTTTGAAAGAGATATACGTGATCTGTGAGAATTATAGTTTTCTTTTTTTAGAAGAAAAATTTGCAAAAGATCTTTCCAAAGATACCGTGCCACAGATCTTTTGTTTATTGTTCTCTGTAATAAGGATTAATTGCTGTTTAAAAAACCATGTAATTGACTTGTTCGTCTTCAAATTCTTTACTTTTCACAAGAGGATGGAGCTGTAAAAAAAAAAAAAAAATTAATAAAAATTTAGAGAAATCATTGGCGTGGAATCCATGCTTTCACTTTGCTTGAATAAAGTAATTCCTAAAATTGCTATATGTAATTACCACTTAGAGCCAAGGAGAGTCTCATATGGAATAATTTGCCCTTATTCACAGTATGTATTTATTGTTGAAATGGGAAAGGGGCGGGCAGAGGGTAGCTCATCTTTCTGTTCAGTTTATTTTCAAGATCTCAGTCACTGCACTGGTGGTGCAGTGGTTAAGAATCCGCCTGCCAATGCAGGGGACATGGGTTCGAGCCCTGGTCCGGGGAGATCTCACATGCCACCGAGCAACTAAGCCGGTGCGGCACAACTGCTGAGCCTGTGCTCTAGCCCGCGAGCCACAACTATTGAAGCCCATGTGCCTAGAGCCTGGGCTCCGCAATGAGAGAAGCCACCGCAATGAGAAGAAGCCCATGCACTGCAACGGAGAGTAGCCCCCACTCTCTGCAACCAGAGAAAGCTGGCACGTAGCAACGAAGACCCAATGCAGCCGTAAATAAATAATTAAAAAAAGAAAAGATCTCAATCACAAATTAGCCTAATACCACCAGTGTTGCTTATCTTAACATCAACTGCCAGGTGCAACAGTGACCAACTTTGCCTCTTTTCAATTTGTTTGCTGGGTATGGGGAGACATATTTGTAGAATGTTGGTATGGGAAGAAATCTAAAGTCTATCTGGTTTCTCTTCCCTTTGCCATTCCAAAAGAAATGATACTCTAGGTGCTGAAAGATGACTTCCTAAATTTGAATCCTGGCTCTCTGGTTTGCTATGTGACCATGGGCAAGTTACTTAACCTCTCTGGGTTTCTTATAAACAGTTACAGCTTTGGTGTCTACCTAGTAAGGTGCTGAGGATCACATTAGATGGTGTACAGAGTGTGCTTAGCATGGTGCCTCTGCCATAAACACTCAAGACTGGTGGCCTTTTTAGACTTCCTCCCTCCCCTCACTGCACCACAATATCCCAACAGGTGACCCTCCAGTCTTTGAATACTGATAAAGATCTTGCTACCCACCTCTTCCTCTTTGATTCTTTTTGTTCTTCCTTACATTACGCTGACCTCTACTTATACCGGTCCTAATGAACAAACAGGGACCCACCCTTGGCAAGCTCACAGAGTTGACAAGCCAGCAATAAGTGGTGAGCATGCAATGGCAGGTGCAGGAAAGGGAAAGTTTTAGTCCCGCTTAAGACTAAAGGGAAGACTGCGGGAAGAGCTCTCACTTGAACTAGGCCTTAAAACATGGGTCATAAAACCTGGGTTTTCATTTTTTTCACAAAAACTTTCGTCATATCTTGTCTCATACATTTTCAGTAGTAGTTGTCCACTGCATGGTTGTACCAGTTTATTTAACCAACCCCCTTGTTAAACATTGAGACTATCTCTAATTTGGAGCTAGTATAAAGAATGCTCCCATGGCCATCCCTGAAGCAAACTAGTTGGGCAGATTCAACAGTATTTCACCATATTTTCTTTATGTAAATGTGTGCATGTGTATATTTATGCTTCACCCCTAAAGACTTAAGCAAGCATTTCCTAGGACATTATCCAGCAGGATCACAATACCATTATATCAGCTAAGAAAATTTCTCAACATCTGATATTTGGTTCATATTTGAATTTCTGTAATTGTCCCCCAGAGGTCTTACAGCTTTTTTTTTTTTTTTTTTTTTTTGAGCCAGGACTCAGTCAAGTTTCAGGCATTACATTTGGTTGTCATGTCTGTTAATCCAGAACAAAAAAAACCCCACACCTTTGTAATACAACGTCCTACATGTTGGCCCTGTTTTTCCCTAAGTGTCCGTGAATTCATATCTGTGTCTCCTATATAGATTTCCTATAGACTGGGTTAGGTTTATTTTAAAGATTTTTTTTGATGTGGACCATCTTTAAAGTCTTTATTGAATTTGTTACAATATTGCTTCTGTTGTATGTTTTGTGTTTTTGGCTGCGAGGCATGTGGGATCTTAGCTCCCCAACCAGGGATCGAACCTGCACCCCCTGCATTGGAAGGCTAAGTCTTCACCACTGGACCGCCAGGGAAGTCCCTGGGTTAGGTGTAGAAGCTTGATTGTATTTGGCAAGAAACTTTCACAGGTGGTGCTGTGTATTATTTCACGTTGCATCACATCAGGAGACACCTAAAATCATCCTGTTAGTGATGCTAACTTTGAGTCTTTGGGGAGGATATGATCACCAAAACTCTTAGAAATACGGGCTTTGCCCTGTGGCAACCACGTTTCACTTAGTGATTTTAGCATGCATTAATAATCCGGTCCTTTACCAATCATGGGTATTATGTTTGGAAAACACAAAAAGGAAAAAAAATCACCCAATTTGTTAGGTGGGAGACTTCTGATGTTTTCATTTACATTTTCATTCTTATGGTACTGTTTTTTGTTACATATGAAGTTGCCATTTGTAGTGCATAGGTTACGGGACCAATACTCTAGACCCAATTCAAGAGCCTAACTGGGTAGATGTGGGGAGTTTTCACTTAAATCATATGGAATGAGTTCTCCACTAGGAAGAGTTCTGTTAATGAAGGAAAAGGATGCTGAGCAGTAAAAGAAAAAATAACAAATTATCCCTCCAGGCTATTCATCTTTCCCTTTTGATTTATATATTCAGGATATTGACCTCTGATTATGTTGTAAATTTTCCAAATTATCTTTTGCTTTTCAGGTTTTATTATGACACATTTTAAGAAAGTTTGTTTAGTTTTTTAAGTAGGCTGACTTCTACCAATGTCTTTGCAGTTTCTGCTTCTGGTATCTTAAGGTATGTAAGAACTGTCTCCCAGACACTGGGAGACAATTTTACTACTGCTGGATTACCACAGCACCTCTAAGGTAAGATACAAACCTTTCTCTATGCGTCTGTCTTCTAAGTATTTAGGCACTTTTGACGCCTGAATTATTTAAAGGGATATTTGTTTACTATTTGCCAGGGTTCTTGGGAATATAAATTGTCACAATCCAGGCCGCTTTAAATTAGGACACCTAGGAGGTGTTCAAAACCCTTCAATCCATTCCAAACAGCTTTGAAGTCCAATGGGTCTTTACCAGAATATAATCGGAGGTTTATCTGCTGTTATTTGGTTGTGATTAGATAACTGTACCCGTCTAGCCTGTTTTGTCTTAGAGCAGGATTCTTTCAGGGTTTGTGGTTTCTCCACAGACCACATTCAGCTGAAAGCCAAGACTGTAGTGAGACAGCAAGGCTCTGGTAATAAAGACCTGTGCCCTTCCAGCAGACTGGAGGGCGGGCCTTGAAATACTTTCTAAACAGACAATTCTATTTTAGCTTGAAAAGAAAGACCATGTGCCTGCTCTGGATAAGTGCTTTACATCACCCTTCTCTATTACTGGGGCCCAGTCCTAACATCTCATTTACCTTATTTCACATGTAGGAGGGCAGAAACAATTATGGGTTTGCATCTCTTCCCTGCTAAATTATCATCTAAACAACACACACATACATTTCTACATATATACACACTATTATTGGAAAACCAATTGAACTCAAGTGCATGGGCTTTAGGAAAATGTCTTCAGTTAACTATTCAACTCCCTGCTTTCCCATCTTTGTTCTGCAGCCTTTGAAGAAACTCCTCCTCCTGCAGGTAGGACTTGGTATACAAAATCGCAACCAAGGACTTTACAAGCATCTCAAGGGAGTAAGTGATCTGGTAAAGTGGTTTTACAGAGGTCCCCAAGCCTACATCTACATCTATGTAAGTATCATTTTGGAATTAAAATATTTTTTTCAAACTGATTTACAAATAGTCTAGTTTTTAAAAAATCAAATGACACAAAAGCGTATAGAGCAAAAAGTGTAAGAGCAAGTCTGCTTCATCCCTTCCTCCCCAGAGTAAACAACCATTAAGTTTGGTGCATCTTTCCATAACTTTTGTTCACTTACACATTATTTTTTTTTTTTTTTTTTGCAGTACGCGGGCCTCTCACTGCTGTGGCCTCTCCCGCCGCGGAGCACAGGCTCCGGACGCGCAGGCTCCGGACGCGCAGGCTCAGCGGCCATGGCCCACGGGCCCAGCCGCTCCGCGGCATGTGGGATCCTCCCGGACTGGGGCACGGACCCGTGTCCCCTGCATCGGCAGGCCGACTCTCAACCACTGCGCCACCAGGGAAGCCCCTACACATTATTTTTAAACATAAATTTGGATGTATTATATTCTTTCTCCCCACTTTATATTTCTTTTTTTAAAAAAATTTATTTTTGGCTGCGTTGGGTCTTCGTTGCTGCGTGCAGGCTTTCTCTAGTTGCGGCGAGCTGGGGCTGCTCTTCGTTGGGTTGTGTGGGCTTCTCATTGTGGTGGCTTCTCTTGTTGCAGAGCATGGGCTCTAGGTGCGTGGGTTTCAGTAGTTACAGCACTTGGGCTCAGTAGTTGGGGCTTGCAGGCTCTAGAGTGCAGGCTTAGTAGCTGTGGCGCACGGGCTTAGTTGCTCCGCAGCATGCGGGATCTTCCCGGACCAGGGATCGAACCTGTGTCCCCTGCGTTGGCGGATTCTTAACCACTGCGTCACCAGGGAAGTCCCTATATGTCTTCTATGTTAATCATTTTGGCTGTAAAATATTGTGTAACTAAAGATGTATCACCATTTATTTAAACATTCTCCCATTATGCAGGCAAGCTGCCCCTGGCCCAATTATTCTGCTGTTGCAAACAATGCTGTACTGAGGATTCTTGGTACACACATTGTCTTGCATTCCTACAAGTGTTATTACAGGAAAAATTTCTGGGAGGGGGATTTCTGGGTCAAACAATAAGCCAATTAAAAAAATTTTTTTGTCACCAAACCACTTCTCCCAAAAAAGCTCTGATACCAACTGTGGATGAGCTTAACATTCTTGCCAGCTTTGCTTGCAAAATGAAAAAGTCCTTTTTTTTTTTTGCCCGCACCTCGCAGCTTGCGGGATCTTAGTTCCCTGACCAGGGATTGAACCCTTGCCCTCGGCAGTGAAAGTGTGGAGTCCTAACCACTGGACCGCCAGGGAATTCCTGAAAAAAGTCTTATACTACCTCAATTTGCATTTCTCTGCCAACTGAAGTTAACCATTTTGCCAGATTTATTTGGCCACTTGGCATTTGGTTCTGTAGAAGGCCTTTTCCTATACTTAGCTCATTTCTGTGAGATTATATTTTGCTTCTAATTTGTAAGTTAAGAAACTTGGACTAGGTTGATGATCACACGACACTTCCCAAGTTTGTTCCACTGAGAAAAGAATCGTGAGCTGCTTACAGCATTTCCCATTTTTTCCAACGTTGCAGGCCATGATCAATCCCTGAGTTAAACTCCATTCACATCACTGACGTGGGGCCTCAGGATTTGAAGCTCCATTAATCCTTAAAACGTATTGCTTGGTCCAAGCAAATGATATTTGTCCTGGATAAATTAGAATCTATAAAATATTGGAAAGTTTTGAAACCCACAGGATGTCCAAAATGAATTTCACCATAGGTTTCTCTCTGGCCCCTGGATCTAATCTAAAATTTGATTGTACAGTCCTGAGCCTTACTTGACTACTCCTATTAATTTTCTATTTGCTTATTATTATTGTTTTTACATCTTTATTGGAGTATCATTGCTTTACAGTGGTGTGTTTCTGCTTTATAACAAAGTGAATCAGTTATACATAAACATATGTTCCCATATCTCTTCCCTCTTGCGTCTCCCTCCCTCCCACCCTGCCTATCCCACCCCTCCAGGCGGTCACAAAGCACCGAACTGCTCTCCCTGTGCTATGCGGCTGCTTCCCATTAGCTATCTATTTTACGTTTGGTAGTGTATATATGTCCATGCCACTCTCTCACTTTGTCACAGCTCACCCTTCCCCCCCCCCATATCCTCAAGTCCATTTTCTACTAGGTCTGTGTCTTTATTGCTGTCTAACCCCTAGGTTCTTCATGACATTTTTTTTTCTTAGATTCCATATATATGTGTTAGCATACGGTATTTGTCTTTCTCTTTCTGACTTACTACACTCTGTATGGCAGACTCTAGGTCCATCCACCTCATTACAAATACCTCAGTTTCGTTTCTTTTTATGGCTGAGTAATATTCCATTGTATATATGAGCCACATCTTCTTTATCCATTCATTCGATGATGGATAAAACAACTTAGGTTGTTTCCATCTCCGGGCTATTGTAAATTGAGCTGCAATGAACATTTTGGTACATGACTCTTCTTGAATTATGGTTTTCTCAGGGTATACGCCCAGTAGTGGGATTGCTGGGTCATATGGTAGTTCTATTTGTAGTGTTTTAAGGAACCTCCATACTGTTCTCCATAGTGGCTGTACCAATTCACATTCCCACCAGCAGTGCAAGAGTGTTCCCTTTTCTCCACAACCTCTCCAGCATTTATTGTTTCTAGATTTTTTGATGATGGCCATTCTGACCGGTGTGAGATGATATCTCACTGCAGTTTTGATTTGCATTTCTCTAATGATTAATGATGTTGAGCATTCTTTCATGTGTTTGTTGGCAGTCTGTATATCTTCTTTGGAGAAATGTCTATTCAGGTCTTCTGCCCATTTTTGGATGGGGTTGTTCGTTTTTTTGAGATTGAGCTGCATGAGCTGCTTGTAAATTTTGGAGATTAATCCTTTGTCAGTTGCTTCATTTGCAAATATTTTCTCCCATTCTGAGGGTTGTCTTTTGGTCTTGTTTATGGTTTCCTTTGCTGTGCAAAAGCTTTGAAGTTTCATTAGGTCTCATTTGTTTATTTTTGCTTTTATTTCCATGTCTCTAGGAGGTGGGTCAAAAAGGATCGTGCTGTGATTTATGTCATAGAGTGTTCTGCCTATGTTTTCCTCTAAGAGTTTGATAGTTTCTGGCCTTACATTTAGGTCTTTAATCCATTTTGAGCTTATTTTTGTGTATGGTGTTAGGGAGTGATCTAATCTCATACTTTTACATGTAGCTGTCCAGTTTCCCCAGCACCACTTATTGAAGAGGCTGTCCTTTCTCCACTGTACATTCCTGCCTCCTTTATCAAAGATAAGGTGACCATATGTGCGTGGGTTTATCTCTGGGCTTTCTATCCTGTTCCATTGATCTATATTTCTGTTTTTGTGCCAGTACCATACTGTCTTGATTACTGTAGCTTTGTAGTATAGTCTGAAGTCAGGGAGCCTGATTCCTCCAGCTCCGTTTTTCGTTCTAAAGATTGCTTTGGCTATTCGGGGTCTTTTGTGTTTCCATACAAATTGTGAAATTTTTTGTTCTAGTTCTGTGAAAAATGCCAGTGGTAGTTTGATAGGGATTGCATTGAATCTGTAGATTACTTTGAGTAGTAGAGTCATTTTCACAATGTTGATTCTTCCAATCCAAGAACATGGTATATCTCTCCATCTGTTTGTATCATCTTTAATTTCTTTCATCAGTGTCTTATAATTTTCTGCATACAGGTCTTTTGTCTCCTTAGGTAGGTTTATTCCCAGATATTTTATTCTTTTTGTTGCAATGGTAAATGGGAGTGTTTTCTTGATTTCACTTTCAGACTTTTCATCATTAGTGTATAGCAATGCCAGAGATTTCTGTGCATTAATTTTGTATCCTGCTACTTTACCAAATTCGTTGATTAGCTCTAGTAGTTTTCTGGCAGCATTTTTAGGATTCTCAATGTATAGTATCATGTCATCTGCAGTGACAGCTTTACTACTTCTTTTCCGATTTGGATTCCTTTTATTTCCTTTTCTTCTCTGATTGCTGTGGCTAAAACTTCCAAAACTATGTTGAATAACAGTGGGGAGTGTGGGCAACCTTGTCTTCTTCCTGATCTTCGTGGAAATGCTTTCAGTTTTTCACCATTGAGGACGATGTTGGCTGTGGGTTTGTCATATATGGCCTTTATTATGTTGAGGAACGTTCGCTCTATGCCTACTTTCTGGAGGGTTTTCATCATAAATGGCTGTTGAATTTTGTTGAAAGCTTTCTCTGCATCTATTGAGATGACCATATGGTTTTACTCCTTCAATCTGTTAATATGGTGTATCACATTGATTGATTTGCATATATTGAAGAATCCTTCCTTGCTGGAATAAACCCCACATGATCAAGGTGTATGATTCTTTTAATGTGCTGTTGGATTCTGTTTGCTAGTATTTTGTTGAGGATTTTTGCATCTATGTTCATCAGTGATAATGTCCTGTAGTTTTCTTTCTTTGTGACCTTGTCTGGTTTTGGTATCAGGGTGATGGTGGCCTCCTAGAATGAGTTTGGGAGTGTTCCTCCCTCTGCGATATTTTGGAAGACTTTGAGAAGGATAGATGTTAGCTCTTCTCTAAATGTTTGATAGAATTCGCCTGTGAAGCCATCTGGTCCTGGGCTTTTGTTTGTTGGAAGATTTTTAATCACAGTTTCAATTTCAGTGCTTGTGATTGGTCTGTTCATATTTTCTATTTCTTCCTGATTCAGTCTTGGCAGGTTGTATATTTCTAAGAATTTGTCCATTTCTTCTAGATTGTCCATTTTATTGGCATAGAGTTGCTTGTAATAATCTCTCATGATCTTTTGTATTTCTGCAGTGTCAGTTGTTACGTCTCCTTTGTCATTTCTAATTCTATTGATTTGAGTCTTCTCCCTTTTTTTCTTGATGAGTCTGGCTAATGGTTTATCAATTTTGTTTAGCTTCTCAAAGAACCAGCTTTTAGTTTTGTTGATCCTTGCTATTGTTTCCTCATTTCTTTTTCATGTATTTCTGATCTGATTTTTATGATTTCTTTCCTTCTGCTAACTTTGGGGTTTTTTTGTTCTTTCTCTGATTGCTTTAGGTGCAAGGTTAGGTTGTTTATTCGAGATGTTTCCTGTTTCTGAAGGTAGGATTGTATTGCTATAAACTTCCCTCTTAGAACTGCTTTTGCTGCATCGCATAGGTTTTGGGTCGTCGTGTCTCCATTGTCATTTGTTTCTAGGTATTTTTTAATTTCCTTTTTGATTTCTTCATTGATCACTTCGTTATTTAGTAGTGTATTGTTTAGCCTCCATGTGTTTGTATTTTTCACAGATCTTTTCCTGTAATTGATATCTAGTCTCATAGCATTGTGGTCGGAAAAGATACTTGATACAATTTCAATTTTCTTAAATTTACCAAGGCTTGATTTGTGACCCAGGATATGATCTATCCTGCAGAATGTTCCATGAACACTTGAGAAAAATGTGTATTCTGTTGTTTTTGGATGGAATGTCCTATAAATATCAATTAAGACCATCTTGTTTAATGTATCATTTAAAGTTTGTGTTTCCTTATTTATTTTCATTTTGGATGATCTGTCCATTGGTGAAAGTGGGGTGTTAAAGTCCCCTACTATGAATGTGTTACTGTCAATTTCCCCTTTTATGGCTGTTAGTATTTGCCTCATGTATTGAGGTGCTCCTATGTTGGGTGCATAAATATTTACAATTGTTATATCTTCTTCTTGGATCAATCCCTTGATCATTATGTAGTGTCCTTCTTTGTCTCTTCTAATAGTCTTTATTTTAAAGTCTATTTTGTCTGATATGAGAATTGCTACTCCAGCTTTCTTTGGTTTCCATTTGCATGGAATATCTTGTTCCATCCCCTTAGTTTCAGTCTGTATGTGTCTCTAGGTTTGAAGTGGGTCTCTCGTAGATAGCATATATATGGGTCTTGTTTTTGTATCCATTCAGCCAATCTGTGTCTTTTGGTGGGAGCATTTAGTCCATTTACATTTAAGGTAATTATCGATATGTATGTTCCTGTTCCCATTTTCTTAATAGTTGTGGGTTTATTATTTGTAGGTCTTTTCCTTCTCTTGTGTTTCTTGCCTAGAGAAGTTCCTTTAGCATTTGTTGTAAAGCTGGTTTGGTGGTGCTGAACTCTGTCAGCTTTTGCTTGTCTGTAAAGGTTTTAATTTCTTCATCAAATCTGAATGAGATCCTTGCTGGGTAGGGTAATCTTGGTTGCAGGTTTTTCTCCTTAATCACTTTGAATATGTCCTGCCAGTCCCTTCTGGCTTGCAGAGTTTCTGCTGAAAGATCAGCTGTTAACCTTATGGGGATTCTCTTGTGTGTTATTGTTTTTCCCTCGCTGCTTTTAATATGTTTTCTTTGTATTTAATTTTTGACAGTTTGATTAATATGTGTCTTGGCGTATTTCTCCTTGGATCTATCCTGTATGAGACTCTCTGCGCTTCCTGGACTTGATTAACTATTTCCTTTCCCATAATAGGGAAGTTTTCAACTATAATCTCTTCAAATATTTTCTCAGTCCCTTTCTTTCTCTCTTCTTCTTCTGGAACCCCTATAATTCGAATGTTGGTGCATTTAATGTTGTCCCAGAGGTCTCTGAGACTGTCCTCAGTTCTTTTCATTCTTGTTTCTTTATTCTGCTCTTCAGTAGTGATTTTCACTATTTTATCTTCCAGGTCACTTATCTGTTCTTCTGCCTCAGTTATTCTATTGATCCCTTCTAGAGGACTTTTAATTTCATTTATTGTGGTGTTCGTCGTTGCTTGTTTCATCTTTAGTTCTTCTAGGTCCTTGTTAAATGTTCCTTGCATTTTGTCTATTCTATTTGCAAGATTTTGGATCATCATTCTGAATTCTTTTTCAGGTAGACTGCCTATTTCCCCTTCATTTGTTAGGTCTGGTGGGTTTTTATCCTGCTCCTTCATCTGCTGTGTGTTTTTCTGTCTTCTCATTTTGCTTATCTTACTGTGTTTGGGGTCTCCTTTTTGCAGGCTGCAGGTTCGTAGTTCCCATTGTTTTTGGTGTCTGTCCCCAGTGGCTAAAATTGGTTCAGTGGGTTGTGTGTAGGCTTCCTGGTGGAGGGGACTAGTGCCTGTGTTCTGGTGGATGAGGCTGGATCTTGTCTTTCTGGTGGGCAGGTGCACATCTGGTGGTGTGTTTTGGGGTGTCTGTGGACTTACGATTTTAGGTAGCCTCTCTGCTAATGGGTGGGGTTGTGTTCCTGTGTTGCTAGTTGTTTGGCATAGGTTGTCCAGCACTGTAGCTTGCTGGTCGTTGAGTGAAGCTGGGTGCTGGTGTTAAGATGGAGGTCTCTGGGAGATTTTCGCTGTTTGATATTATGTGGAGCTGGGAGGTGTTTTGTGGACTAGTGTCCTGAAGTTGGCTCTCCCACCTCAGAGGCACAGCACTGACTCTTGGCTGAAGCACCAAGAGCCTTTCATCCACATGGCTCAGGATAAAAGGGAGAAAAAGTAGAAAGAAAGAAAGAGAGAGAGAGAAAGAGAAAGAGAGAGAGAGAGAGAGAGAGAGGAAGGAAGGAAAGAAAAGAAAGAAAGAAAAAGAGAGGGAGGGAGGAAAGAAAGAAAGAAATAAGCTAAAATAAAGTTATTAAAAATAATTATTAAGGAAAAAAAATTTTTTTAAGAAAAAAATGAAAACAAAAAAACGGATGGCTAGAACCCTAGAACAAATGGTGGAAGTAAAGCTATACAGACAAAATCTCACACAGAAGCATATACCTACACACTCACAAAAAGAAGAAAAGGGGAAAAAATCATAAATCTTGCTCTCAAAGTCCACCTCCTCAATTTGGGATGATTCGTTGTCTATTCATGTATTCCACAGATGTGGGGTATATCAAGTTGATTGTGGAGCTTTAATCCGCTGCTTCTGAGGCTGCAGTGAGAGATTTCCTTTTCTCTTCTTTGTTCTCACAGCTCCTGGGGCTCAGCTTTGGATTTCGCCCTGCCTCTGCGTGTAGGTCACTGGAGGGCATCTGTTCTTCCTCAGACAGGACGGGGTTAAAGGAGCCGCTGATTCGGGGGCTCTGGCTCACTCAGGCCACGGGGAAGGGAGGGGCACAGAGTGCGGGGCGAGCCTGCGGCTAGAGTGCCATTGCTCCAGCCTGAGGCGCACCGTGTGCTCTCCTGGGGAAGTTGTCCCTGGATCCTGGGACGCTGTCAGTGGCGGGCTGCACAGGCTCTCAGGAAGGGGGTGTGTGGATAGTGACCTGTGCTCGTACACAGGCTTCTTGGTGGTGGCAGCAGCAGCCTTAGCGTCTCTTGCCCATCTCTGTGGTCCACGCTGATAGCCGCGGCTCGCACCAGTCTCTGGAGCTCCTTTAAGCAGCGGTCTTAATCCCCTCTCCTCACGCACCAGGAAAAAACAGGGAAGAAAAAGTCTCTTGCCTCTTCAGCAGCTCCAGGCTTTTCCCCGGACTCCCTCCAGGCTAGCCGTGGCGCACTAACCCCCTGCAGGCTGTGTTCATGCCGCCAACCCCAGTCCTCTCCCTGTGCTCCGACCGAAGTCCAAGCCTCAGTTCCCAGCCCCACCCGCCCTGGCATTTGAGCAGACAAGCTTCTCGGGCTGGTGAGTGTCGGTCGGCACCGATCCTCTGTGCGGGAATCTCTCCGCTTTGCCCTCCGCACCCCTGTTGCTGTGCTCTCCTCCGCGGCTCCAAAGCTTTCCCCCTCCGCCACCTGCAGTCTCCGCCCACAAAGGGGCTTCCTGGTGTGTGGAAACCTTTCCTCCACAGCTCCCTCCCCCGGTGCAGGTCCCGTCCCTATCCTTTTGTCTGTTTATTCTTTTTTCTTTTGCCCTACCCAGGTAAGTGGGGACTTCCTTGCCTTTTGGAGGTCTGAGGTCTTCTGCCCATGTTCATTAGGTGTTCTGTAGGAGTTGTTCCACGTGTAGATGTATTTCTGATGATGTATCTGTGGAGAGGAAGGTGATCTCCACGTCTTACTCTTCCGCCATCTTCCCCTCCTCTCCTTATTTTAAATGAAGGTAAAAAGCAAGGGAAGACAAGGCTTCCCTGGTGGTCCAGGGATACGGGTGGTTAAGAAGTGGTTAAGAATCCACCTGTCAATGCAAGGGACACGGGTTCGAGCCCTGGTCCGGGAAGATCCCACATCCTACGGAGCAACTAATCCCGTGCGCCACAACTACTTAGCCTGTGCTCTAGAGCCTGTGAGCCACGACTACTGAAGCCTGTGCGCCAGAGCCTGTGCTCCGCAACGAGAAGGCACCGCAATGAGAAGCCCGCACATTGCAACTTAGACCCCACTCGCCGCAACTAGAGAAAGCCCGCATGCAGCAATGAAGACCCAACGCAGCCATAAATAATTAAAAATAAAAAAGCAAGGGAAGACTGACTTTTCATCCCTGTGAGAGTCACTCCATCCATTCAATAGTTTGACTGCCCTGTGCAAAGTGACATGCTTCAGAATGTATGTTGGCATAAAGCATAAGTCAGGGTGCCCAGCTTCTGAACTGCATGTCTCTTCTCCATGCAAGTGACAGGTGACTTCAGTTCTGGTATTTTCCCATTCAAACAGCCACTGTCCCTGCCTTCAGTGGCCCTCTCTAACCTAGATGCTATTCTGAAGCCATCATTGTGGCTATACTGTTCAGACTGAGTTATTTCAAGCTTGACAGCATGGCATAGAGGACAACACTCCTCTTATGTTTCATGATACATTCCCATCCCTTTAGCACAACAGACCTAGAAAGTGAAAATATGAAGTGGAGAGGAGTGTGTGTTAAGCTACGTGTGCTGTGTACTTTCCATAGTTTGTATTTTTAAAATCACCTTTCAAATTAGTCATTATCATGCTTTGCAGAACTGGATGGGCAAGCATACACACACCCTACTTACTTTATGATAGTTTTTCTGGGAAGAGTTAAACAATTCTGTTCATATACATCACCAGACTTGGTTCCAAAACACAAAGGCTGAGGATAAAAATTTGTTAAATAACAGTATCTCTGTAAGTCATTTTGTTTTGACAATGATAACATCAGATTAATCAAAATCTCCACATATTAATCATTTGAAAAACAATATGTTATAGCCACATTTTTAAAGTTCTGATGCATGTTTAAATTTTAATCCCCCAATATATCATGTTTATCATGAAATTGAATAAACTATGTTTCTCCTATATCTTATACCCCTTTAGCCACCCCAATTGATAACATAATTGCATTTACTGTAGAGTACAATTACTGTGTACCAAAATGTCACTCACAGATGCACAGTCTGGCCTCTCCTCTTGCCTCCATTTGACTGAAGCAGTAAACCAACCATGAGCAGGCCCATCCATCATGCTACTATTTTGTATTCAGGCATCTGTGTGTGCGCTATGTATGTATACACATATGTATGATCATTTTACAGCCATGTCAGGTGAGCAAAATGCATTGTTAGGTAAATGCATTGTGCTAAGGCATAAGAGGTTAGAGAAATTTCACATACGTACATTCTCTCCACTTTTAAAAGAATGATATCCTGTTGCATTAAAGCAAAACTTGTAAGTTCTTACTTTAAACCATTAAATGTTTAGTTCTACTACCCTAATTTCCTGAAGCCACATCTTTGTTTACTTACCATCCCTTAAGTTAGTCCCTGGCTAGTTTCCTTCCTTAAGTTCAATTTCTTCACTGCTTTTAATGTGCATAGTGCTCTCATTTCAGCAGAGCCCCAGGAGCCTAGGGGCACCTGAGACCCATTCTTCTAAAATTTTACAACTCTCTACAGGCATATTTACAAAGTGTTACCTGAAAATACCAAGGAGCCACCAGACAGTCCATTTGTGTGCAATTCATTAAAAGGAATTTACATTCATTCCACCAGTAAGAATTATTTACTCCTCTGGCTCTGGTTTGAAAGGATGTGGAAAGTTTGAGTCAACAAAACTGTTTCTGGCCTTTTTCTCCCTATCTTCATAGGCATTAGCCACTCCACAGGTGTCAACCTTTATGCCAAAAGATGTGAGTATATAAAGTGGATGAGATCTGAAGCACAAAAACTTGGTGTGACTATAATGCACCTCCAGGATTAAGTAAAAGCCACAGCCGACCAACCAGGTCCTGAGGGTTATTAATAGGAGTAATTAGGAAGACTTTTTTTTTTTTTTTTTTTTTTTGCAGTACACGGGCCTCTCACTGTTGTGGCCTCTCCCGTTGCAGAGCACAGGCTCCAGACGCACAGGCTCAGCGGCCATGGCTCACGGGCCCAGCTGCTCCACGGCATGTAGGATCTTTCCGGACTGGGACACGAACCCGTGTCCCCTGCATAGGCAGTCAGACTCTCAACCACTGCGCCACCAGGGAAGCCCAGGAAAACATTTTGAACCTGGTCCTCAAATTGTACTCAGCGTGCTAAACAATATAGGCACAACATGAATGAATGTAAATTTTAACATGCTTTATTTAGGCTTGTTATAAATGCCCTTTTCCCAAGTGTAATGTGAGGAACGCACCACTAGAGAGCAGCCATTTCCTTTAGGGAGAAAATGCTATTAAAAAAAAAAAAACACCACCAAAACACCCACACTGGTTTAACCACTATGAGATACCACTTCACATCCCAGAGAACTGCTATAATCAAAGAGAAAGACAACACAAAGTGCTGGAGAAGATGATGAGAAAGCAGAAACCTCATATGGTACTGATAGGAATATAATAACATAGTACAGCCCCTGTGGATAACATTTTGGTAGTTTCTTAAAAGAAACAGTAATTCCACGTGTATGAACTCACCGAAGATAAATGAAAACATATTCACATGAAGACATGTTTATGGATATTCATGGCAGCATTTTGCATAACAGCCCCAAACTGGAAGCAATTCAAATGATCAACTGGTAAATGGATAAACAAAATGTGGTATATGCATAAGATGAACTACTATTCAGTATTAAAAATGTTACAGTATGGATGAAATGAACCTCAAAAACATTATGCTAAGTGAAACAAGCAGGTGCAAAACACTATATAGAGTTTGATTTCACTTACATGACATACCCAGAAAAAGCAAAGTTATGGGCAGAAACCATATCAATGATTACCTTGAGCAAGAGGCAGGGAGGAAAGGAGGGGAGGAGTGGAGATTAACTCCAAGAAGGGCTCATGAAAATCTTGGGAGCATGATGAAAATGAACTAAATCTGGATTATGGTGATGTTGGCACAACTCTAAGTTTACTAAATCATGGATTATAAACCCAGTGGGTCAATTTTGTATCATATGAATTATAATTCAATAAAGCTGACTCCCAAGGAAACACACTGATTCGGTATTACATTAAAACAGGGATTGAGAAATGAAACAAGTAGAAGGAGGAAAACCAGACAACTGTGTTAGAATGTAGTACAAACAGCCACTGTGTCAGTCCTGAACTCTGGTCTCCAGACAAGAATAAAGATACTTGTTTGCAGACGAATAGGGGGAAATCAGGGAATTTACGGTCAGGTAAGAACTTTATAACTTTTGGCCAAAGGCCAAAACAGAAACTTTTTTTTTTTAAACAAAAGAAAGGTTGCAAAGTTTCAGGAAGAATGCAGTTATTTTCTGAATCTACATCAGTACTTTAGTCATCTTTATGAAGGAATTTATAACATCAATGTGCTAAGGGAGTGGTATATATAAAATAACTGATACTTGAGACATTCAGAGCAAAGAGGCACCAAGTGACAGGCACAGCTATGCCAAGGAATCTTAGATTTTATGAATTATGAACTCCCAGTTTAAATTTAAGAAAAAACTTCAGGCATGACAAATACATGGGACCAAAAAGCTTCTTCTGTTAAGGTCTACAAAGATATTCAACAAATAAGTTTTACTAGAGAGATCTAGTAGTATATAAGGTAAGTAAATATCAATTAAGACAAAACTATGCCCTTTTGGGGGCTCTACAGATGGTAGTGGCAACTTTTTGCTTGTGGGGGTTATGAAAGACTACATAGTCTGAAGGGCTCTCCTATTACTGTTAGTTCTTAAATTATAAACATAATTTTAAATGCTTTACTGGATTCTCAGGAAAGCAGGGAAACCGCCGAGGCCAATATATAAGTGGGAACCTGAGCAGGAGTGTAAGTAAACAGAAAAGCCACAGTTGCCCCAAGGACAAATGCCAGTATCAGCGCTGGGAGACCACTGAACCCACAGTAAGGGGAGGAGCCAAACCTGAGCACCTCACATTAGGCCAAGAGCCAAGAAGAGAGCAAAAAATGACCCAGGGTGGACTTGCGGACCCGGGGAGGGGGAAGGGTAAGCTGGGACGAAGTGAGAGAGTAGCATGGACTTATATACACAACCAAATGTAAAATAGCTAACTAGTGGGAAGCAGCCACATAGCACAGGGAGATCAGCTCGGTGCTTTGTGACCACCTAGAGGGGTGGGATAGGGAGGGTGGGAGGGAGACGCAAGAGGGAGGAGATATGGGGATATATGTATATGTATAGCTGATTCACTTTGTTATAAAGCAGAAACTAACACAACATTGTAAAGCAATTATACTCCAATAAAGATGTTAAAAAAAAAAAAAGTCCCAGGGGCAGTTCCTGGCCTAGAGGAGCAAATGTAAAACCTCTCAGAACATGCCCAATTTGGAACCTCTGGATTTCCACAGGTTCAGTTAAGGGTACGTTTACAAAATAAAATCACCAAACAGGAAAGAATGGCACCATAAGGAAAATTTCAGAGACGATAAACAGATTTAGACCCCCAAAAGACTTCAGATACTGGATTTATCAGCCATAGGATATAGAATTAAATATGTATGAATTGCCCAAAGAAAAAGATACAAACAAAAGAAAAAGAATAAGAATCCATCAAAATTACCAAGCATATCTAAAAAAGAACAGGGCTTCCCTGGTGGCGCAGTGGTTGAGAGTCCGCCTGCCAATGCAGGGGACACGGGTTCGTGCCCCGGTCCAGGAAGATCCCACATGCCGCGGAGCGGCTGGGCTCATGAGCCATGGCCGCTGAGCCTGCACGTCCAGAGCCTGTGCTCCGCAACGGGAGAGGCCACAACAGTGAGGCCCGCATACCGCCAAAAAAAAAAAGAACAAAGTAGGACTTTTGGAAATGAAAAACATAGCAATTAAAATTAAAAACTCAATGGTTTTTACAAAAGATTACATAGAGCCGAAGTGAAAATTAGTAAATAGGAAGAGAGTTTCAAATCCCAGAAAAAGAGGACAGAAGTAATATTCAAAGAGTCCATGAAATAAATTTTCAGATCAGAAAGATACACATCACAAATATAAGAAGCACAATGTATACTAGCAGGACAAATACAAAGACACATCTAGATACATTATAGTGAAACTACAGAACAGATGAGATCTTAAAAGCAGACGAGAAAAAGGAGATCTGTAGGAAGGAAAGACTGCAGCTGTACTGAAGTACAAAGGAAACCAGATGACAGTGGAATAACAACTTCAAAACACCAAGAGAAAACCAACTAGAATTGTATCCTAGTACAACTATCAGGAATAACAGTACATGTATTTACTGAGTGTAAACCTTAAGTGTTCTCACCACACACACAAAGGTAGGTAACTGTGAGGTAATGGATGTGTTAATTAACCTGCATAACAATATGCATATGTCAAATCATCAAAATATATACAATTTTGTCAATTACACTTCAATAAAGCTGAAAAAATTAAAAATGACAGTAAAATAAGGACATTTTTCAGATGAACCAAAACAGATTATTTAAACAGAATTTCCCTCATATAACTTCTAGAAATACATCCTTTAGCAAAAAATTAGTTCAGAAGGAATGTCTGAGATACACAAAAGAAATACGATCAAAGTAAACCCAAATAAATATTTAATAATGTTTAAATGTGGGTCGGGAAATAACTGAAATACTGAACAAAGGTTGGAAAGAAAGGTGATGAATTTTAGTGTTCTAAGGTCCTCATTGTTCAGAAAGACATTAAACACACTGATTAACTTTAGATTGTTAACTATGCCATAAAAATTCCAAGGTTAACCACTAAAAGAAGGAGGTGGAGGGGAAACACAAAAAACCTTCAATTAAAAAAAGTTCCTGGACAACTGTGGTAAAATTTCTGACCAGTTAATCCTCACCCCTCCAAAAACATAAACCAGCCAGGGTAAGTAGGATAACAAAAATTTTGAAACAATATCCTAATCAAACTAGGTGTTTCAGGAACCCCACAATTTGAGCAGATATAAGACCTGCACAATATTAATAACTGAGCAGGGGGGAAGCAAGCAGTATGTGAATCACAAGAGAGCCAAAGGCACTCAACTGAGATATTTGGAGGACCAACTCCAGAACAGCACTGAAACTGGAAGGTGTTTTTGCCTTCTCCAATAGCAAGAGAGAACAAAGGGTCTGAGGCAGGTCTGAAATGGCTGGGCCTTGTGAACTCTTCAAAACTAACCAATACAAGTTCCAGTCCAGGATAAAGCCCCTACGAACAGACAGAATCAAATACATACCTGAAAGTACACTACTTAAAAACAAAACGTTCAATTTTTTAAAATTAGCATAAATGTACATCAGAAAACCTCAACACACACACACACACACACACACACACAGAAAACTAATCACAATATGGAATGGCAACACACTTCTATTGATAGGTCAAACACGCAAAAAAAACAAAACAGCAATATGTAGAAGACTGAGAACACAATTAGCTAGTTTGATATGATGTACAAATACAGAAACTGCATTACAACATTAGTCAGGCTTTTCAAGAATACACAAATAATAAATTTTAACATAACAGGCAATAAAACAAGTCTCAATACATTTCCATGAAGTGGAGTCCAATAGATCATGGTCAGACCAAAGTAAAGAAAAAAACATACTTGGTAATTTTAAAATATACTTCTAAACTCACAGATCAAAAGAAAACATGGAACGAACATTTACAAAATGTTTAGAAGTGAACATTAATAAAAACAGTACAAATAAAACTTGTGGGATCCAGCAAATGATATTTTAAAAAGTAAATCTTACCAAAATGGACTTAAAACAAAAATCCTAAAAGGTCATATAACCAATAAGATATTGAATTGGTAGTTAATTTTTCCTCAAAAGGTGGTAGGTTCAGGTGGTTTTACAAGTAAGTTCTATTAAATATTTGAGAAATGGATTATTTCAATGTTAAATAATTCAGAGAATAGAAAAGAGAGAATACTTTGTAATTCATCCTATGTGTCACTCAGCTCTTGGTTAGACAGACTGATGAATGGAATAGAATAGAAAGTCCCAGATGTTTACTTACATGGAAATTGGCCATGTAGATAAAGTTCAGAGGTAAGCATGGATTAGTCACTAAACAGTGTGAAGAAAACTGGCTATCCACACAGTAAAAAAATAAATTTTTTCTCTCTCACACATACACAAATCAATTCCAGGTGGACTAAAGACTATATATGAGATTTTCTTTCAGAAGAGACAATAAATTTCTTAAGACACAAAAAAGAACATGTGAATACATTAAAGTTAATAAGTTTTCTTTATCAAAAAACAAAGTGAAGGGCTTCCCTGGTGGCGCAGTGGTTGAGGGTCCACCTGCCGATGCAAGGGACATGGCTTTGTGCCCCGGTCTGGGAAGATCCCACACGCCGCGGAGCGGCTGGGCCCGTGGGCCATGGCCGCTGAGCCTGCGTGTCCAGAGCCTGTGCTCCGCAACGGGAGAGGCCACAGCAGTGAGGCCCATGTACCGCAAAAAAACAAAAACAAAAACATAAACAAAGTGAAAAGCCATAAACCAGAAGATATGTGCAATAAAAATAAATGGAAGTATTAGTATCCTATTATGAAGAACTCATGTAAATGAGAAAAAAATAGATAAAATGGAAAAAGGACATCAAGAAGCATTTCACAGGAGAAACTGGAAAGACTAATAACCATGGAAACATGTTCAGCTCAACAATCAAGAAAATGCAAATTAAAGCCACAATAAAATATCATCTTACACCTAACAGATTGGTAAGAATCAGGTCTTACAATAGAAAGTAAATAATAAACCATAATGTAAACTCACACAACCATTTTGGAAAATAATTTCACATTACCTTATAAAACTGTTATGAAGCTGATCAAGCATATGTCTTAAAACCAACTCTGCTTTTAGGTTTATACTCTAAAGAAACTTGCACATGTGTACCAAGAAACTGTATACAAGTGTTCATTTTAGCACTGTAAAAGCAAAAATATGGAAAACTATACCCAACATAAATTATAAAAATGAACCTGTTGAATGAAAAGATCAAATTACTAAGACTACATACAGAATACTATATTTTATAAAGCTTACCAACAAAAGTAAACAATGTGTAGCTTTGGTATATTTGTATAAAAACAAAAGAAAAAAAGCAAAGGAATGAATGATTGGTTCAGGACAGTACTCACCTCTGGGGAGAAGGGGAGGCTGGGGACTGGAATAGAGAAGGAACTCAAAAGCAGAGTCAATACTACCAGAAATGTTCTAGTTCTTAATTAGGGAGTGAATACATAGGTGTTTTATTACTGTGCTTAATAACTTCAATGTTACATATATTTTTGTATATGTATCAAATATTACATACAGAAATACAGTGATCAGTGGTTACCAGAGGCAATGTAGCGAGTGGGAGAAATAGGTTAAGGGGGTCAAAAGGTACAAATTTCCAGTTATAAAATAAATAAGTCCTGGGGATGTAACATACACCATTGTGACTATAGTTAATAGAACTGTATTGCATATCTGAAAGTGCTAAGAGAGTAGATCTTAAAACTCATCACAAGAAAAAAAACTAACTATGTGTAATGATAGATTCTTGTGGTGACCATTTCACAATACATACATGTATTGAATCGTTGCGCACCTAAAACTTATGTCAATTATATCTCAATAAATGGAAAGTGACCAAAAAAGAGAAATGGTGACCCTAAATACTTTCATACTGCTATGAAGAAACTGAAAAAGAAAATCATCTTTCCTTAAATATATATCTACAGATATTTGAGAAAGCAGAGGCATAGGTGGTTAGGTAAAACAGTGGAATTTTTCAGTCACAAAGAATATTGGTCAACCAGTGATTAGTTGTGGATCTTGGGCAAGTTATTGTATTTGAATCTAATCTTTAACTCTCTGGTGGTCCAGCGGTCAGGACTCCATGCTTCCACTACAGGGGGCACGGGTTCAAACCCTAATCAGGGAACTAAGATCCCGCATGCTGTGGGGCTTGGGACTGTAAAGATTAAAAGATTATTATAAAGTGACTGATGGGACTTTCCTGGTGGCACAGTGGTTAAGAATCCGCCTGCCAATGCAGGGGACACGGGTTTGAGCCCTGGTCCGGGAAGATCCTACATGCCGTGGAGCAACTAAGCCCATGTGCCACAACTACTGAAGCCCGCTCGCCTAGAACCCGTGCTCCTCAACAAGAGAAGCCACTGCAATGAGAAGCCGCTGCTCACCAGAACTAGAGAAAGCCTGCACACAGCAATAAAGACCCAACAAAGCCATTAATCAATCAATCAATCGACTGGTGAAGACTATAAACAAATTGTAGTTATTAATACTCCCCATGACTACTACCCAAATTTAAGAAACTCCTTATGGTTCAGATGGACTAAATTCAGCCACAACCAATAAGATAATGGAAAAATGACTTGTTAAAACAAAAACCACCAGAATTTTTGCATTTAAATAGTTTCCTTTCAAAGACCCCCCCCCTTTTTTTTCATACCTATGACTCATGTATTTTGCAACTAGAAGTCTGTACCTCATAATCTCCCTCACCTATTTCTCTCCCCTCTCCCCATCCTCCTCTCTGGCAACCACCTGTTTATTCTCTGTATCTATAACTCTGTTTCTGTTATGTTCATGCGTTTTGTTTTTTTTAGATTCCACATATAACTGAAATCATACAGTATTTGACTTTCTAAAGATGATATAGACTTCTTTCACTGAAGTTACTATTGCTCAGGGTAATTTTAGAAATCTTCCATTGGAACTGTTTACTTTTGAAAAATTTTTTTCCGGTAGAGGAAAACCTAATTCTTTGAGGGTAGATTTAACCTGTGATAGTCATAAAATATTTTGAATCAAGTCTGATGAATAAAGTACATAGGGCCATTATTAAGATTCTGGTCCAAATTAACATATAACTACGATGAGACTAATTCTCTTGGATGACTTACAAATGGATGTTCAGGTTGTTTTCAAAGAGAAGTTTCAGAAAAGTTTTTAGCAATGGCAAGTAGAAAAACATAATTATAGCTTCATGAGGTTACTAACTGGAAGGACAACATCTTAATGCATAAAGAATCTTATTTCTATATAGTACAAGTCTACAATTGCTGAAGAGACAATTGCTCAAATCAGTTGCCTTTAACCTTTAATTTTTGTACAGGTTAACAAAAATCTTCCTATTTTCAGTTAAGCATAAAGATCTTTTCTTTGAGGAGAAAAATATTGCAGCAACTACTAAATCAATTTTGTATTTGAAGGATCAAGAATAAACAATTACATAGTTTTGAAAAGATTCTATAAAAGCAATCAAACAATGAAAAGCAAAGTTATGAACACTACATAGGAAGAAGTTCCCATTTATAATAGGTACATGCAACATATTTTGAATCAATAAATAGCAACTTTCTGATCTCAGTACTTGGTAGTATATATGATAATTTATTATTTTGATTTGCTGGAATACTACTACACTAACACATGGTTTTAAGAAAATATTATAGAGAAGTTTTATTGCCACTTGTTTACTCCACATAAAGGAGTAAAAGAGACAGAGTCAATGACACCCCAATATAATTTCTTTAGAAGTCTGATACGAGAAACCACAGAAAACATTCTTAACCAATAAGACATGAATTAGATTCTAAATGCATTTTCTGATATAAGACATGGAGAAAAAAGGAACAAAACTCTCAAGTGTACCATTTGCAAGAGTAGTTTCTGCAATTTCAACAATCTCTTATCTACGCATTTAACAGCACTGTAAGTTTGAAATGCTT
Organism: Phocoena phocoena; assembly: GCF_963924675.1. Classification (NCBI taxonomy): domain Eukaryota; kingdom Metazoa; phylum Chordata; class Mammalia; order Artiodactyla; family Phocoenidae; genus Phocoena; species Phocoena phocoena. The sequence continues at coordinate 36,089,002 of NC_089223.1, read as the reverse complement.
TTAGGAATTAAGAGAATGAATAATACTCCTTAGAGTACAGTTTATTCAAACATTTAAAAATAAATTAGTTACACAGAATATAGTGAGATTAGTCAAAAACAGTATCAAGTAATTTGTTTTTAAAGTGGCAGTACAACACAGTAAAAGCAGTGGCTTTAATAACTATTCGGGAGAATCACACAGAAGCAACTAGAAATACTTTTCAAAGAAATATGCAAATTTTTACTTTTTCTTTTTTCCATTTATAATTTAGAATTTTAGCTCTACTTTGTCTTTTTGGTAGGTGATCTTAACATCTGAGGTTAAAGGAACAGGCCTCACAATTAAGTAGCCATCTTCTCTGAATATTTCATCCTTCTGTTCCTGTGAATATAATCACCTTTCAGTTGCATGATTCCTTCAGCCTGATTCACATTTCATATCTCAAAGAATATGTTTCTAATAAAGAGACTGTGCATATTGACTCTACTATTAATCTTTTCATACCATTGTCAGGTCCTTCAAGGCTGTGCTTCTGACTACCCACACATGATGTAACAGCCAGCCACATGTTCCATTTACTTCACTTTACTTCCCTTATGAGTAGTTCATATTTTATGGGTAGCTAGGGTACCAACTTAGTAATGTTAGATGACTACTGTATAGATAAAACCAGTAATGGAAATGTAACACCTTCATGTTCCTAAATGCTATACACATGACAAAGGCAGAAATATGTTAAAGAAAAAAACATTTTAAATAATCTTAGAAAGAATAAAAGATCCCCTCCCCCACAAAAATACATGTAACACACTAGTAACCAAACCTAGACAAGCATTATAATGAAAGAACTCCATTAGACATAAGAAATAGCTGAAGCCAGGTTTTGAGCCTTATTCTCCACATCCAGCCAGTTGTAGCCAGTCCACTGAGTGCTACGGAGTTAAATGCTTTTGGGATTGACTGAAATACGGTTACAATTGTACAAGAGAACACTGGTTCAGATCCAGCAATGACTTATGGACTTGCCCACAGGCTGACAGCAAAAAATTGGGACATTTAAATCTGCTTCACGATAGACCTTTATCTGCTAGCTGAGCCCACTTACAATTTTTTCTTCTTATTTTTTTGATCTAATATATCCAAGGCACTGGCTTTTGGAATGTGGCCTTCTGCCTTACTGTACTGACAAGCCTAGGTTGCCATTTAATAAGGACCATCACAGCTACTAGGCAATGAGCTTCAGGGCTGGACAGATGGAGTAGTGTTCTTCACTGCCCCAGCTTCCTTGTGAACAAGATGACGGACAGCAGTAAACTATACTAAATTCTAAGGCATGACTAAAGGAAAATTCAGGAAGGCCTAAAAGAGAGGTACCAAACTTGCACTGCAAATACAAAATATAATATTTTAATATTCTTCATAAATATTTATAAAAATATACACATATAACAAGCCACTTTATAATGCTGCTAAAACCATGAAGAGCTGTTAGATCAGTAGATATATCAATATCCTGGGCTTTAAAGTAATGAAATATTTTCAATTAAAGTTCAATAAATATACTGGAGAGAATTAAATATAACAGGAAAAACAGTTTCAATCTTTCTGTTTTTACAATATCTTTTATTGGTAATGATGGACTTGAAGTATTCAACAGTTCAACTACAATCTATAAAGGGTTTTTGTAAAAATGCATTCATTTACTGAAAATAAATAAATCCAGACTCTGTACAGTTTAGAAAAACTATAATGGTGGCAAATAGCAAAATAGAAAGATAATAAATCTTGGGTTCAAAATGAAATGACTAAATCAAAGAAGAGTGTTAAACATATTTTGGGAGTCTCCTCATTAGGAAGTCATATAATGGACACCATTCCCTCTCAAGGCTCTCAAATGGGCACTAGAATAATGTCGACTTTAAAGCCTTCTCCTCTAATATCCCCTCTGGTTCAATTTTTGATTATGAAACAAATCCTTTCGGCATGCAATGAAAAAATAAAACTGCAGATTCGTTCAGAGGGAATTAGTTCAGTTAGATCTTTTGGTGTCCTAACAATTCAAACTGAAATTAAGGGCTTCCCACAGCATTCCTATAAGCTTCTGAAAACACAACTAAAGGGCACTCAGAAAGATGAAACATTTTTCCTATTTCTGTAAATATCCAAGGAATTGAAAACTCAACACCTAGAAAAAGCAAGGCATAAATTCATCAGCACCAAGTAGAAAAGAGCTTCAAATGGAGCAGGTCTGTTATGTGTCCTGATATCCTTGTGTTGATGAATAGGTTCCAATCTCCCCTCTAGGAAAAATCCACTGCCTAAGGTTAACACCTTTAGGCAAAAGGTAAAAGCTCAGCAAATGACTTCATTTTACATTTTGATTCATACACACTTTTTAAAAAAAGGAATTTCAAGGTTTTGGCACTCCTTTAAACACATTTTTTTTGGAGGAGATACGGTTTCAGGTTAGAGGGTTAGAGTGTCTTCCTTCCCTACTTCATTATTTGTTAAAGTGGGAAGTATGAACTTTATTACTAGTAGTTTCAGCTACCATTTCAAAAGTTGCACTTAGTCACAATACAACAGTTTACATTTAAATGAGACTCTAGTAGTAGTTAAAACTGTTCAAAGGTGGCCATTACAAAATACTGGTAGTCTTTCTTGCCTATCAGATGTTATTAAATTGTTGGTGGCTGGAGTTCAAGTCACATACAGTCAACCACATTACTGGATCCATGACCTACATCTCGAATTTGGCTAGTTAAACAGGCACACACAGCTACACCTGCTCCAGCTCTGCAGTGAGACACAGATCCAACAAGCTCCCACCTGAAAAGATAGAGGAGAAAGGATGTTATCTTAAAACAAATCATGATTTACTTTACTCAAAAGACAAAACAAAAAAATCCCTATCATGGGACTGGTTTTGAAAGATAGTAAGCTATCCCCAAAGTTTTCTATTAACTACATGTAGCAGCATTTTAGCACTCCGGAATAATCTGTTACTGGAAGATCCCATTAAAGTGTAAAGGAAATAAAAATTACCTATTCAGCACTGGATCAAATGCTTCTACTGTATTTAAGTATGCATTGCCATTATGACCACCAACTGCAAAGATTTTGCCCATCACTGTTGCGATCCCCACTCCACCCCTGGGAGTGGTAAGGGCTGCTACATAATCCCACTTGTTGCTTCGAGGATCATACCGCTCAACTGAACTCAGAGGAGAATTATCATCAAAACCACCTATATAGAGAAAGATTTTTAAAATAGCATTATGTTTCATAGAAATTAACCATTAAATTTCAATTCAATAGCTTCTACAAACCAATCTTTTCAAAACATTTTAGAAAAGCCCAACATCTATCACTACTACCAACTCCTATTATACATTTACTACAATTCAAGATAATTTAAATAGTATTTTCCTCAATATTAGGATTAAAAATCTTAAAGTGAGAAAAACTAAAGTCCCTATATTTAAGCAGATAATTTAGGAGGAAAAAAACCCATGGACATTCATATAATTTTCCCTTAGCTTCCTAGAGGCAAGCAAGAAAGTACTAAGATTCCTTCTCTTTGTGTGTACATGTATATATTAGATTTTTAAACAGTAAGAAGGCTTGAGAAGAGAATAAACTACACTAAGTCACTTGACTCATTTAGATATGTCAAAGTTTTCCAACTGTTTCTCTTAGTACTATAATCGTAATCATAATTACAGAGATGGTGGACTATGACTGAATTCTTACCAATTTTTGCCAAAACTACATCTTCATGCTCCCTATTCTAGATGCCGACAGTCCTCTCTATATATCATCTTAACAATGTTACTTATTATGTTCCTGATTGTTAAACACAGAGCCTGCTATTTTAACAGTGCTCTTTCCTTTAAAAATATATGTGTCTCTTTTTAGGCTCCACCTCAGTCTACATGGGTAATAGGTCTCCCTGATGACTAAGCCTATTTTCCTGAGGACAGAAGTGTTGATATTATGACAGTCTATTTAGAAACAAGGTCAGGTTAAAAAAAAAAATCAACAAAGTTAACTTCTCTAATGGGTTTAATTTTATTAAATCAACTGAGGTAAAATTCACTGATCGGGAGTTCCCTGGTGGTGCAGTGGTTAAGAATCCGCCTGCCAATGCAGGGGACACAGGTTCGAGCCCTGGTCTGGGAAGAACCCACATGCCGTGGAGCAACTAAGCCCATGAGTCACAACTTCTGAGCCTGCACTCTAGAGCCCGCAAGCCGCAACTACTGCTGAGCCCATGCACCACAACTACTGAAGCCCATGTGCCTAGAGCCTGTGCTCCACAAGAAAAGAAGCCACAGCACTGAGAAGCCCACGCACCACAACAAAGAGTAGCCCCCGCTAGACACAACTAGCGAAAGCCCGCGCACAGCAACAAAGAATCAACGCAGCCAAGAATTAATTAATTAAAAAATAAAATTCACTGATCTTAGTTCATAATTCAGTGACTTTTAACAAATGTAATAGTGTTATCACCACCACAACCATGATAAAAAACATTTTTTCACTATAACAAAGGCTCTACTTTTAATTATTGCTAGTGCTAATGTAGAAGAGATTAAGTGTTTAATACAGGGTAGTTATATTTTTCACGGCCCTCTTTTTCATGGGCTTCCTATCATTTCCCTAGTTAATGCATATAAATTTCGAACAAAGAACTCAAAGCAGAGGAACAGAAAAGGGAGGATGCAATTAGCTTCCTGTACATACAGTTACCTTCAAAGTTTTCTTGTTCAAATCAGTTGTACCTGTTTTAAGTAGAACTTGAATGACCAAGAGGGTTATTTTAAGGTTCTACCTGAGTCAGTCTTATTTTTACCATGTCTGTTCTACTATAAGTGCCCAGAAGATTTAACAAGTAACAGCAACAATGATACTCCTGTTGAGATATAACATATGTCAATGCCTGTGCTAGATAGGGAGCTGAGAGAGGTAGCAATGGTGTAGTGTAAGAACTCTGGGTTCTCACAGACCCTGCTTCAAATTCCAGCCTTGTCAACTTATTTAGGCCTGTGACTATATTATTCACTCTCAGTCTCTCACTACCTCAAAGAGCTGCTGTGATGATCGGGCTAGACTGAAAAGGTAAAAAATTATGTTATTTCTCTTCTTTAATACACATAAGCACTGAAATACTCAGTATTACTTCTATTACTTGTAGATGTTTAAGTGCTAACAATATCCCACTCTCTTATCAAGAACTCTTTTAAGTTTTTTTTTTTAACATCTTTATTGGAGTATAATTGCTTTACAATGGTGTGTTAGTTTCTGCTTTATAACAAAGTGAATCAGTTATACATATGCATATGTTCCCATATCTCTTCCCTCTTGCATCTCCCTCCCTCCCACCCTCCCTATCCCACCCCTCCAGGTGGTCACAAAGCACCGAGCTGATCTCCCTGTGCTATGTGGCTACTTCCCACTAGCTAGCTATTTTACGTTTGGTAGTGTATATATGCCCATGCCACACTTGAGCTCACTTTGTCACAGCTTACCCTTCCCCCTCCCCGTATCAAGTCCATTCTCTAGTAGGTCTGTGTCTTTATTCCCGTCTTGACCCTAGGTTCTTCATGACCTTTTTTATTTTTTTCCTTAGATTCCATATATGTGTGTTAGCATACGGTATTTCTTTTTCTCTGACTTACTTCACTCTGTATGACAGATTCTAGGTCCATCTACCTCACTACAAATAACTCAATTTCGTTTGTTTTTATGGCTGGGTAATATTCCATTGTATATATGTGCCACATCTTCTTTATCCATTCATCTGTTGATGGACACTTAGGTTGCTTCCATGTCCTGGCTATTTTAAATAGAGCTGCAATGAACACTGTGGTACATGATTCTTTTTGAATTATGGTTTTCTCAGGGTATACGCCCAGTAGTGGGATTGCTGGGTCATATGGTAGTTCTTTTTTTAGTTCTTTAAGGAACCTCCATACTGTTCTCCATAGTGGCTGTATCAATTTACATTCCCACCAACAGTGTATGAGGGTTCCCTTTTCTCCACACCCTCTCCAGCATTTATTGTTTCTAGATGTTTTGATGATGGCCATTCTGACCAGCGTGAGATGATATCTCATTGTAGTTTTGATTTGCATTTCTCTAATGATTAATGACATTGAGCATTCTTTCATGTGTTTGCTGGCAATCTGTATATCTTCTTTGGAGAAATGTCTATTCAGGTCTTCTGCCCATTTTTTGATTGGGTTGTTTGTTTTTTTGAGATTGAGCTGCATGAGCTGCTTGTAAATTTTGGAGATTAATCCTTTGTCAGTTGCTTCATTTGCAAATATTTTCTCCCATTCTGAGGGGTGTCTTTTGGTCTTGTTTATGGTTTCCTTTGCTGTGCAAAAGCTTTAAAGTTTCATTAGGTCTCATTTGTTTATTTTTGCTTTTATTTCCATTTCTCTAGGAGGTGGGTCAAAAAGGATCTTGCTGTGATTTATGTCATGGAGTGTTCTGCCTATGTTTCCCTCTAAGAGTTTAATAGTGTCTGGCCTTACATTTAGGTCTTTAATCTATTTTGAATTTATTTTTGTGTATGGTGTTAGGGAGTGATCTAATCTCATACTTTTACATGTAGCTGTCCAGTTTTCCCAGCACCACTTATTGAAGAGGCTGTCTTTTCTCCACTGTATATTCTTGCCTCCTTTATCAAAGATAAGGTGACCATATGTGTGTAGGTTTATCTCTGGGCTTTCTATTCTGTTCCATTGATCTGTATTTCTATTTTTGTGCCAGTACCATACTGTCTTGATTACTGTAGCTTTGTAATATAGTTTGAAGTCCAGGAGCCTGATTCCTCCAGCTCCGTTTTTCCTCCGTTTTTCTTTCTCAAGATTGCTTTGGCTATTCCCCTCCAACTCTATTATACAGTAAGTCAAAAAGCAATACAGAGACACTAACTGCTATCATGCATATGAAATACCTATTGGTTTGCTTAGTCAACACAATTCCCTTGAAATGAAGACAAGAAAAGTAAAGTAAAAATACGGAGGTAGAGTTTTAAACATGAAAGATGAAGATGTAAACAAAGAAGCTTGAATATGAATCTTAAGAATTCAAAAGCCAATCTTAGGACTGATTCCACTTGGGCCTAAATGCAATGTAAATTTGTGTTACTGACACTATCATTGTATGTCCTGTAAAAAATTAAACTAGAGAAATATCCACTCACCAACAACATATAAGCAACCATGGAGCTCACTAACTCCATTGCCTGCTCTTCGCTGACCCATTTCTTTAACTTCTATCCATTTATCGAGATGTGGATCATACCTCTCCACACTAGATAGAGAAGCTACTCCATCATTGCCACCTACTGCATAAACATGGTTCTAAATAAATAAAGAAAAAAAAAACACAAGACATTAGATTTTGAATTGATTTACATGCTGTCCTAATGGTAGACCAGAATGTGCAAGAGAGCAGTATTTCATATAATAATCTGGTGTGTAATCAATATCTGCATACTGGAAATATGAATACATCAGACCTTTCCTTATTTGGTTAGGTATGTGACGCAATGCAATCCAGTGAGCAAGCTGCCACATAACTTACCACAAGAGCCACAGAGCCAACTCCTCCACGGGGAGTATTCATTGGTGCCACTGTACTCCACTGATCAGATTCTATGTCATATCTCTCAACATCGTTGAAGCAAGTGTTGTCATCTAACCCTCCAATTGCATAAATTGGGCCTCCCAAGGAGGCCAAGGCAATTCCTCGCCTGCAAAAACAATAAAAGACACTTCAGCATTCCATTTGTTTCCAGAAAAAAGGTAGCAAAATAATTGTGCTAATGTACCCATTTATCACATTAAATGTCAATGTGGCTTTTTCCCATTATTTTTAGATTTATCAAAGCTTCTGAATAGATGGCTACAGGGTTGCCAAATTGTGCAAGTCTATGTGAACAGTGCCCTCTGGAGTTTTATAATGCATAGCCTACACAGGTTACTTTAAACTTAAATGAAATAATAAAGGAAAACCCAACAAAATACTATAAATGGAGTCCAAAATATTCAGTTAGTAAAACACTCAGTTGCATAATTAAGAGACTGATGAATTGACAGAGATGGTCTGCTACAGAGGTCAGAAGTCAATCTCATTACTAAATTCACGTAATTGCAGAGCACATTTTGTTGCAGTGTTTCATTACATCACACAAAAGAACATCAATTTTATATTACAAGCTTTAGATCACATTGCTTAACTTCTGAAGGGCATCTATTTATCTTGGAACAGAAGAGACTTAGCCCATGTTAAAAGCTAATTCATCATAATGGTGACTGAAAAAAAATTATATCAATTTCTTAAAAAACACACTGCAGCAATCAAAAGTTGAACTATTCTAAAATTTATCTGTCACTGACCTGGTATATACTTTGGATAATGTGTATTGCTTAAACCTTTACTACCTTGCTTCTTCATCTGTCACCCATTTGAGAAAGCAGTAGACACAACTGATATTAATTTGTCAATATAGGTAATGCACCAAGAACAGTGATTAGCCCATATTCAGTGCTGTGTATTAGCTATTATTATTTCTGGAGAGAACTGCTGCTCTACTGAGATTATAACTCTCAGCTTACCAAAAGAGTATCCTAGGAAAGAATTCTTAAGGATAATGTTGTCATTCATTTTGTGTCCTTAACTTCTTTTCCCTTGAGTATAAAGCAGTGACTTACAAAATACTGTGGTTATAAAAACTTTCAGGTGTGGGTGAACACATGCGTGTACACTCTAGAATATACGAGTGTTATATCGTGGCAGAAGTGAGTATACCATATAATTCCCCCCTCCCTCCACCCACTAAATCACAAGACCATAAGACACTATTGATTATTTCTTACTCCTCAAAACTCTCTTGATTTTTGTGACATCACATGTTTGAGTTTCCTCCTCCATTACATCTCTGGCTGGTACTTTTCAGCTTCCTCTACCAGTGCCTTCTTCTCTATTCTGTCACTGAATTATGAAGTTCCCTAAGGCCTCTTATCACCCTATACTCTCTCTGTAGGCAATTTCATTCTTTCCATAGATTTATAACTCTAATATGTATTTCCAGACATATATACAGCTTCTACTTCAAATCTGTGTGTCTGGATCTTCAACCTTAACTTTAATCTAAGTGAAACTTATTGTTTACCTCCCTGTGCTAGGCAGATTTTAAGATGTCTTCCTCCACAATATTCACCCTCTGGTTTTACTCCTATGATTATACTACGTTACATGGCAAAGTGGAGATTACCCGAATGAGCTTAATCTAACCACGTAAGCCCTATAAAAGCAGAGAGGTTTCTCCAGCTGGTAGCAGAAGACAGGTCAGAAACTCAAAGAACGTGGTGGATTCTGCAAGTCGCTGCTAGTTTGAAGATTGAGGGGAGCACTTGGAAATGGCTTCTAGGAGCTGAGAGTGATCCCTGGCCTACAGCCAGTAAAAACAAGAAACTCAGTCCTTCAATCACAAAGAACTGCATTCTATCAATAACCTAAATGACCTTGGAAATAGTTTCTTCCCCAGAGCCTCCATTAGAGCCTACAGCCTACACCTTGATTTTGGTCTTGTGGAGCCTAAGTGGAAAACTCAGTTACAGTTGCTGGACTTCTGACCTGTGGAACTGTGAACTAATTAATGGATGTTGTTCTAAGCTACTAAGTTTGTCATAATTGGTTACACAGCAAAAGAAAACTAATATACCCATTAGAAGACAAACAAAAACTTTATCCTCTACACCGTCTTGCTCTTCCTAATGCAGAAAGTCACACCACTATCCATATCCAGTTGTTTAAGCCAGAAACTTAAGGAGCATCTTAGCCTCTTCCTTATTGTTCTTTTTACCTCCCACATCTAATTATTATAAAATCTTGTTGATTGTACACTTTTGAACTCTCTCTCAAATATGTCCTCTTTCCTCTATCTCAACTTCTACCACTTTAGTCCAAGCCACCGTTATTTCTTCGACTAAAAATATTACAATAACCCTTTTGGTTTCCCAGACTGTTTTCACTCTGGTCTTCTTCAAATACATTCTCCATTTCATAGCAGAGGATCTTTGAAAAGAGAAATCTGATTCTATCACTCCCCTACTATCAAAAAAAAAATGTGTGTGTGTATTTCAAAGCACACCAGATTAAAAAATCTTGGCAAGCTTGAAAGGCCCTTATTTTTTGCCTGCTATTTCAGCTGTCTGTTGACACTATCCCCTTTGATCTGTCAGCCACATGGGACTTCTTTCATGCTCTCTGCTCTCATTCATCTCCAGATTTTCAAAGACTCTTCATCTCTTTCCATCCACCAACCTTACACCACTCACCACCCACCACTTAATGAGTCTAAATTCTTTTGTTCCTTCAGACCTTAGGTTAAATGGGACTCCACTCTCAAGCATTCTTTACTTATGCTAGTGCTAGCATTATTACCCTTGTAATCATGTCTTATTTCTATCTTGCCTTTTAGAATGTAAGCTCTATGGAGGTAGGGACCCTGACTGTCTTATTTATTGCTGTATCTTCAGCACTTGGTATATCCTGTAATGGGCACTTAACCAGTATTTGCTGAATAAATAAATCAACCCCTAGAGATGCTCTGTTAGGACGATGGGTTTCAATAAAACCATACCTTGAACAAACATCAGTATCCATTTTAGTGAAAAGATGAAAAAGAAAAAGGGGGAAAAACAGAAAACCAGGTATTTAACATATGAATATTATTTTGGAATACACACTGAAACAATGATTTGGGGGGATACAAATTATAAAAACAAATAACATGAGAAAATAAATGCAGTTCTATTATTTTTTATACAGTTGGAAAGCTATTGTAATGCTCAGGGTATATTTTAGAAGATTAAAGAAATTCAACTGCTATTTTGTTAGACAAGTTTCACTCAATTCTCAGCTAAAAACCAGCTTAGCATGATAAGGAGGCAAGAGTATAAAGATTAAAAATGTACTTAAGGATTTTCTCCCCTATTTTAATTCATGTGTTAGAATTTAAACTGTTTGTAGTTACCATGTAGCATAAATCAAGCCCTACTAAAGTATTAAAATGTCATTTATAGATAAGTAGCGTATTTTAAGGCTAGGTTTTCCCCACTAAGATTCTTTCTCCTCATGAGTGAAAAAAAGGCCAAAAATCTCTTTTCAGCCAAACTCTCTTCACATTTCCATGTAAGTTTTCATACTTCTAACACACAAGAAAACTCAGTTAAAAATACTATGTTAAATTAATCAAGAATAGAAAACTAGATGTCAACGTATCCCCATGTGCAAAATTATCTTCAGTTGAGCACCACTAGTACATAGGAACGCAACTATTTTTGAAACATTTCTGAAAATTTTAAATTATTTCAAAATAAAAAGTTAAATAAATGCTCAGGTATGAGTCAAAACTATGACAATCATTATCATACTCAAAGACATGATTCTATTCTTAAATTCTCAGGAAAATTTTTAAAGTTATAACGAAGCATCACATTGGATGCTTTAACAAAATGTGTTTAGGAAGGTATTTAAAGTTTCTAAAAATGTAGAGTAAAAAATTAGCCCTTTCAGTTACAGGAAGCTTTCTTTATTTTCCACCAACAAATCAAAATAAATGTCCATGCTCATCTACCTCTTTGTGTTCATTGATGCCTTCATCATCCATTTATTATTGAGAGGATCAAACATCTCCATACTACCTAAATGTTCATTTCCATCATGTCCACCCACTGCATACACTCTACCTGTAAAGTAAAGAAGTATTTTCATTTGTTTCCAAGTAAATAAATTTATATATAATCAATATATAATTAAAATAGCACAATAAATTAACTTTCAACAAATATTCTTCTGTTCAACATTATGATCAAGTCACTTCAGTAGTCAAATGAAAATAAATGTAAGCTCCTGCTTAATAAAATGCCTGAAACATGCTGTTTTACAAGTTATTTAAATGTTCAAACATTATCCTGCCCTTAGGTTTCCCAACTTTTTATTACTTAGTAGATGTAATCACTAATCATCCTTGCAAAGAATGTTTAATAAAATGAAAAAATGCTCTTGTATAAAGAAAATATAAAACTCTTAATATATCAAATCTTTTCTAAATGAAACAAATAAAAATTGGAACTATTAACATACCAAAATGGTAACTGTGACTATTTAGGTGTCTGGGTTACAGATGATTTTTGTTTTTTATTAAAATATGTTTTCTTATTTCTCCCCAAAGCATTTATACTTCTATAACTGGAAGAAAAGTGACTTTTTAATTCTCCTAACAATTTATCCATGGTTCTGCGATTAATTCATTTTTAGTAACCAGGTAAAAAACCTCATTTCAATAATAATAATTAGGTATAGAAAAAAGTTAATATATATTTATTATTTGTGTTCAATAAATATTTTTCTTTAGTTTGGTTATTTTGTAAATATAACTCAAAATAGTTTAACTCCCTTTTCCTTAATACTCATCTCCTGTTAAGCATCTATATTCAAGAGATTGTACACTGAGCATCTATGGGCATAAAGCAAGTAAACACTCACCAAATAATCTGATATATTGAAACATATTTTATAATGTAGGAATTTTCTTATAGAAAGAAATTCTCAAAGTTCAAATATTTAAAAGAACATTGTGGTGACACGATGTGATTTAACACAAAAGCAGACCCACCTTCCACTGAGATTACACCCACATGTCGCCTTCGACTGTTCATTTCTGGTCCAAAGAACCAACTGTTTTTGTTGATAGAATAGCATTCGATACTGCGAAAGGGGTCACCCGATCCACCTCGACCACCTACACAAAATAGCACACCTAAAGGTAAAGCCACAAAATAGAGGTTAAAATCACAGCTCCCTTTTTTTTTTTTTTTTAACAGCTAATTTTATTTTTTATTTTTTGGCTATACCACATGGCTTGTGGGATGTTAGTTCCCTGACCAGGGATTGAACCCAGGCCCATGGCAGTGAGAGCATGGAGTTCTAACCACTGGACTGCCAGGAAATTCCCCCTAACTAAAAAAAAAAAGATAAATAAGTGTGGAAAAAACCTTACGAACTCAAAATTTTGATTAACAGGAAAAAAAAAGTTATTTGGATAGCATTTAATGTCATTATACCACTAAAAATCTAATTTTCTTTTTTTCCCCCTCATTTGAACTTTTCAAAGACTAGAATACATCAGTTATCTCAGCTTGTTAACATTCCACTATAATACGGTTGAGTTCCTCACCCACCCTGAAAAATTGCTCTTGCTAGTAAGGTCATGACAAAATCCAACAAACTCATAAAGTTAATTTCTGACTGAATACAATTACAACATTTGACATACTGATCACCCTAGTTTTTTTGGAAACTCCTTAACTCTTGATTTCCATAATATCAAAGTCTCCTTTTGTCTCCAATCATTTCTCTCTTTTCTATGTTTTCTGTTTCATTCTCAGCCTACTTCTCACATACTTCATGCTTACACAGGAAAAGGTCAATCCCTTTACTTAAAATTCCATCTGTATCATAATGCCTTCCAATCTACACTTCTAAGCCACATTTCCACTTGATGTCCCAGAGGCACCTCAAACCCATCATAAAAGATCTCCCTTCCTCACCCACCTAAAGACCTTCGTCCTTCCCTGAGGTATCCTTTCTCTCCCTCGCTATTGCCACAGCCACTGTTAGTTCAGGCCCTCATCAGCTATTACTGCAAAACCTTGTTCTCTCTTATCACTTAGTACTCTTTTGCTTTCAGACTGTCAACTGAATAATCTAATTAAAAGGCTCTTTCAACAGCTTTTCATTACCTGTATCAGTTCTTAAAAATTTTACTGAATGCCAGTAAATTGTACATTTAAAAATGGTTAAAATGGCGATTTTTATGGTATACGTGTTTTACCACAATTTTTCTTAACAAATCAAAACTTTATTCTGGGGACTTCCCTGGTGGCGCAGTGGTTAAGACGCCATGCTCCCAATGCAGGAGGCCTGGGTTCGAACCCTGGTCAGGGAACTAGATCCCACATGCTGCAACTAAAAGATCCTGCATGCCTCAACAAGATCCTGTGCGCTACAACTAAGACCCGACTCAGCCAAATTAAAAAAAAAGGAAAAAAAAACCACCTTTATTCTGATTCAGAATCACCAGAGGAGCTATTTTATAAAACACAGATTGCTGGGCCTGACCCCTCCCCCACCAAGAGTTTGGTTCAGTTGGTTTGGGGTAGGTCCAAAATTTTGAATTTTTAAAAACTTCCCAAGTGAATGCTCATGCTGCTGGTCAAGAGGCCACCACTTGCTTCACACTATGAGAACCACTGCACTACAGGATAAAGCCTTAGTAGAGCATAAAGGCCTTGCATTGTCCAACGCGATTTTCTCCCTGTCTTTCCCTTAATGTTTAAGCTCCTGCATCACCCATATAGTGATCATCCTCAATGTTCTGGTAACAACTTTTGGTAACTCTCATTCATGTAACATACAGTATTGAAATGATCTATGCTGATATCTGTCACCAGAGTCTAAGCGAGATTAAGACAGTGTGTTAAGCGTTTATGCACTAATAAAGACGAGTACAGTGCCTGGCGTGTACTAAACATTCAATAAATGTAAAATAAACTGAATACCCTTTTCTCTAACTGGCACCCAGAAAAACATCTATTTATTATTCAAAACTAAGACTGGGGGTTATTTTCCCTATAAAACCTTTTCTGTCCCTTCCAAAGTAAAAATAACCACTCTTTTTGCTTCCCACTATACCTTTTGATTATATCAACATACCTTTAATACTTTATGGCATTTACTTATTCATATGTCTATTTCTCTAGATCAGACTGAAAGTTCTCTCAAAATAGGAACGGCTGTAGTCTATTTGTGTGTTTACATTTCTAATGCCTAACCCAGAACCCGGCACATAGTAGGCACTTAATATATGTTTGCTGAATGACTACATACATGAATGACCAGAACTGCCTGTGCTATCTTTTCCAACCAATTCAATGTTTTAAGTCAGAGAAATTTAAAGTTGAAAGAGATTTTAAAGATCCTGCAGTCAAAATTATTTATAAACTGAAGCCTTCAGAGATTAAGAAATCTGCCCCAAATTACAGATGCTTTATGGCACAGCTGTATGTAATCATTACATACAGAATGTATGTACATTACATATGTATGTACATTTACATGTACATATGTACAATTACAATGTATGTACATTACATTACAGGAATGTAATCCCAATTATTGATTAGATTTTATTTAAGTGGACCCTAATATTTCAGCTACATAGGTCACCTAGGGACATGACATGGAAGGAAAAAAATTAAAATGAAGTAAAAAGATCACAACACAAATCCTTTCTCCACTGTTCTGTGTAGCCTTGGGCATCCTTTCACTCTCTTTGATTCTTAGCTTCCTCATCCATAAAATGGAATAACACCACCTTTCTCACAATAAGGATCAGATCCTTCACTAAAACCTACTTCATAAAGTTCTTGCAATCATGTAAGAGATCATGTATATGAGGGTCTAATACATTTGGCATATAACCTAGACTGCCAAAATCTTTGAATTCAAGTCTGAATCTGAAGAATTAAATACCTTGACTTCTTGAAACAGGATTCACAACTAAAAAAATCTACACTTCAAAAATTTAATACTTGAAACCAACCTATAAAAGAAAAATAAGCCATTCTTTTCATGTTAAACTATTTAGAAGAACTACTTCTTCATAGGCAGATCTACAACATTCAAATTTTCTTTATGCTATCTAGATAAAGTCCCACTATTCATTACCATGTACTGCCTTTTGTTGTTTTTAGGCTATTCCACAGAACTCTTTTTTTAATAACCACATTAGGTCACAGCAGATGTACAGGAAGTCTGTGTTCAGAGTACTGATTCCAGACTTCACCGACCACATTTATTCTCCCTTATCCCACAAATATATTCTTTTTAAAGAGTAACATAAGTGAACATAAAACTATTTTCTTGGGAAAACATGAAAGTCTGTAAATTATGGCAAATAAAGGCGAAACTGCATGCCTCCTCAAGTATAAGAACTTTATATTCTAAGAGTTTAATGTGGTCTGTTATACTATTAACATTAGATGTATTAAGTACCTTTCTTTTTATGTGATAAAATGCAAAAACAAACATTTAAATATGCAGTATATGTTAAGCTCTATGTTTGGTACCAGGGATACAAAGTTATTAAGATGCCTACCTGTCTCTGAAGGGGTCAAAACATGTCAAATAAATTTCAATGCAACATAGTAAAATGTGAAAAGCAAGTGTCATTTAAGCAAAAATGACAGAGGATCTAATTCTGCCTAGAAGAATCAAAAAGACCCCCAAAGAAAAGATATTTCAGCAGGCTCTTCAGAGTGTATAAGTCTTGTTACAGCTTTAAAAAAAATTGGCTTATTGGTAAAACTATCTGAAATCATGCACAGTAAGAATTCATATATAACCTTACTTGCCAATTATTACTTTAAGACAATCAGATACTAATCATCTTACAATTAGGTTTTGGCAAACATAACCACCCCTCAAATACAACAAAATTCCTTAGAGCAGAGTTGATAAAATGAATAATTTAGTTACCAGCAGTATGTTTCCTTGGGGTAGTCCGAATGGAGTATTCAAAGTCAGGTACTGCTCTGCTACTCAAGTGAAGGTGGTAATTTCTTGCTTCATCCAATAAATCTCTACATTTTAGATTTTGTTTGACAATCTGTTCTTTTGCCACAACACCCATAAGAAAATCAACCGGCAACAGCGGCAAACGAACCTAAGATTGTGAATAGTTGTAGATATAAAATTTAAGTTGCAATCGGACAGTTCATTCTCTACTTTCACTGCAGCATGTTCTCTTTTAAAAACTCATTTACCTTCTAAAATCTGAATGAAGCTCAATGTGCCAAGTCCTAAAGCAATTTCCAGTACTGGTCTGTACTAATGATATCTCAAAGGGATTTTTAAAATATTCAGGTTAAAAAGCAAGTAATGATCTTTCTAATTCAAATAAAACACATTCAGACTTACCCTTAAATGGTTTAGTAAGTAGGAAAGAGTCAAAGCCATTTCCACATCATATTACATCAATGGATAATCTATACTTTTTATGATAAATGGGACATGCTGATTTGCTTCCATATCATTTCATTTCTATACACAATCTTATTCATCCCTACCTGTGCAAGTGTTTCATCCAACCATTTGGAATGATGCTGAGGATTGGCAAGAAGCCACTTGATGGCTGCACTATAGACCTGCTTTTCATTCTCAATATTTAGATCACTGGAGGACAAAAGCTTATGGAGATGCTGGGGTGACACACTTACAAAGTCTTCACACTCCACCACTTCAGGAAAATGCTCACAGGCATACTGATCCGCCATGTCCATTAAGTCTATTCGATTGTGACTTTCTGCAAAGGCTCTTACTGCCAGACAATTGGAGGGATGAAAATGTAACTTCATGTATTCACAACAAGCTCTAGCCACCAGTTCAACCTGTAGAATACAGGCTGCATATAAGAGAGGCTGGACATTGTCAACAGTCAAAGTGAGTCGTGAAGAATAGACAAACTTTACCAAGTCTTCTATTGCATCACCATCAAAATCTCTGATCTCAATCAGTGTTTGCTTGGCTTCAGCCATTTCAGAGAGAAACATAGCTCTGAAGTAGGGAATAACACAAGCCAATACCAGTTTGTGACAAGAGATTAGCTTTGAGCCAACCTGTTCAAAACAAAACAAAGAGAGACTCAGTTTAATATCAAAATTAGCCTGAGATCAGCATTGAGTACATGCTGTATAGCAGGGATAAAAACTCCAGACAAGTTTAGTGTATTTGTTTTAACAATGTAATCCTCTGTCACTTACTTTCAATCTAGGCCAATTTCTTAAGGTCAGGCAATTTTCTTCTTCCAAGTTAGAGTCAAATCTTTTATACATGTATCTATAATGTATTATACCATAAATTATGATTTTTCTGTATTATCTCACATTTCAGAAGCATTTTGTGAATTAATGAGGCTAATAGCAAACATCACCTAGCACTTACTATGTATCAGGCACTATACTTTCTTTTGGTCTAAGAGTTCCTTCTTTTTTTCCAATTTTATTGATGTACAATGTTGTATAAGTTTAAGGTATGCAACATTATGATTTGATATATGTATATATTGTGAAACGATTAGCACAGTTTTAGTAAGCTATTCATCACCTCATATAATTACAAATTTTTTTCTTTCTCTTGAGAACTTTTAAGATCTACTCTCTTAGCAACTTTCAAATATACAACACAATATTGTTAACTACAGTTATCGTGTCAGGCACTATTCTAAGTGCTTTTCATATATTAACTCACTCGATTGTCCCAATGCCCCTATGAGTCAATAGTATTATTATCCACAATTTACCAGTGAGAAAATTGAAGCAGAGTAAACAAATCAATGTTAGTATTTACTATGAGCTTAACTGAAGTTTTTTCATTTCCTATTTAAATCATTTTGAAATGATATTTTATAGAAATGTAATAACACTGAAATCTCACCACTTTGTTGAAAAATTAGATTGCTTCCAATAGTCTGCCATTACAAACACAGTAGTGAACTTTGTTGTAGGAGAATCTTTGTTTACATTCTCTATTATTTCCTAGAGATAAATTCCTAAAAATAGAAATGCTGTTTCAAAGGATAAGTACAATTTGGATACATACTACTAAATTGTCCATTTCTGATCCGCTTACAATATTTGTGCCATATTCTGAATGTTATCTTAAGAAAAATCTGCCAATTCAATGTATGAAATATCTCATTGTTTTAGTTTACTTGTTACTAATATGATTGAATCAGTCATAAATTTTGGACTACGCTTATTTCTTCTAAGAACTCTATGACTTTTTTTTCTCATTTGTAAGAACTCCTCAGACATTTAGAATATTAGTCATTTGTCATATATACATTTCAAAACTTCTGTTTTATAAGTATGCTTTAAAATTTTATTCACTTCCTATGGACTTTTATATAATCCAATCAATCTTTTTCCTTATGACTTCTGCCTTAGGTGCTATGTTTGAAATGGGAATCATTCTAACAGTCCATAAATATTTACAGGTATTTTTTCTAGTTTTATGTTTTTCACAAATCTATTTCCATCTGGAAGTTTTTGGTACTGAGAAGACAGATATCTTTTTTTATTGATGTATAGTTGCTGTACAATATTATATGTTACAGTTGTACAATATACTGATTCACAATTTTTAAAGGTTATACTCCATTTACAGTTATTATAAAACATTGGCTACATTCCCTGTGTTGTACAATATATCCTTGTTCCTTATTTTATACATATAGTTTGTACCTCTTACTCATCTTATTTTGAACACAGTAGTTATCCAGTTTTCCCAGCACTTTATGTTAAATAATCAATGAGTACAAGTAATAGGATAGTAGTGTTTTAGCAATTATCCTGTTTCCATGTAACATTTTGATTATGTAATACACTTATAGTTGTGTTTCATTATTTGGGAACTAATTTTAAAATAAGAACTCCTAAAGAAAAAGGCCTGAGGAATGTTACAATGTATAAAAGGTTTTGCTTATAAATGCCCCTTACCCAGCTTTTTTCACTAATGTAGAGTAAGAATGAATATCACTTATTTCAACAAGTACAAGATGATTGTTTCTGTTGGTTATACTATATTTACTTTGTTAAAATAATTTAGAAGGCAGGATTTAGAGTCTACTGAGATTCAAGTTGTAAACTATACTACAGCAGGAAGCTTGGCATGTTCTCAAATTCACGTTAGCCCTAAAATGGGATCTGAAAGCTGATATTAAACATTTAAAAAATAGTCTAAAAATATCTTTTTTTTTTTTTGATCATCTGCACTGGCCACCACTGAGATTTAGTTTCTATGTAAATATCTGTAAATCTCACATGACGTAAACCTGCTCAATTAAACAACTTACAAAGACTCTATTACATAATAGTACTATAAAATAAGGTACTACAGATGCGGCCAGAAAGGCGGCCGCCCCCTTGCCTGTCACGCACTGCACGTACATTGGGAAACTGGTGCTAAACCATTCGTAGATGACTGCTTCTGGGTCGGGGTTTTATAGGTAGCAGAGGAGCTCCCTCGCTGCAATCTACTGAAAGTCAGCCCTCTACACAAAGTTGTTGTTTTTTTTTAGTATTTTTTTTTTTAGGAAAAGAAAGTACTACAATTTTCAGATAAACATCATTTTTACAATGCCTCCTCATCCAAGCTGTACAAATCAATGGCCCTCAAGCTATTTTCATGTTGTTTATAAGGCTCTGTCCCTCTGTAACTTTAATTTGATTCAAATAAACTAAAACATGTATATTTAATATACACACATACACACAAAATCATACCCTTATGCACCCTTTTAGAATAAATACCCATCTTCTAAATAAGAAAATTTTAACATTCAGATATATTCACAAATTTGGGGGAGAAAGTTTATAAACTGTTAATTCCCAGTTAAGGCCCTCATACTGTTTAATGATAAAATGCAAATTTATTCTTGTATGAGAATAAATTCTCGTTGCCTAAAATCCTTTGGTAGGAGTGACAGTGATTTAAAATGCTTCCTTAATCCCCTTGGACAATTTAAAGTTACCGTTATGGACTACGGCTGGTAGCAGCAGTGTTTTCAGTTTTGTGCTGAATTCTGGGAACATTGCTTTTGATTGGAATAAAGGAATTGATACTTGGATGTTAGAGTTCTACAATGGCTGGACATTTTCTTTTGTTTTCTAAGTTTTGTGAATGTGGGGCTAATGCAAACTAACATTTTTGTAAAAATAAATAAATACACATCTTAACTTTAAAAAGATCTTTGAGTCTTATATATGAAATAGGAACATCAAAAAATTGGGGCTTGGCCTCTTGCCTTCCAAGATGGCTCACACTCTGTCTATGGAGTGTGTATCTCCCTGAATAAACCTTTCACTTTACTATGTCTTGCTCTTGAATCCTTGCCTGCACAAAGCCAAGAACCCACACTTGGCAGCCATCCCAGGGACTCAGACATGACTTGGGATGTGACCATCCTCTCGCACCCCACTCTCTTTCCTGCAACATCTTTCCTGGCACCCAATGTGGGGCCTCAAAGGCCATAATCTCGATCCGCCTATTGGGCTATGGCTCCCCTCTGAAGGGTGGCTGGGACTTATCCTGAGCCATGTAGATTCAAGTAGCCCGTTAAGTGGCAGCTGACGTTGCCTGCAGGATCTGGCAGAGACCAGTTCTCTGGCCATGAAGAAGCGCACTGAGGCCAAGGCTTTTCCCACTCAGTCTTTCTCATTCTCCTATTGCTCTATGTCTTTGGACTTGAAAAGATCCACCCAGACGACCACCAAACATCCAAATTAAGACTGTGCGGCAAGTAACTGACAACTTGGTTGGGTCTAAAGAACTCCTTCCAAGGGGCTTATCTGGTGGCGCAGTGGTTGAGAATCTGCCTGCCAATGCAGGGGACACGGGTTCGAGCCCTGGTCTGGGAGGATCCCACATGACGCAGAGCAACTAGGCCCGTGAGCCACAACTACTGAGCCTGTGCGTCTGGAGCCTGTGCTCCAAAACAGGAGAGGCCGCGACAGTGAGAGGCCCGCGCACCGCGATGAAGAGTGGCCCTCGCTTGCCGCAACTAGAGAAAGCCCTCGCAGAGAAACGAAGACCCAGCACAGCCAAAAATAAAATAAATAAGTTAAAAAAAACTGGGCTTTTATGCATTTATTAACTTTCCTTTGACACTATGCAGTCTCATATTCTTAAGAGTTTATTTCTAAATTTTTCTTCTCTGGTACATAAATATAAGTATCAATTACCAAAAATATTTTATCAGAAATTTTAAAATGAAAGAAATCGAAGTCTAAAGACTAGATGTTTAAAACTGGGTGAGGGCTTCCCTGGTGGCGCAGTGGTTGAGAGTCCGCCTGCCAATGCAGGGGACACGGGTTCGTGCCCCGGTCTGGGAAGGTCCCACATACCGCGGAGTGGCTGGGCCCGTGAGCCATGGCCGCTGAGCTTGCGCGTCCGGAGCCTGTGCTCCGCAACGGGAGAGGCCACAACAGTGAGAGGCCCGCGTACCGCAAAAAAAAAAAAAAAAAAAAAAAAAAAAAAAAAAAAACTGGGTGAAAAATACACAAACTACAAAATATTAGACATTATTATACCATTTAAAATGATATAAATACTACAGCATATGTCCTTGATACTAGGGAATTTTCTAATTTACATTTTTATTAGATAAGTGAACATATGAATAATTCAAGATGCTCGGGGAAAAGAAAACACGTCAAGCTTAAACCCAAGTAGTGAAATATGTTGAATATCAACATTAACATAATGATCCTTTATTTTTTAACAAAAGCTTGAAATACAAACCGCTAATCCAAACCTTGAGTAACTGTCCATGGATTAGCCAATAGGAATCAAAATACAATGAAACAGGGACTTCCCTGGTGGCACAGTGGTTAAGAATCCACCTGCCAATGCAGGGGACATGGGTTCGAGCTCTGGTCTGGGAAGATTCCACATGCCGCGGAGCAACTAAGCCCATGCGCCACAACTACTGAGCCTACACTCTAGAGCCCACTAGCCACAACTACTGAATCTTGCGCACCTAGAGCCCATGCTCCGCAACGAGAAGCCACTGCAATGAGAAGCCCGCACACCAAAACGAAGAGTAGCCCCCGCTCACTGCAACTAGAGAAAGCCTGCGTGCAGCAATGAAGACCCAACACAGCCATAAATAAATAAATTTATATATATATAAAAAATTCCATTAACTATCAGCCCTGACTTTCAAAAGGAACCTATCTATTATCTTACATTAAAGGTCACTTACTTTTCAAGTTTTCTTTTTTCCCCTCAACTACAATATATATTTAAAGTGTAAAATCAAGAAAGTACAGAAAAATATAAGGGAAAAAATTTACTCACAATTCAACAAATACTGTCAACCTGTTGGCATATTTCCTTTTAACTTTTTCCCATGCATTTTGAAACATAATAGACTGTCCTGAACTTTGTCACCTTTTCCTAAGTTTCTGAAAACTTTCAACTCTTCATGCTTATTCTACACAGTGGATGTAACACAGTTTATTTATTCTGATATCAGCCATTAAGACAACTTTTCCATATTTTAAATATAAACAGTATCTTAGAACAGGAAGTTTTTTCAACATTTCAGAATACTTCCTTGAGATAAAATCTGAAAAGCAGAATTAATGAGTCAATAAATATAAGCTTTTTACAGCTCTTGATACATACAGCCAAACCATCCATGAAAAACAAGGAATGAATTTACATATCCATCAGCAGTGTTTGAGAATAATCCCTTCATCAAAATTTCAAAGCAATAATGTTCAATATGTTGATAACTGAACAATTTTTCAATTGATTTAATTTTTACTTCTTTGACATTTTTAGTACTTTAAAAAATCTGGCTATCCCATGAACTATTCTTTTGCAAACTGTTGTTCTTACATAGATTTACTTCATTTCTAAGTATTAATTGTATAATCCCATTACCATGGATTGTTGAAAACAAACATACTAAAATTTTTTAAATCATTAAAAACTAAAGTATATATCAGGTTGAAATGTTTACAATTATGTCACTTAACAGTAACTCAAGCTAAATGTTTGAGACCGATATTGAAATAAAAGTGTAGAAAACACATAGAACAGAAATGAAGACTGGAGGGAAAAAAGCCTATATAACCAAGTCTCCTTTTATGTACATTTATAAGTTGTATTCTAATTTTTCAGTTTAAGCCCTTGTAATTTTGCCCTTTTATCTCAATTAGCTACTCTTTTTCAATAATCCACCAATTTTATTCAGTCAGAGTAGCCATAAACATGTTTAATTGCCAGGTCAAGAAGGGGTTAAATGTATAAGACTCAATGTCTTGGCTTGTAGTGAATTACCATATCACAATGTCTAGTCACATTCACTGTTCTACAATCTTATCTCACTACGTTTACTTTAAAAACCTACACAATGAAAACAATAACTTTTAGGTAGCATTTTGGGAGTCAAATAAACAAGGATCTATGGATATAAATACTCAAATATCCCTTCTTCTGAGCAACATTAAAAATAAAATCAAAATACTGACTTACTATTTGAATGGACAGAAGTAGAAGTGATCATTTTATTAGACTTCTTAACACAGAATGCTTAAGTGTTAAATATAAAATCACTTTCTTTTTTTTTTTTTAACATCTTTATTGGGGTATAATTGTTTTACAATGGTGTGTTAGTTTCTGCTTTATAACAAAGTGAATCAGTTATACATATACATATGTTCCCATATCTCTTCCCTCTTGCATCTCCCTCCCTCCCACCCTCCCTATCCCACCCCTCCAGGCGGTCACAAAGCACCGAGCTGATATCCCTGTGCTATGCGGCTGCTTCCTACTAGCTATCTACCTGACGTTTGTCTCGGGCTTCCCTGGTGGCGCAGTGGTTAAGAATCTGCCTGCCAATGCAGGGGACATGGGTTCAAGCCCTGGTCCAGGAAGATCCCACATGCCGCAGAGCAACTAAGCTCATGCACCACAACTACTGAGCCTGTGCTCTAGAACCCGCGAGCCACAACTACTGAAGCCTGTGCACCTAGAGCCTGTGCTCCACAACAAGAGGAGCCACCGCCATAAGAAGCCCGCACACCACAACAAAGAGTAGCCCCCGCTCACCGCAGCTAGAGAAAGCTGGCGTGCAGCAACGAAGACACAACACAGCCAAAAATAAATAAGTTTGTATTTTTAAAAAATCACTTTCTCCTTTATCATTTCTCTTTTATTAGATTATGCCTGCTCTCCGGTCATGAGTTAACTGCTACATTTATAAGGATAACAATTTTATCATTTCTACCTCTTGGAAGTATACTACTATAATGCAGTTCAAATACTTTGTTTCTCTGCAATCTTTCAGAGCACTTATTCTTACCTGATCAGTTGAAAGTTTTGACAGCCAATAATTATAATACTTAGAGTCTTGAACGTGTTCATTAGAATCCTATAAATACTTGTTTAAAAAAAAAAATCACAGAAACGTGCACTTTCAAAAAAAAGGCCAAACAACATGACTGAAACATAATCAGTGATGGCATCAAGAGGTGATGTAAGGGATTGTCCTCCTCTAATAATCTCTATCAACTTCTTGAGGTAAAATTAACTATGATCTTTAACAAGGATAATGACATTTCCTCAAACTACATAAAACTTAAATAAAAGCATCTTTGTAGATGCTAGTCTTGTTGATCAATGATGTATAATTTAAGCATTATGAGAGCTATGCATTACCCCTTTCAAGACAATTTCCCTCTGCCTTTTCCGCACCAAACTGTTGCCCTTAAGAATCTTCCCTCATACATAACTTTAGAGCTGCCACTAGATATACTGTTCTAAAATATTTTCACTAATAAATACATAATAATATATAAACAAGTTTTACCTTTCCCTGGAATGACCTCAAGATTATATATAATCTCCTATGTGAAGCCTTTCCAATCACCTCTCAGACATAGCTAACAGATCCTCTCCTATGCTTCCATAAAAATATCATAAAATGACAATCACTAAATTGTATTTTAGTTAGCTGTGTATGTGCCTATCTCCAGCTAAATTTCAAACTCCCTCAATGCAAGTACAGCACATTATTCAGATTTATTTATACTCTCCATATACTAGGGTAAGACCTTAGTAAATATCTGTTAAATGAGTTTGTTTTTCCAATATCAGTGCTCACTTTGGAATTTAAAAACACACTAATGGCCTTACATATGAACAATAAAACCAGTTTTGATAACTGTCTTTCTAAAATGCTTGTCCTAAAAGCAATAATGATCTAATGAAGCATACTAATAAAAAAAGGAGATGAATATATCAAAGTATAATCCTCAAGGTTATATGAATGTAAAAAGTGAAGTTTGTATTGAACAGAGCATTGTAAACTACCCATAATCCTGCTTGGTTTAGTTGTTCTGTGACAGTTAAATTCTGAAAGTTTAAGAAATGCTGAATTAGAATTAAGAAACAAATCCAATAACAGACCTGCTAAAAGATTAAGCTACAGTTCTTTCTAATAATAAGAATATACTGTAGCAGCATTATCTAATACTTTTGGAACAACAAGAATAGTACACATAATGATCCTAACAGCTGATTATTTATTATTATGTACTGAGCACTGTTATAAGGACTTCACATGTTATCAATTCACTTATTCCTCACAAAAACCTAATCGTCATCATAATTTTACAGTTGAAAAAATAAAAATGATAGCTCCTTTAAATTAGTAAAGTTTCTCATTGCTAAATGACTTCTATCACTGCTTCAAACACAGTAATTTTGGGTTACCACCATATTCTTTTTTTTCCCACCATAGATTCTTCTGAGGCTTTCACTTCAACCTATTGCTGAAGTTACCCAATAAACAAAGAAAAGTTATGAGATTAGTTATTATCACTTGCCCTAAAATGGCTGTATCCTTACTTTTCACTTAAGAAAGTTTACATGCAGTAGCTAGTAAAAATTATTCTAAGATCCAATTATAAAATGTATACAATCAATAATATTCTATTTAATTATTTTCCAACATATACTGATATGATGAACTGATAATTTATTAAATTCAAATAATCTATTTTACATTTTTATTTTTGTCAAATCCAGTGTGGGTCACTGAATTTCACACTTGCGTTGAAAATTAGAACAATGGCATTAAACATAATATACTATACAGATCAGGTGTTCTACACCTACAGTTTAGGTCTTCCTTCATTAAAATTTATACATGGCTAAATTTCACATAAAGCTAGTAAAATTATTTAATAGTTTTCTTCTCAATATCTTAGTGTCCTTACATATTTGTAGGTCCTAATTAAAAGTTTAAGTAAAGAGAATGTAGGTCATTTATTTACAGTATAACACTATACTCCTGGACATTCTGGGCCTAAAACTCAGAATTTATGCATTCAGTTTACAGACTTTTGCTGAGTGTCCCTGATCTGATTCTCTAAGGGTGTCCTCAATCCCCACAACTCTGAGCTCTAAGAACCTGGCTGATCAGGAGCAGAAAGCAAAATCTAAAAGATCCCATAATGGCAAATCTCATGTGGAAAATGCTGCATGTATACACATAAATCCTCAAAAAAATTTAATATTACACTGAGAGATAAGAATAGTAAGAAGTACTTTAAATGAGCTATGAGAAACAATTAGAACACAGGCTCTTCAACACTGCTTTATCAATTTTCCAACTTTATTAAAACTGTCCTTTGTAGCAGAGCAACATGATCATATAGGCCTTAGACAAAGTTTACTAAAGACTTTTTCATCCAAGTCTAAAAAACACTCTACTTCACTGTCAGGTAAAAATAAACAATCTCACTTAAACACGGTAATATTGAAATAGAGATTAAATTACAGGCATATCTTGGAGATACTGCAGGTTCAGTTCCAGACCACTGCAATAAAGCAAATATCTCAAAAAAGCAAGTCACATGAATTTTTTGGTTTCCCGGTGCATATAAAAGTTATGTTTAGACTAAAAAACGCTAACCATCACCTGACAACTCAGGGCTGCCACAAACCTTCAATTTGTTTAAAACAAACAAACAAACAAACAAAAAACACATTATCTGAGAAACACAATAAAGCAAAAAAGTGCAGAAAAACAAGATATGCTTACACCGGAATAGGAACACACAGTTAAACACTAGTGCAGTTACATATACAACCAAGAATTCTGACTTCTAACCAACATCAAGAGTAAGTGAATACATCAAGTTGGTTTTTTTTTTTCTTTTTTTTTTTTTTTTTGGCTGCGCCAGGCAGCATGCAGGATCTTAGTTCCCTGACCAGGGATCAAACCCATGTCCCCTGCAATGGAAGCATGGAGTCCTAACCACCAGACCACTAGGGAATTCCCAACATCAAGATTTTTTAATTCACAAGTTAAAAGCTAATTCCCTGGCGGTCCAGTGGTTAGGACTCCACGCTTTCACTGAGGAGGGTGCAGGTTCAATCCCTGGTCAGGGGACTTAGATCCCGCAAGCCGTACAGTGCAGCCAAAGAAAAAAAAAAAGCTTATCTGGTCAACAGCAATTTATCCATTTCACAAATAATAACTATTTGTTGTTTTAGGGCTCCAGAACTTTCAGAAGTGAAACTAAGAAATAGTGAATATCAACATTTAATTAGTATAATAATTTTATCTTATGCTAGGTTCCCTTTACTTACCCTCCCTTATGTCCCTTCCCCTTCAATGTAATAAAGGGTTGAAACTAAAACCGTTCTGACTATAATAAGTAAAGCACCAAAAATTTGCCTTGTGTGGTTATGGAAACCTTTATTTTATATAATACACTGAAGAGGTTGAGGAAAGAAAAAAAGACAGTCTCACCTTCAATGTGATATCACAGAGTTCTCCATTTTCATAAAACTGAAGAAGAGAACCATGAAAATCTTTCCAAGCTTCATTTGCTTCAAAGATAAAGGAGTCTTCTCCATCACCATCACCAAATGAAGATCTGTTCTTTATTTGCTGGTGCTGTTGCCTCTTCCCCTTTGTGAAGCGATTCCTAGCTTGTTTTCCATTCACAGATTCTGAAGCCATTTGTAACACTCTTCTTTTAATACAGCTCTCTTCTCAAACATCCCATTTATTCTTTTGTAAAGGACGGGGAAAAGGTTGATGGGGAGAAGGTAGATGCAGTCCACTAAACTTCAGACATTTTTCAAAACGTACTCAACTGCCATTGTCCAGTTAGCTGAGACTGAAAAAAAATAACAACACACACATAACACAACCACTCAAAAACTGATTACTAGAAATATAGTTTACCAATACCATATATGTAAAATGACCATATAAATCACTGTTGAAAGAAGAACAGGTGACTTTGTACTTTTACACTAAATGTCACATAAGCCACCTCAGCTAATTGTATCAGTGAAGGGACTCCTTTAAAATCTAATTGGAAAATTGTGGGAAGATGGTGGAGCAGAAGCACAAGGAATCTGTCTCCCCACATAGACAACAACTGCACTGACAGAATCTGTCTGATGTAACTGATTTGAAACTCTGGAGTCTGCTAAAGGATTACAACTTCCAGAAGACTTAGTCGGTAAATTACAGTTGACTTTGGTCAATTTCAGCTCTGTGTACAGTAGCAGCTGCCCACTGCTCAGCCATGTGGCAAGCAGCTGTGCATGTGTTTCTGGAGCAGCTTGCACAGAGTTTGCAGAAGCCACAGTAGGCAAGAAGGACTCTACCCTCTGAATATCAGGGATCTCTCCTCTGACTGCTCACTACTGTTTCTGATCACAGAAGTGCAGACAAAGAGGTGGCCAGCCACTGTTATTGCACCTCCTCCCACTGTTGCAGGCCCTTCCCGCTCATCTGAAGTGACTTCCAGGATATTTTAAAGGCTGGTGCCCTTTACCGCTGCATTTTTCACTATTTCCCCTTTTGGAAGTAAGACACTAAAGACTAAGACATTAAAAAACAACTGCATATACAAGGAAAATCAGAAAGTGACCATGCATGCCCAGGAAAAGGCTCAGAAAAGACCTGAGAAGACTTTAAGTTTAAACCTCAAGCTGATCTTCATCATAAAGACAGCCCACAACAATTAAAAAAAAAAAAAAAAAAAGCCAAACAACAAAAAAAAAACAAGAAGCCTTAAGGAATAGGGAAAAATCTGATTTTCAGAGTTACCACATTATTAGACTCAAACATCTAGTATTTAACAACCAAAAAAATCACAAGGCATACAAAGAAACAGAGAAGTATGGCCTATTAAACGGGAAAAATAAATCAACAGAAACTGTCTCTGTCTAGTAAAAATGCTATTAGTTCTTTTTCAAAGACTTTAAAAAGACTGTCTTGAAGATGCTCAAAGAACTAAAGGAAGATGTGAACAAAGTCATTTGTGTTAACAAAATGGAACTAACAATAGAGAAACAGAAAACCTAAAAAGGAACCACAGAGAGATTCTGGAACTGTAATATTAATAACTGAAATTAAAAATTCATTAGAGGGGGGCTTCCCTGGTGGCACAGTGATTAAGAATCCGCCTGCCAATGCAGGGGACACAGGTTCAAGCCCTGGTCTGGGAAGATCTCACATGTCATGGAGCAACTAAGCCTGTGCACCACAACTACTGAGCCTACGCTCTAGAGCCCACTAGCCACAACTACTGAAGCCCACACGCCTAGAGCCGGTGCTCCGCAACAAGAGAAGCCACCGCAATGAGATGCCCATGCACCACAACAAAATGCAGACCCCACTCGCCACAACTAGAGAAAGCCCACGTGCAGCAATGAAGACCCAATGCAGCCAAAAATAAATAAATAAATGTAAAAAAAATCATTAGGGGAATTTGAAGGCAGATCTGGGCAGGTAGAAAAAAGATTTAGCAAAGTTGAAGCTAAGACAATGAAAATTATCAAGTCTGACAAAGACTGAAGAAACATAAACAGCACCTAAGGGACCCATGGGACACCATCAAACAGATCAACATACGTATCATGAGAGTCCTGGAAGGATAAAAGACAGAGAAGGGGGCAGAGAGAATATGTGAAGAAATACTGGCTGAAAACTTCCCAAATTTAATGAAAGACATGAACATAAACATCCAAGAGACTCCAAAAAATATGACCTCAAAGAGACCCACACCAAGACATATTATAACCAAACTTCCAAAAAGCTAAAGAGAGAATCTTGAAAACAAGAAGAGAAGTGAATCATCACATACCAGTGATCTCAATAAGATTATCAGGGCTTCCCTGGTGGCGCAGTGGTTGAGAGTCCGCCTGCCGATGCAGGGGACACGGGTTCGTGCCCCAGTCCGGGAAGATCCCACATGCCGCGGAGCGGCTGGGCCCGTGAGCCATGGCCGCTGAGCCTGAGCGTCCGGAGCCTGTGCTCCGCAACGGGAGAGGCCACAACAGTGAGAGGCCCGTTTACCGCAAAAAAAAGAAAAAAAAAAAATAAGATTATCAGCAGATTTCTCATCAGAAACTTTGGAGGCCAAAAGACAATGGGCGGATATGTTAAAAGTACTAAAAGACAAAATGTGTCAATGAAGGATCTATATCCAGAAAAACTGTCCTCACAAAAGTGAGGGAGAAAGTAAGACACACCCAGATAAACAAAAGCTGAGGGAGTTCATGATCACTAGACCTGGTCTGCAACTCAAGGGAGACCTACAAGCTGAAAGGGATGAAAGAACACTAGACAGTAATTTAAAGCTATATGAATATAAAAGTAAATACATGGGTAAGTAGAAAAGCTAGTATTATTGTAACAGTGGTTTGTAACTGTACTTTTTATATTTGAGAGACAAATACATTTTTAAAGAATTATTAATGTAAAAAGCTAGTTTTACTGTAATTTTGCTTTGTTACACCAAATCACGTTTCCTACATAATTTAGAATACTTAAAATAATAAGTAAAAAATAGAACTTAAATAAAATTTAAATTAAACAATTTTAATAATTTGAATTTCTAGTTCATGTTTTTAGGCACACAATGTATAAAGATGCAATTTTGTGACATCAACAACTGAAAAGGGTAGAGAGGAAACTGTAAAGAAGCAGACTTTCTGTCTGTTATTGAAGCTAAGCTAGTATAAATTCAAATTAGAGTATTATAATTTTAGGATGTTAAATGTAATCCTCATGATAACCACAAAGAAAATGCCTATAGAGTATACACATAAGAAAATAAGAAAGGAACTTAAACATTTCACTACCAAAAAAGATCAACTAAACACAAAAGAAGACAGTAATACAGGAAATGAGGCTCAAAAAGCTCTAAGGCACATAGGAAACAAATAGCACAATACCAGAAATAAGTCCTTCCTAATCAGTAATTACTACAAACATCAATGAATTAAACACTCCAATTAAAAGACAGAGATTGGCAGAATGAATAAAAACACATGATCCAATTATATGCTGTCTACACAAGACTCATTTGAGATCCAAAAACACCAACAGGTTGAAATGAAAAGGATTGAAAAAAATATTCCATGCAAACAGTAACCAAAAAAAGAGCCAAAGTGGCTACACTAGTATCAGACAAAAATAAGATTTTAAATAAAAAATATTACAAGAAACAAAAAAGGACAGTATATATTAATAAAAGGTTCAATACAGCAAGAATATACAATTATAAACATTTACATATGTAATGACAAGTCATGAAAACATATGGAGCAAAAACTAAGAAAAGAAGGGAGAAACAGACAGTTCTACAATAATAGTTGGAGACTTCAATAGCCTACTCACAATAATGAACAAAACAACCAGACATAAGTATGGAAACAGAGGACTTAACACAATAAACCAACTAGATCTAACAGACATATACAGAACACTACCCAACAACAGCAGAATACACATCCTTCTCAAGTGCATGCACATGGGACGTTTTCCAGGAGAGATGACATATTAGGCCACAAATTAAGACTCAATAGATTTTAAAAGATAGATATACCAAGTATCTTCTCTAACCACAACACAATGAAGTTAGAAATCAATAACAAAAACAAAAACCAAAAAATTTACAAAATTGTGGAAATTAACACAATTTTAGACAACTGATGGATCAAAGAAGAAATCACAGAGAAATTAGAAAATACTTAGAGACAAATGAAAACAAAAACACAACATACTAAAACATGAGATGCAGTGAAAGCTAAGCTGATTTCCCACTAAGAGGGAAATTTACAGTTTTAAACACATAAAAAAAAAAATCAAATCAACAACCTAACTTTAAAACCTCAGGAACTAGAAAAGAGATGAATAAACTAAACCCAAACCTACCAGAAGGAAGTAAATAATAAAGGTTTGAGCAAAGAGAAATTAAACAGAGAAGAAAAAAACAACAGAGGAAAGTCAATCAAGCCAAAAGTTGGTTCTCCGAAAAGATCAATAAAATTGAAAAAACTTCAGCTAGACAGACTACGAAAAAAAAGAGAGGGACTTCCCTGGTGGTGCAGTGGCTAAGAACACACCTGCCAAAGAAGGGGACATGAGTTCAATCCCTGGTCTGGGAAGATCCCACACGCCATGGAGCAACTAAGCCCATGTGCCACAACTACTGAGCCTGCGTTCTAGAGCCCGCGGGACACAGCTCCTGAGCCCTTGTGCCGCAACTACTGAAGCCTGTGCGTCTAGAGCCCGTGCTCCGCAAAAAGAGAAGCCACCATAATGAGAAGCCCATGCACCGCAACAAAGAGTAGCCCCTGCTCGCCGCAACTAGAGAAAGCCCCACGCAGCAACGAAGACCCAACACTGCCAAAGATAAATAAAATTGAAAGAAAAAGAAGGGCTTCCCTGGTGGTGCAGCGGTTGAGAGTCCGCCTGCCAATGCAGGGGACATGGGTTTGTGCCCCAGTCCAGGAGGATCCCACATGCCGCGGAGCGGCTGGGCCTGTGAGCCATGGCTGCTGGGCCTGCGCATCCGGAGCCTGTGCTTTGCAACGGGAGAGGCCACAACAGTGAGAGGCCCGTGTACCGCAAAAAAAAAAAAAAAAAAAAAAGAAAGAAAGAAAAAAGAGATAAGCCTCAAATCACTATATTCAGAAATGAAAATGGGGACATTACTACTGATTCTGAAGAAATAAAAAGAACTATAAAATTATGAACTGTACATCAACAAATTGGATAACCTAGATGAAAAGGACAAGTTCCTAGAAACACAAAACCTATTAAGACTAAATCACAAAGAAACAGAAAATCTGAATAGATCTATAACTTGTAAAGAGATTGTACCAGTAATCAAAAACCTCCCAACAGTTTCGGTCAGAGTGCAAGGAGAGGACTGGGGTTGGCAGCTTGAACATAGCCTGACGGGGTTAGTGCACCACGGCTAGCCGGGAGGGAATCCGGGGAAAAGTCTGCACCTGCCGAAGAGGCAAGAGACTTTTTCTTCCCTCTTTGTTTCCTGGTGCGCGAGGAGAGGGGTTTAAGAGCGCTGCTTAAAGGAACTCCAGAGACGGGCGCAAGCCGCGGCTAAAAGCGCGGACCCTAGAGACTAGCGCGAGCCGCGGCTAAAAGCACAGACCACAGAGACGGGCGCGAGCCGCGGCTAAAAGCACGGACCCCAGGGACGGGCGGGAGACGCTAAGGCTGCTGCTGCCGCCACCAAGGGGCCTGTGTGCGAGCACAGGTCACTCTCCACAGCCCTCTTCCGCGGAGCCTGTGCAGCCTGCCACTGCCAGGTTCCCGGGATCCAGGGACAATTTCCCAGGGAGAACGCACGGCGGGCCTCAGGCTAGTAAAACGTCACGCTGGGCTCTGCAGCCTCAGGCCCGCCCCGCACGCACTGACCCTCCCTCCCCCCCCTACCCCCGGCCTGAGTGCGCCAGAGCCCCCGAATCAGCTGCTCTTTTAACCCCGTCCTGTCTGAGCAAAAAACAGACGCCCTCCGGCGACCTACACGCAGAGGCAGGGCCAAATCCAGAGCTGAGCCCCTGTGAGCTGTGAGAACAAAGAAGAGAAAGGGAAATCTCTCCCAGCAGCCTCAGAAACAGCGGATTAAAGCTCCACAATCAACTTCATGTACCTGCATCTGTGGAATACATGAATAGACAATGAGTCATCCCAAATTGAGAAGGTGGGCTTCGAGAGCAACTATGATTTTTTCCCCTTTTCCTCTTTTTGTGAATGTGTATGTGTATGCTTCTATGTGAGATCGTGTCTGTATAGTTTTGCTTCTGCCATTTGTCCTAGGGTTCTACCCATGGTTTTTTTTAAATTTTTTTCTTAATAATTTTAATTTTAGTAACTTTATTATACTTTACCTTCTTTCTTTCTTTCTTTCTTTCTTTCCTTCCTTCCTTCCCTCCTTTAGAAAACAAAGCATCCCAAATTGAGGAGGTGGTCTCTGAGAGCAAGATTTATGATTTTTCCCCCTTTACCTCTTTTTTTGAGGGTGTATGTGTAGGCTTCTGTGTTAAGATTTTGTCTGTATAGTTTTGCTTCCAACATTTGTCCTAAGGTTCTATCTGTCCCTTTTTTTTCTAAATAAGTAGTTTTTAATTCAATAACCTTATTATACTTTATTTTATTTTACTCTATCTTCTTTCTGCCTTTTTTCCTTCTTTCCCTCCTTCCTTCCTTCCTCCTCCATCCCTCCTTCCTTTCCTTCTTGCCTTCTTTGCTTCTTTCTTTCTTCCTTCCTTTACTCCGTTCCTTCTTTCTTCATACTTCTACTAATTCTCTCTACTTTTTCTCCCTTTTATTCTGAGCCGTGTGGATGAAAGGCTCTTGGTGCTCCAGCCAGGAGTCAGGGCTCTGCCTCTGAGGTGGGAGAGCCAACTTCAGGACACTGGTCAACAAGAGACCTCCCAGCTCCACATAATATCAAATGGCGAAAATCTCCCAGAGACCTCCATCTTAACACCAGCACCCAGCTTCACTCAACGACCAGCAAGCCACAGTGCTGGACAACCTACGCCAAACAACTAGCAAAACAGGAACACAACCCCACCCATTAGCAGAGAGGCTGCCTAAAATCATAATAAGGCCACAGACACCCCAAAACACACCACCAGACGTGAACCTGCCCACTAGAGAGACAAGATCCAGCCTCATCCACCACAACACAGGCACTAGTCCCCTCCACCAGGAAGCCTACACAACCCACTGAAACAACCTTAGCCACTGGAGACAGACATCAAAAACAACGGGAACTACGAACCTGCAGCCTGCAAAAAGGAGACCCCAAAGACAGTAAGATAAGCAAAATGAGAAGACAGAAAAACACACAGCAGATAAAGGAGCAAGATAAAAATGCACCAGACCTGACAAATGAAGAGGAAATAGGCAGTCTACCTGAAAAAGAATTCAGAATAATGATAGTAAGGATGATCCACAATCTTGGAAATAGAATGGACAAAATGCAAGAAACAGTTAACAAGGACCTAGAAGAAATAAAGATGAAACAAGCAACGATGAACAACGCAATAAATGAAATTAAAAGTACTCTAGATGGGATCAATAGCAGAATAACTGAGGCAGAAGAACGGATAAGTGACCTGGAAGATAAAATAGTGCAAATAACTACTGCAGAGCAGAATAAAGAAAAAAGAATGAAAAGAACTGAGGACAGTCTCAGAGACCTCTGGGACAACATTAAACACATCAACATTCGAATTATAGGGGTTCCAGAAGAAGAAGAGAAAAAGAAAGGGACTGAGAAAATATTTGAAGAGATTATAGTTGAAAACTTCCCTAATATGGGAAAGGAAATAGTTAACCAAGTCCAGGAAGCACACAGAATCCCATACAGGATAAATCCAAGGAGAAATACGCCAAGACACATATTAATCAAACTGTCAAAAATTAAATACAAAGAAAGCATATTAAAAGCAGCAAGGGAAAAACAACAAATTACACACAAGGGAATCCCCATAAGGTTAACAACTGATCTCTCAGCAGAAACCCTACAAGCCAGAAGGGAGTGGCAGGACATACTGAAACTGATGAAGGAGAAAAACCTACAACCAAGACTACTCTACCCAGCAAGGATCTCATTCAGATTTGATGGAGAAATTAAAACCTTTACAGACAAGCAAAAGCTGAGAGAGTTCAGCACTACCAAACCAGCTTTACAACAAATGCTAAAGGAACTTCTCTAGACAAGAAACACAAGAGAAGGAAAAGACGTATAATAACGAACCCAAAACGATTTAGAAAATGGGAATAGGAACATACATATCGATAATTACCTTAAATGTAAATGGACTAAATGCTCCCACCAAAAGACACATATTGGCTGAATGGATACAAAAACAAGACCCTTATATATGCTGTCTACGAGAGACCCACTTCAGACCTAGAAACACATACAGACTGAAAGTAAGGGGATGGAAAAAGATATTCCATGCAAATGGAAACCAAAAGAAAGCTGGAGTAGCAATTCTCGTATCAGACAAAATAGACTTTAAAATAAGGACTATTAGAAGACACAAAGAAGGACACTACATAATGATCAAGGGATCAATCAAAAAAGAAGATATAACAATTGTAAATATTTATGCACCCAACAAAGGAGCACCTCAATACATGAGGCAAATACTAACAGCAATAAAAGGGGAAATCGACTAACACATTCATAGTTGGGGACTTTAACACCCCACTTTCACCCATGGACACATCATCCAAAATGAAAATAAATAAGGAAACACAAGCTTTAAATGATACATTAAACAAGATGGACTTAATTGATATTTATAGGACACTCCATCCAAACACAACAGAATACACATTTTTCTCAAGTGCTCATGGAACATTCTCCAGGATAGATCATATCGTGGGTCACAAATCAAGCCTTGGTAAATTTAAGAAAATTGAAATTGTATCAAGTATCTTTTCTGACCACAACGCCATGAGACTAGATATCAATTACAGGAAAAGATCTGTAAAAAATACAAACACATGGAGGCTAAACAATACACTACTTAATAATGAAGTGATCACTGAAGAAATCAAAGAGGAAATAAAAGAATACCTAGAAACAAATGACAGTGGAGACACAATGACCCAAAGCCTATGGGACGCAGCAAAAGCAGTTCTAAGGGGGAAGTTCATAGCAATACAAGCCCACCTTAAGAAGCAGGGAACATCTTGAATAAACAACCTAACCTTGCACCTCAAGCAATTAGAGAAAGAAGAACAAAAAAACCCCAAAGCTAGCAGAAGGAAAGAAATCATAAAAATCAGATCAGAAATAAATGAAAAAGAAATGAAGGAAACAATAGCAAAGATCAATAAAACTAAAAGCTGGTTCTTTGAGAAGATAAACAAAATAGATAAACCACTAGCCAGACTCATCAAGAAAAAAAAGGGAGAAGACTCAAATCAATAGAATTAGAAATGAAAAAGGAGAAGTAACAACTGACACTGCAGAAATAAAAAAGATCATGAGAGATTACTACAAGCAACTCTATGCCAATAAAATGGACAATCTGGAAGAAATGGACAAATGCTTAGAAATGCACAACCTGCCAAGATTGAATCAGGAAGAAATAGAAAATATGAACAGACCAATCACAAGCACTGAAATTGAAACTGTGATTAAAAATCTTCCAACAAACAAAAGCCCAGGACGAGATGGCTTCACAGGCAAATTCTATGAAACGTTTAGAGAAGAGCTAACACGTATCCTTCTCAAACTCTTCCAAAATATAGCAGAAGGAGGAACACTCCCAAATTCCTTCTACGAGGCCACCATCACCTTGATACCAAAACCAGACAAGGATGTCACAAAGAAAGAAAACTACAGGCCAATATCACTGATGAACATAGATGCAAAAATCCTCAACAAAATACTAGCTAACAGAATCCAACAGCACATTAAAAGGATCATAAACCATGATCAAGTGGGGTTTATTCCAGGAATGCAAGGATTCTTCAATATACACAAATCTATCAATGTGATAAACCATATTAACAAATTGAAGGAGAAAAACCATATGATCATCTCAATAGATGCAGAGAAAGCTTTTGACAAAATTCAACACCCATTTATGATAAAAACCCTGCAGAAAGTAGGCATAGAGGGAACTTACCTCAACATAATAAAGACCATATATGACAAGCCCACAGCCAACATCATTCTCAATGGTGAAAAACTGAAAGCATTTCCACTAAGATCAGGAACAAGACAAGGTTGCCCACTCTCACCACTGTTATTCAACGTAGTTTTGGAAGTTTTAGCCACAGCAATCAGAGAAGAAAAGGAAATAAAAGGAATCCAAATCGGAAAAGAAGAAGTAAAGCTGTCACTGTTTGCAGATGACATCATACTATACATAGAGAATCCTAAAGATGCTACCAGAAAACTACTAAGAGCTAATCAGTGAATTTGGTAAAGTAGCAGGATACAAAATTAATGCACAGAAATCTCTAGCATTCTTATATACTAATGATGAAAAATCTGAAATTAAAATCAAGAAAACACTCCCATTTACCACTGCAACAAAAAGAATAAAATATCTAGGAATAAACCTACCTAAGGAGACAAAAGACCTGTATGCAGAAAATTATAAGACACTGATGAAAGAAATTAAAGATGATACAAATAGATGGAGAGATATACCATGTTCTCGGACTGGAAGAATCAACATTGTGAAAATGACTCTACTACCCAAAGCAATCTATAGATTCAATGCAACCCCTATCAAACTACCACTGGCATTTTTCACAGAACTAGAACAAAAAATTTCGCAATTTATATGGAAACACAAAGGACCCCGAATAGGCAAAGCAACCTTGAGAATGAAACACAGAGCTGGAGGAATCAGGCTCCCTGACTTCAGACTATACTACAAAGCTACAATAATCAAGACAGTATGGTACTGGCACGAAAACAGAAAAATAGATCAATGGAACAGGATAGAAAGCCCAGAGATAAACCCACGCACATATGGACACCTTATCTTTGATAAAGGTGGCAGGAATGTACAGTGGAGAAAGGACAGCCCCTTCAATAAGTGGTGCTGGGAAAACTGGACAGATACATGTAAAAGTATGAGATTAGATCACTCCCTAACACCATACACAAAATTAAGCTCAAAATGGATTAAAGACCTAAATGTAAGGCCAGAAACTATCAAACTCTTAGAGGAAAACATAGGCAGAACACTCTGTGACATAAATCACAGCAAGATCCTTTCTGACCCACCTCCTAGAGACATGGAAATAAAAACAAAAATAAACAAATGGGACCTAATGAAACTTCAAACTTTTGCACAGCAAAGGAAACCATAAACAAGACCAAAAGACAACCCTCAGAATGGGAGAAAATATTTGCAAATGAAGCAACTGACAAAGGATTAATCTCCAAAATTTACAAGCAGCTCATGCAGCTCAATAACAAAAAAACAAACAACCCAATCCAAAAATGGGCAGAAGACCTAAACAGACCTCCCTACAAAGAAGATATACAGACTGCCAACAAGCACATGAAAGAATGCTCAACATCATTAATCATCAGAGAAATGCAAATCAAAACTACAATGAGATATCATCTCACACCAGTCAGAATGGCCATCATCAAAAAATCTAGAAACAATAAATGCTGGAGAGGGTGTGGAGAAAAGGGAACACTCCTGCACTGCTGCTGGGAATGTGAATTGGTTCAGCCACTATGGAGAACAGTATGGAGGTTCCTTAAAAAACTACAAATAGAACTACCATATGACCCAGCAATCCCACTACTGGGCATATACCCTGAGAAAACCAAAATTCAAAAAGAGTCATGCACCAAAATGTTCATTGCTGCTCTATTTACAATAGCCTGGAGATGGAAACAACCTAAGTGCCCATCATCGGATGAATGGATAAAGAA
The DNA here is from genome assembly GCF_963924675.1 of Phocoena phocoena. Classification (NCBI taxonomy): domain Eukaryota; kingdom Metazoa; phylum Chordata; class Mammalia; order Artiodactyla; family Phocoenidae; genus Phocoena; species Phocoena phocoena. The sequence goes on along the minus strand of NC_089223.1, from coordinate 36,048,578 downwards.
GATGTGGCACATATATACAATGGAATATTACTCAGCCTTAAAAAGAAACAAAATTGAGCTATTTGTAATGAGGTGGATAGACCCAGAGTCTGTCATACAGAGTGAAGCAAGTCAGAAAGAAAAAGACAAATACCGTATGCTGAGACATATATATGGAATTGAAGAAGAAAAAAAATGTCATGAAGAACCTAGGAGTAAGATAGGAATAAAGACACAGACCTACTGGAGAACAGGCTTGAGGATATGTGGAGGGGGAAGGGTGAGCTGTGACAGGGCAAGAGAGAGGCATGGACATATATACACTAACAAACGTAAGGTAGATAGCTAGTGGGAAGCAGCCGCATGGCACAGGGATATCGGCTCGGTGCTTTGTGACCGCCTGGAGGGGTGGGATAGGGAGGGTGGGAGGGAGGGAGACACAAGAGGGAAGGGATATGGGAACATATGTATATGTATAACTGATTCACTTTGTTATAAAGCAGAAACTAACACACCATTGTAAAACAATTATACCCCAATAAAGATGTTAAAAAAAAAAAATCTCCCAACAAATAAAAGCCCTGGACCTTATGACTTCACTGGTAAATTTTACCAAACACTTAAAGAACTAATATCATTCCTTCCTAAACTTTTCCAAAAAAATTGAAGAGGAAGCAACACTTCCTCACTGATTCTATGAGGTCAGCATTATCCTGATACCAAAGCCAACAAGTGTTGGCAAGGATGGGGAGAAACTGGAACCCCTGTGTACTATTGGTGGGAATATAAAATGGTACAGCCACTGTGGAAAACAGTGTGGTAGTTCCTCAAAAAATTTAAAATAGAATTACCATATCATGTAGCAATTCCACTTCTGGATATATATCCAAAAGAACTGAAAGCAAGATCAGCAAGAAGTACAGCTGATTTACAATGTCATGTTAGTTTCAGGTGTACAGCACAGTGATTCAGTCACATATATACATATGTATATAATATTCTTTTTCAGATTACTTTCCCTTACAGGTTATTATAAAATACTGAATATAGTTCCCTGTGCTATACAGTAGGTCCTTGTTGGTTACCTATATGTTAATCCCAACCTCCTAATTTATCCCTCCCCCCCTCATTTCCCCTTTGGTAACCATAAGTTTGTTTTCTATGTCTGTGACTCTGAAAGCAAGGTCTTGAAGAGATATTTATACATCCATGTTCATAACAGCTCTAATCACGATAGCTAAAACGTGGAAGCAACCCAAGTGTCCATAGACAAATGGATAAGCAAAATGTGGTATATACATACAATGAAATATTATTCTGCCTTAAAAAGGAAAATCTGCAATATGCTATAATGTGGAACACCTTGAGAACATTAAAGATATTATGCTAAGTGAAATAAGCCAGTCAAAAAAGGATAAACTGTATGATTTAATATATGAGGTACAAGTAGTCAAAACCATAAAGACAAAGTATAATGATGGTTGCCAAGGGCTGTGGGGAGAGGAGAATGGGGGGCTTGTTTAATGGGTACAGAGTTTCAGTTTTACAAGATGAAAAGAGTTATAGGAATGGATGGTGGTGATGATGGCATAACAATGTGAATGTATTTAACACCATTGAAACATGCACTTAAAAATAATTAAGATGGTTGGGCTTCTCTGGTGGCGCAGTGGTTGAGAGTCCGCCTGTCAATGCAGGGGGCATGGGTTCGTGCCCTGGTCCGGGAGGATCCCACATGCCACGAAGCGGCTAGGCCCATGAGCAATGGCCGCTGAGCCTGAGTGTCCGGAGCCCGTGCTCCCCAACGGGAGAGGCCACAACAGTGAGAGGCCCGCATACCGCAAAAAAAAAAAAAAAAAAAAATTAAGATGGTAAATTTTATGCTATGTGTATTTTATCACATTAAACAAAAATCTAATTTGAGAATAATTCAATAGCACATGACTTTCAGGATGTGGAATGCACTATCTCCAAAAAGAGAGGCTATAAGCTAAAAATTTTAAGTTTAAAGACTATCCGATGATGCAAAGCAAAAATAGAGGGTAGGGCTTCCCTGGTGGCACAGTGGTTGAGAGTCCGCCTGCCGATGCAGGGGACACGGGTTCGTGCCCCGGTCCAGGAAGATCCCACATGCCGCGGAGCGGCTAGGCCCGTGAGCCACGGCTGTTGAGCCTGCGCATCCGGAGCCTGTGCTCCGCAATGGGAGAGGCCACAGCAGTGAGAGGCCCGCGTACCGCAAAAAAAAAAAAAAAAAAGAGGGTATTTTGACTGAAATAGGTTCATCCTAGATTTTGAGGTCAGATCATGGTTCCACCATTTACCAACTGAGTAACCCTGGGTAAATGACAATCTGCTTAAACTTTAGTTACCTCCTCTGTGAAACAGAGAAACCACTTACTTACCTTACAGAAATATTCTGGGGATTAGAGATACGGTGTTGCTAAACACGGACACTTCATTATAAAAATCTCATTTTATTTGCATTTTCACATCGAATTTACTAGTATTTACATAAAGTCAAACTTACTCATTATCAAAGCATATTTGATGACTATTCACACCACCAATAGTTCTGTGCTACAATCCTATTTTAGTGACAGAAACAAACAGACTTTAAGTTAAAATCCGTGATTATACCACTTACTGGCTTTTTTTGAAGTCTTTGCTAACCTCAATTTATCTGTAAATAGGTATACCTATCTACTTCATAAGACTATTCTGAGAATTATATCAAATGCAATAATGGATTTACAAGTGCTTATGAAAGTATGACCCATGTTGCAAACACTGGTATTATTAGCGTGGAAGCTTCACTTATTATGCAGTTTTTGAAAAAGATAAATACGTTAACTAGTCTTTTCCTGTATTACCTCTTTACTGTTAATTGCATCAACTATTTCCAGCTTTTGACAGGAACCAAAATGGTCAATGTAAGACTACAGATTATAGTTATTAATATACTTTTTTTTTTTTTGGCTGCGCCACACAGCATACAAGATCTTAGGTTCCCCAACCAGGGATCAAACCCATGCCCCCTGCATTAGGAGCGTGAAGTCTTAACCACTGGACCTCCAGGGAAATCCCAATAGTTATTAATATCTTCTTAAAGTTACTGTGGTGGACACATGATGGTGACCCCCAATGAGTCATGCCTTCATATAATCCCCTTGAGTATGAGAAGAACCTGTGATTTGCTTCTAACCAACAGAATATGGAAAGGTGATGAACTGTCACTCTCTTGATTATGTTACATTATATAAGCTTGTGTGAGAGCCTCTCCTGCAAGCCTTGAAGCAGCTAAGTGCCATGGAGAGAGCCACGTAGCAGGAAACTATAGGCAATCCCCAGAACCTGAGGGAGGCCTCCACCTGACTGTCAGTAAAAAGTTAGGGTCCTCAGTCACACAACTGCAAAGAAATTCTCCCAACAACCTAAATGAGTTTGGAAGTAGATTTTTTCCATAGTTAAGCATCCATAGGATAACAAAGACTGGCCCACACCCTGACTGCAGCTTTTGTGAGATCCTGAGCAAAGGACCCAGATAAGCCAGACTCCTTACTCACAGAAACCGAAAGATAATAAATGTGTGTTGTTTTAAGCCACTAAGTTAATGGTAGTCTGTTAAACAGAGTAGAGAACTAATACAGACACCTTCTGTCAGGTCTAAACTTTTATCTGAGGAAAGCATGTGTAGATGTTCTAATAGGCAGCAACCACTCTAGTACCTTTTAAGCTCACATTTCTGATGCAGAATAAACAATGAACAGATGGAACAAATAGGAAACAAATACCCCAATTTGTAGTTGAAAACCTCTTCGGTAAACAGTCAGATAGTAAGCATTTCAGGCTTCGCAGATGGTAAATCTCTATCACAACTACTCAACTTTGCCAATGTAGCACAAAAGCAACCACAGACAATAGTAAGTAAATGAGCATAGATGTATTTCAGTAAAACTTAATTTATAAAAACAGTTGGTGTCATTTGGTGCTTGGGTCATAGTTTGCCAAAACCTGAGAAGGATGGCTGATTTAAACCCAACTATGTCAATAATCATGTTAAATATAAGTGGTCTAAACACCCCCAACTATAAGACAGAGACTCAGGAATACTACTCAGCAATAAAAAAAGAATAAGCCATTGAAACATATAACATTATGCTGCATGAAAAAAAAACAGTCTCAAAAGGTTACATACTATATGATTCCATTTACGTAACAACCTTGAAATGACAGAATTATAGCGATGGAGAGAAGATTAGTGGTTGCCAGGAGATAGGGAAAGATGAAGGAAGAGGAGTGGCTGGGGTTGTAAATGGGTACCACAAAAGATATTTGTGATAGGACTATACTATATCTTGACTGTGGTAGTGGTCACATGAATTTACACATGTGATAACATATACATTCATATATTAGTGCATGTAAAACAGGAGAAATCTGACTAAGGTAAGCAGACTATATTAATGTCAATTCCTTGGTTATGATATTGTTCTAAAGTTATGCAAGATATTAGCATTGAGGGAAACTGGGTGAAGGATATACAAGATCTATTATTTCTTACGACTGCATGTGAATCTACAATTACCTCAAATAAAGGCTAAAAAAAAAAAAAAGACAGACTGGATAAGAAAAAGTGGGGGAAAAAAAAAGTGAGACCCAACTATAAGTTGCCTACAAGAAAAGAGCCACTTCAAGTATAAAGATACAAATAAGTTAAAAGGATAGAAACAGATATACCATGCTAATAGTAATGCTAATAGTAATAGTAAAGAAAATGGAAGTGGCTGCATTATCAAACACAAACTTCAGAGTAAAGAAAATTACTAGTGATAATAAAAAGACACTATATAAAACATGGATATCCACATGCAAAAGAATAAAGTTTGACTCTTACCTTACACCATGCACAAAAATTAACCCAAAGTATATTAAAGATCTAAATGTAAGACCTGAAACTATAAAACTCCTAGAAGAAAACATGGGGAAAACACTTTGACACTGGATTTGGCAATGATTTCTTGGATATATGACCAAAAGCACCAGCAACAAAAGAAAAAAAATAGACAAACGGGGACTATATCAAACTTTAAAACTTCTGTGCAGCAAAGGAAACAATCAACAGGGTAAGAAGGCAACCCACAGAATGGCAGAAAATATTTGCAAACCATATACCTGATGAGGGGTTAATATCCATAATAAACTCCTATAACACACAATAAAAAACTGACAATCCAATTAAAAATGGGCAAAGAACTTGAATAAACATTTCTCCAAAGAAATACAAATGGCCAATAAACATACGAAAAGGTGCTTAACATCACTAATCATTAGGGAAATGCAAATCAAAATCACAATGAGATACCACCTCACACTTTCAAAACAAACAGAAGATAACAAATGCAGGCCAAGATGTGGAGAAACTGGAATCCTTACATACTGTTGCTGGGAATAGTAATACAGTACAGATAGAACATAAACAGTATGACAGTTCCGCAAAAATCTAAAATAGAATTACCACATCATGCAGCAATCCCACTTCTGTGTATATATACAAAAGAACTGAAAACAGGACCAAGAAGGTATATTTGCGTAACCACGTTCACTGCAGCATTATTCACAATAGCCAAGAGGTAGAAGCAACCTAAATGCCCATCAATGGATGAATGGATTAAGAAAAAGTGGTATACACATAGAATGAGTATTATTCATAGAATGAGTATTATTCAGTCTTAAAAAAAAAAAGAAGAAAATTGTTATATGCCACAACACAGATGGACCTTGAGGACATTTATGCTAAGTGAAATAAGGCCGTCACAAAAAAGACAAATACTGCATGAATCCACTTATATGAGGTATCTGAAGTAGTCATATTCTTAGAAAAAAATAAAATGGTGGTTACCAGAGGCTGAGGGGTGGGGAAAAAGAGTTGCCGTTCAATGGGTATAAGCATTTCATTTTTGCACAATGTAAACACACTTAACATTAATGTACTGTACACTTAAAAATGGTTTAGATGGGAAATTTTATGTTGTGAGTAGTTTACCTCAAAAAAAAAAAAAAGACACTACATACATAAAAGGGTCAATTCACCAAGAAGATATAATAATTTTAAGTGGTGGAGTCAGGACTCAAACCTAGACAGCAGGACTCCAAGTGTCTGTGCTATTAACCCCTGCACTACTGTTCAGAGCATACTGCAAGTGAAACAGAATTACAGAACAAAAATACATGAAAAATCAAAGTCTAATTCCCCCTTGTAAAACCAGCTATTTTTTCTAATTCCTCTGCTTTTGCAAGTGGCAACGCCATTTTTTCAGTTGCCCTAATTCAAATCCTGAGCCAATCTGACTCCTTTTTCGACTTACATAACCCATCAGTTTTAATTCCCCTGATTTCTACTTGGGAAAAATCTCTCTCCTATTCATCTCTTTCTTCCTACTCTCATTGAACTCTACTCTCTTTCACTGTACTCTAATTCATATTTTCCATTAACCAATCACCATGCTCCTTTGTCCCATCCCTAAACATCCATCAAGGGCAAGGCTGCCAGATTTATCTAGCTATAAGTGTCCCTTCCAAACTGCTTAATGTTATGTATTTCAACAACTTATCCAGACATTCAAGACTCTCCTTGCTCTGACTTCAGCCTACCTCCTAATCTTTTCCTCCATTAATTTTTGACATAAAGAAGGGAAACGGAGGGGAAAGACTATTTACTAAACCACTGGGTGTCACATATTTTTCCAGAAATCTTACATGTACAGTCGTCCCTCAGTATCCATGAGGGATTGGTTCCAGGACCCCCCTCAAATACCAAAACCCAACGATGCTCAAGTCTCTTATACAAAATGGCATAATACAGCTGGCTCTCCCTTTCCACAGATGCAGAACGTGCAGATACAGAGGGCAGACTGTACTCTGTCATTTAAGCATCACAACTACATTATAGACAGCCTAAACATCCCTGACTTGCTGTCACACAGGTAGAAAATGGTGGAAGGGACTTCCCTGGTGGTGCAGTAGTTAAGAATCCACCTGCCAATGCAGGGAACATGAGTTTGAGCCCTGGTACAGGAAGATCCCACACGTTGCGGAGCAACTAAGCCCGTGTGCCATAATTACTGAAACCCGCACACCTAGAGCCCGTGCTCCACAACGAGAAGCCACTGCAATGAGAAGCACGCGCACCGCAACGAAGAGTGGCCCCCGCTCTCCGCAAGTAGAGAAAGCCCATGTGCAGCAACAAAACCCCAATGAAGCCAAAAATAAATAAATAAAATAAATTTATTTTTTTAAAAATGGTGGGAGTTAGGGTTTCAATTCAGTTCTGATTAAGCCCATTCTTCTTCTACTATATCACAGACTTCACTATTCAATTTTCCTCAAGTTTATGTACAAGTTCTCAAGCTGTTCCTCATGGGGTAATGATGTGAAAGCCTAGCATATTAAGTAATGCTTCTTTCATGAATCTTCTCTAATTCTTCCAATGGGATGTGATCTCCCTTCTATGAACACAAACAGTAGTTTGACTTCTCTAATTCATTTAGTTTTCTTCCCCTTGTGTTTTAGACATATCTGCTTAATACAGTGTGAACTCTTTGAAAAGATTATGTCTCAAATCTTACCTTATATCAAACTACTCTAGCTTACCTAGATATAAGCATCTTACCTCATATCAAACTACTCTAGCTTCTATCTAGTAAAAGGCTTTATTATGGTCATAAAATTATTTCCTTTGTCAGAGGACTGCTCTATAAAAAGGGCATTAACAAATATTCATTTTGATAAAATTACTTTTACATTTGACATCAGATTTGGGCAAGACACAACAGCTCAAAAACTTTCTATACTAAATTCTTTTAAAATGGTCTATTTAAAGAATGCAATGTTTTCAACTTTTTAAAAAATCTATTATATAAAGTAGAACAGGAAGACCGGAGCAGGAAAAAAGTATTTACCCTAAGACATTCACTCTATAGAACTTAGCCGAGGGACTTCCCTGGCGATCCAGTGGTTAAGACTTTGCCTTCCAATGCAGGGGGTGCAGGTTCGATCCTTGGTTGGGCAGTTAAGATCCCACATGCCTTGCGACCAAAACATAAAAAACAGAAGCATTACTGTAACAAATTCAATAAAGACGTTAAAAAAAAAAAAGAGATAACATCCTAATAAGAACTCACTGTGAGACTTATAAAGACTGCATATTAATAATGAGTGCAAGTGTAGCTCCACCTAAACTCTAACCCAGAATTTTTTTTAATGTATCTAAGATTCTGACTCCTAGGAAGAAAAAAAGATGATACTCCTCCTTCCCCCAATATATTAAAGGGATTAAAAACACCAGAAAAAAAGAGATGGTCCACGGAAGTTTGTTTCTATCATACCCTGGCACATTATGACACTGAGGCAGACAGGAAGTTAAGGCCATTTTTATTGTTCCTCTAAGAGCCAGTAAAGTCACATCAACCAACATAACAGGAAGTTCTGAAGAAAAAAAAAACTTCAAACAGAAGAAGATAGGTTTTACTGGTTCACTACAGGAAATACACAACAAAAAATAATGTACTTTTACACGTAAACACAACAATTCACAATCACAGAAAAGAGGCCTTACAGCAAAAGCATAAAGGTACTACTATGTTGGGGGGACCTTGAAGATGGCGGAAGAGTAAGACGCGGAGATCGCCTTCCTCCCCACGGATACACCAGAAATACATCTACACGTGGAACAACTCCTACAGAACACCTACTGAAGGCTGGCAGAAGACCTCAGACCTCCCAAAGGGCAAGAAACTCCCCACGTAACTGGGTAGGGCAAAAGAAAAAACAGAGACAAAAGAATAAAGACGGCACCTGCACCAGTGAGAGGGAGCTGTGAAGGAGGAAAAGTTTCCACACACTAGGAAGCCCCTCCGCGGGCGGAGACTGCGGGAGGCAGAGGGGGGGAGCTTCGGAACCGAGGAGTAGTGCACAGCGACAGGTGCGGAGGGCAAAGCGGGGAGATTCCCGCACAGAGGATCGGTGCCGACCGACACTCACCAGCCCGAGAGGCTTGTCTGCTCACCCGCCGGGGCGGGCGGGGCTGCGAGGTGAGGCTCGGGTTTCGGTTTTGGACGGAGCCAGGGAGAGGACTGGGGTTGGCGGCTTGAACATAGCCTGAAGGGGTTAGTGCACCACGACTAGCCGGGAGGGAGTTCGGGGAAAAGCCTGCACCTGCCGAAGAGGCAAGAGACTTTTTCTTCCCTCTTTGTTTCCTGGTGCGGGAGGAGAGGGGTTTAAGAGCACTGCTTAAAGGAACTCCAGAGACGGGCGCGAGCCGCGGCTAAAAGCGCGAACCCCAGAGACGGGCGGGAGACGCTAAGGATGCTGATGCCGCCACCAAGGGGCCTGTGTGCGAGCACAGGTCACTCTCCACAGCCCTCTTCCGCGGAGCCTGTGCAGCCCGCCACTGCCAGGTTCCCGGGATCCAGGGACAACTTCCCCGGGAGAACACACAGCGGGCCTCAGGCTGGCGCAACGTCACGCCGGCCTCTGCCGCAACGTCACGCCGCCTCTGACGCCGCAGGCCCGCCCCGCACGCAGTGCCCCTCCTTCCCCCCCCCAACCCCGGCCTCAGTGAGCCGGAGCCCCCGAATCAAAGGCTCCTTTAAACCCGTCCTGTCTGAGCAAAAAACAGACGCCCTCCAGTGACCTACACGCAGAGGCAGGGCCAAATCCAAAGCTGAGCTCCTGTGAGCTGTGAGAACAAAGAAGAGAAAGGGAAATCTCTCCCAGCAGCCTCAGAAGCAGCACATTAAAGCTCCACAATCAAGTTGATGTACCCTGCATCTGTGGAATACCTGAATAGACAAGTAATGATCCCAAATTGAAGAGGTGGAATTTAGGAGCGAGATCTATGATTTTTTTCCCTTTTCCTCTTTCTGTGAATGTGTACGTGTATGCTTCTATGTGAGATCTTGTCTGTATACTCTTGCTTCCACCATTTGTCCTAGGGCTCTCTATCCATCCATGGTTTTAAAAAAAATTTTTTTTCTTAATAATTAATTTTAATAACTTTATTATACGTTACCTTTGTTCTTTCTTTCTTTCCTTCCTTCCTTCCTTCCCTCCTTTAGACAACGAATCACCCCAAATTGAGGAGGTGGTCTCTGAGAGCAAGATTTATGATTTTTCCCCCTTTACCTCTTTTTGTGAAGGTGTATGTGTATGCTTCTATGTAAGATTTTCTCTGTATAGCTTTGCTTCCAACATTTGTCCTAAGGTTCTACCGTCCCTTTTTTTTCTAAATATTTTTTAATTCAATAACTATATTATACTTTATTTTTACTGTATCTTCTTTCTTTGTCTTTTCTCCTTCTTTCCCTCCTTCCTTCCTTCCTCCCTCCCTCCTTTCTTTCCTTCTTTGCTTCTTTCTTCCTTCCTTCCTTTCCTCCTTTCCTTCTTTCTTTCCTCATACTTATACTAATTCTATCTACTTTTTCTCCCTTTTATTCTGAGCCGTGTGGATGAAAGGCTCTTGGTGCTCCAGCCAGGAGTCAGGGCTCTGCCTCTGAGGTAGGAGAGCCAACTTCAGGACACTGGTCAACAAGAGACCTCCCAGCTCCACATAATATCAAAAGGCGAAAATCTCCCAGAGACCTCCATCTTAACACCAGCACCCAGCTTCCTTCAACGACCAGCAAGCCATAGTGCTGGACAACCTATGCCAAACAACTAGCAAAACAGGAACACAACCCCACCCATTAGCAGAGAGGCTGCCTAAAATCATAATAAGGCCACAGACACCCCAAAACACACCACCAGACGTGAACCTGCCCACTAGAGAGACAAGATCCAGCCTCATCCACCACAACACAGGCACTAGTCCCCTCCACCAGGAAGCCTATACAACCCACTGAAACAACCTTAGCCACTGGAGACAGACATCAAAAACAACGGCAACTACGAACGTGCAGCCTGCAAAAAGGAGACCCCAAAGACACTAAGATAAGCAAAATGAGAAGACAGAAAAACACACAGCACATGAAGGAGCAAGATAAAAATGCACCAGACCTAACAAATGAAGAGGAAATAGCCACTCTACCTGAAAAAGAATTCAGAATGATAGTAAGGATGATCCGCAATCTTGGAAATAGAATGGACAAAATGCAAGAAACAGTTAACAAGGACCTAGAAGAAATAAAGATGAAACAAGCAACGATGAACAACGCAATAAATGAAATTAAAAGTACTCTAGATGGGATCAATAGCAGAATAACTGAGGCAGAAGAACGGATAAGTGACCTGGAATATAAAATAGTGCAAATAACTACTGCAGAGTAGAATAAAGAAAAAAGAATGAAAAGAACTGAGGACAGTCTCAGAGACCTCTGGGACAACATTAAACGCACCAACATTCAAATTATAGGGGTTCCAGAAGAAGAAGAGAAAAAGAAAGGGACTGAGAAAATATTTGAAGAGATTATAGTTGAAAACTTCCCTAATATGGGAAAGGAAATAGTTAATCAAGTCCAGGAAGCACAGAGAGTCCCATACAGGATAAATCCAAGGAGAAATACGCCAAGACACATATTAATCAAACTGTCAAAAATTAAATACAAAGAAAGCATATTAAAAGCAGCAAGGGAAAAACAACAAATTACACACAAGGGAATCCCCATAAGGTTAACAGCTGATATCTCAGCAGAAAGCCTACAAGCCAGAAGGGAGTGGCAGGACATACTGAAAGTGATGAAGGAGAAAAACCTACAACCAAGACTACTCTACCCAGCAAGGATCTCATTCAGATTTGATGGAGAAATTAAAACCTTTACAGACAAGCAAAAGCTGAGAGAGTTCAGCACCACCAAACCAGCTTTACAACAAATGCTAAAGGAACTTCTCTAGACAAGAAACACAAGAGAAGGAAAAGACCTATAATAATGAACCCAAAACAATATAGAAAATGGGAATAGGAACATACATATCGATAATTACCTTAAATGTAAATGGACTAAATGCTCCCACCAAATGACACAGATTGGCTGAATGGATACAAAAACAAGACCCTCATATATGCTGTCTACAAGAGACCCACTTCAGACCTAGAGACACATACAGACTGAAAGTAAAGGGATGGAAAAAGATATTCCATGCAAATGGAAACCAAAAGAAAGCTGGAGTAGCAATTCTCATATCAGACAAAATAGACTTTAAAATAAGGACTATTAAAAGAGACAATGAAGGATACTACATAACGATCAAGGGATCAATCCAAAAAGAAGATATAACAATTGTAAATATTTATGCACCCAACATAGGAGCACCTCAATACATAAGGCAAATACTAACAGCCATAAAAGGGGAAATCGACAGTAATACATTCATAGTAGGGGACTTTAACACCCCACTTTCACCCATGGACAGATCATGCAAAATGAAAATAAATAAGGAAACACAAGCTTTAAATGATACATTAAACAAGATGGACTTAATTGATATTTATAGGACACTCCATCCAAAAACAACAGAATACACATTTTTCTCAAGTGCTCATGGAACATTCTCCAGGATAGATCATATCGTGGGTCACAAATCAAGCCTTGGTAAATTTAAGAAAATTGAAATTGTATCAAGTATCTTTTCTGACCACAACGCCATGAGACTAGATATCAATTACAGGAAAAGATCTGTAAAAAATACAAACACATGGAGGCTAAACAACACACTACTTAATAATGAAGTGATCACTGAAGAAATCAAAGAGGAAATAAAAAAAATACCTAGAAACAAATGACAGTGGAGACACAATGACCCAAAACCTATGGGATGCAGCAAAAGCAGTTCTAACGGGGAAGTTCATAGCAATACAAGCCCACCTTAAGAAGCAAGAAACATCTCGAATAAACAACCTAACCTTGCACCTCAAGCAATTAGAGAAAGAAGAACAAAAAAACCCCAAAGCTAGCTGAAGGAAAGAAATCATAAAAATCAGATAGGAAATAAATGAAACAGAAATGAAGGAAACGATAGCAAAGATCAATAAAACTAAAAGCTGGTTCTTTGAGAAGATAAACAAAACAGATAAACCACTAGCCAGACTCATCAAGAAAAAAAGGGAGAAGACTCAAATCAATAGAATTAGAAATGAAAAAGGAGGAGTAACAACTGACATTGCAGAAATAAAAAAAGTCATGAGAGATTACTACAAGCAACTCTATGCCAATAAAATGGACAATCTGGAAGAAATGGACAAATTCTTAGAAATGCACAACCTGCCAAGACTGAATCAGGCAGAAATAGAAAATATGAACAGACCAATCACAAGCACTGAAATTGAAACTGTGATTAAAAATCTTCCAACAAACAAAAACCCAGGACCAGATGGTTTAACAGTTGAATTCTAGGAAAGGTTTAGAGAAGAGCTAACACCTATCCTTCTCGAACTCTTCCAAAATATAGCAGAGGGAGGAACACTCCCAAATTCCTTCTAGGAGGCCACCATCACCTTGATACCAAAACCAGACAAGGATGTCACAAAGAAAGAAAACTACAGGCCAATATCACTGATGAACATAGATGCAAAAATCCTCAACAAAATACTAGCAAACAGAATCCAACAGCACATTAAAAGGATCATACACCATTATCAAGTGGGGTTTATTCCAGGAATGCAAGGATTTTTCAATATACGCAAATCTATCAATGTGATAAACCATATTAACAAATTGAAGGAGAAAAACCATATGATCATCTCAATAGATGCAGAGAAAGCTTTCGACAAAATTCAACACCCATTTATGATAAAAACCTTGCAGAAAGTAGGCATAGAGGGAACTTTCCTCAACATAATAAAGGCCATATATGACAAGCCCACAGCCAACATCATCCTCAATGGTGAAAAACTGAAAGCATTTCCACTAAGATCAGGAACAAGACAAGGTTGCCCACTCTCACCACTGTTATTCAACATAGTTTTGGAAGTTTTAGCCACAGCAATCAGAGAAGAAAAGGAAATAAAAGGAATCCAAATCGGAAAAGAAGAAGTAAAGCTGTCACTGTTTGCAGATGACATGATACTATACACAGAGAATCCTAAGATGCTACCAGAAAACTACTAGAGCTAATCAATGAATTTGGTAAAGTAGCAGGATACAAAATTAATGCACAGAAATCTCTGGCATTCCTATATACTAATGATGAAAAATCTGAAAGTGAAATCAAGAAAACACTCCCATTTACCATTGCAACAAAAAGAATAAAATATCTAGGAATAAACCTACCTAAGGAGACGAAAGACCTGTATGCAGAAAATTATAAGACACTGATGAAAGAAATTAAAGATGATACAAATAGATGGAGAGATATACCATGTTCTTGGATGGGAAGAATCAACATTGTGAAAATGACTCTACTACCCAATCTACAGATTCAATGCAATCCCTATCAAACTACCACTGGCATTTTTCACAGAACTAGAACAAAAAATTTCGCAATTTGTATGGAAACACAAAAGACCCTGAATTGCCAAAGCAATCTTGAGAACGAAAAAAGGAGCTGGAGGAATCAGTCTCCCTGACTTCGGACTATACTACAAAGCTACAGTAATCAAGACAGTATGGTACTGGTGCGAAAACAGAAAGATAGATCAATGGAACAGGATAGAAAGCCCAGAGATAAACCCACGCACATATGGACACCTTATGTTTGATAAAGGTGGCAGGAATGTACCGTGGAGAAAGGACAGCCTCTTCAATAAATAGTGCTGGGAAAACTGGACAGGTACATGTAAAAGTATGAGATTAGATCATTCCCTAACACCATACACAAAAATACGCTCAAAATGGATTAAAGACCTAAATGTAAGGCCAGAAACTATCAAACTCTTAGAGGAATACATAGGCAGAACACTCTATGACATAAATCAGAGCAAGATCTTTTCTGACCCACCTCCTAGAGTAATGGAAATAAAAACAAAAATAAACAAATGGGACCTAATGAAACTTCAAAGCTTTTGCACAGCAAAGGAAACCATAATCAAGACCAAAAGACAACCCTCAGAATGGGAGAAAATATTTGCAAATGAAGCAACTGACAAAGGATTAATCTCCAAAATTTACAAGCAGCTCATGCAGCTCAATAACAAAAAAACAAACAACCCAATTCAAAAATGGGCAGAAGACCTAAATAGACATTTCTCCAAAGAAGATATACAGAATGCCAAGAAACACATGAAAGAATGCTCAACATCATTAATCATTAGAGAAATGCAAATCAAAACTACAATGAGATATCATCTCACACCAGTCAGAATGGCCATCATCAAAAAATCTAGAAACAATAAATGCTGGAGAGGGTGTGGAGAAAAGGGAACCCTCTTGCACTGCTGGTGGGAATGTGAATTGGTTCAGCCACTATGGAGAACAGTATGGAGGTTCCTTAAAAAACTACAAATAGAATTACCATATGACCCAGCAATCCCACTACTGGGCATATACCCTGAGAAAACCAAAATTCAAAAAGTCATGCACCGAAATGTTCATTGCAGCTCTATTTACAATAGCCCGGAGATGGAAACAACCTAAGCGCCCATCATCGGATGAATGGATAAAGAAGATGTGGCACGTATATACAATGGAATATTACTCAGCCTTAAAAAGAAATGAAATTGAGCTATTTGTAATGAGATGGATAGACCTAGAGTCTGTCATACAGAGTGAAGTAAGTCAGAAAGAAAAAGACAAATACCGTATGCTAACACATATATATGGAATTTAAGGGGAAAAAAATGTCATGAAGAACCTAGGGGTAAGACAGGAATAAAGACGCAGACCTACTGGAGAACGGACTTGAGGATATGGGAAGGGGGAAGGGTGAGCTTTGACAGGGCGAGAGACAGTCATGGACATATACACACTAACAAACGTAGTAAGGTAGATAGCTAGGGGGAAGCAGCAGCAAGGCACAAGGATATTAGCTCGGTGCTTTGTGACAGCCTGGAGGGGTGGGATAGGGAGAGTGGGAGGGAGGGAGACAGACGCAAGAGGGAAGACACATGGGAACATACGTATATGTATAACTGATTCACTTTGTTATAAAGCAGAAACTAACACACCATTGTAAAGCAATTATACCCCAATAAAGATGTTTAAAAAAAAAAAAGGTACTACTATGTGAAGTCAGCCCACTTTATTTTCTTTTTTCAAACTTCTTTGCATTTATAATCTGACATTTTAGCATGTACTATCAAGATGAAATACTATTATGCAGAATACTGTATTAACTCATACTGTATTATCCTCAGAAAGGTCTTTACAGGCAAAGAGTGACTTTTATACTAAATATTATTCAGAAGAGTACTAAGTAGAAAGAATTCCAAATGGCACTTTGATTGAAAGCACCTCTAAAGTAAACTCAATGCTATATAGTTACTGATGCAGTACTTACTACAGGCAGCAATAGTGCTATTAGACTCATTCTTCTTTAAAATAACCTTAGTTTGTACTCTTTACAATTCAGTTAGAAGATTTTAAATGATACAAAATATATTTTATAGCAGTTTCTGATTAATTTTAGAGCTATATCTGAAAGTTGACAGAGAACGTGTGTGTATTTACCAAACTTAACTCGTGTGGATTTGTGAAATAAGATGGTAAACCCCACCTTATGTTGTATAGAGGAAAACATGACCGCACGTAATTCTCCACACACTTCATGCTATTTCATACCTCTCTGCCTCTGTTCAGGCTATCTTCTCATTTTGAAATGCCCTTTACCAACTCCCAGTCTTATCAACTGACTCTTACTCATTTGTTAAGACTCAGCTGAGGTTCATTTGCTCAAAAAGGCCAGCCCTGAAAATCTCCCTTATTCCTAGCCTGGATTGGGTGTACTTCCTCTGTGCTCCTATAACAATTTAATCACATCTTTTTCATTGTACTTATATAGTGGATTATACCATACTCAACTTTTTAGTCAAATTTATAATACTCGTAATAATTGCCTGTTCCCTATTAGTCTTTACCGTAACACTATGTAAGTCCCCAAAATATAGGCACTTTCTACGCACTCCTACTGCTCCCATGTTGAGCACAACACATGGTAAACAGAGGTACTAAAAATACTTTTGGAATGAACAGATTAATTATGAACCCTGGAGACTATTTTTCTATTATCCAAATCAACATATAAATTATCTTAACTAAAATAACACTGCATTCTGCATATATTATTTTAATCACAATCATAAAGGATGTCACTTAGCAGACATTTTTGAATTACTTCATTTCACAGGTAAATGTTTCTTAAAATTTATTTTTTTACTTTTAAGTCAGAAAAAAATTAAGCTATACTCATTATTTCCTTTTTATTTACAAAAGCAAAGAGTATAGAGATTTTAGATTTTGAATCAAATGGTCCAGAAAAAAATATATTATGCCAATAATTAAAGGAAAATTTGCTGCTTTGACAAACTGAATTACAGCTTCAGTAGTTCCTACTTAGTAAAGGTACATGCAACTTCCAAGAATTTACTACTGTGACTTACAAAAAAATGTGTTTCTTAGCATTAGCATGTTTAGATACAATTGTTATTTGTTATCAGAATCTGCTTGTTAAATACTACTGTCATTTCCCTGGTCTAAAAACAACATTTTCACTGCACTGTATATTTTGAAAGATGTTTCTATTTTAGAATCTGTTTTATTGAGAAGGCATTCTACTGAGGCTTCACTACCAATAATCATTTCCTTGCTTGAACTGGACCACTTAATTTATTACAGTCACAATAAAGGTCTAGTATAAACAGTTTAAAAAAAAAAAAGGACTTGAAGTTTACCTAAATATGTGAATTGCATTTGCAAACTCTTAAGAGGAGTCCCTATTATTATTTTTACTTGAGAATGTCATAGAAGTCACAGGGTTGTACTCAGATAACAGATGATAATTACTTGAATAAAAACATGAAGCCTACTAAAAAATTAATTTATAATTTGTTTCCAAGTGTCAAAAGATGAGATATTTCCCACTCAATATATGAAATAAAGCAAAAAACACAAAGCTAAATAATAATTCTTATTTCAGGGAGAGCCGTGCTGGTCAGGCATAGTCCCTCTGAGTAGAGCACATTTCTAATCTTACAGAGCTTGAGAGGAAGTGTGGCATTCAGTGGCTGGTGGACTTGCAGAGGCTTGCAAAATCTTATTCACTAAGGGGAGTTGTTGTTGATTTATTACACCGACTTAAAATGAATGCTAAAGAACTGTCATTTATTGAGTAAGCAGATTTGAAATTGGTTCTGATGACTAACTGTTACCATGGCTATACAAGAATCAGTCTTCTCTTTGGAGTTTGGGAACTTCCTTTTATTTTTACAAAATAAGCACATAAACCAACATATGCATATATATACTAAGGATATATACTACTCATGTGGTTTTATAACATTTCAAGAAATTTCAATTAAAAAACAAACACTGTCAGTATTAAGGATAAACACCATCTGTCTTATATTAATCATTCAATCAGTCATCACATGTTATATTGCAGGTTCTGGAAATTCAAAGATGAATATGAAAAGCAACAACAAAGTGCTTTACAGCAGTACTAGCAGTACTATTCAAAATGGATCTGGTCCACAAACTTTTTTTTTTTAAACAGGTCTGCAGTGAGGCAGTACACAAATGGAGTGTCTAGAAACTCTGATAGCAAAGCTATATTTGAAAGTAATTTTATGTCTGTTGAATTTCATAAAAAATTGAATTTTGTGTGTCCTTTATTTCATTTTTCCAGTAATTAATTTATTTTTGTTGTCTTTACCAAAGTATTAGTTCACAAACTAGTTTTTCACTACAGCGTCTGAAAAGCACTACTTTATGGGACTCAAGAAAGGCAGGTAGCCACAATAGGTGAGGCTGTATTATGTTTTGCTACTAAGATACATGCAAAAATAACATGTATTACACACCAAGAAAGTACCCACATTAAAATTTGAAGAATGGTGTTGTCAGTGGCCTAGACGAAAATCCCTCAGAAGATGATACAGCACACTTAAGAAAGGCTGCATCATCAATCCTCTAGATGGATGAGATTATAATGAATGGAAAAACAAGGGACTCATTAAAATGTTTCAAGAGTCAGATCCTAAATGTGAAGAAATTTAGGAATACCTTAACCAATCTATCTCTTGTATTTTTCTTTTTTTAAAAAAAAATGTATGCAGAAGCATAATCTAATTTTTTAAAGTAATCTGTCCCCCCAAAAGATGAATAAGACATGACATAATTCCCAACATTAAGGAGCTTGAATCATCTAGACGGGACACAAACAGGTGATAATAATAATGTGGTAAAGGCAATAGTAGAGATATATGCCAGATAATATGGGAGAGCCTAAACTAGCCTTGGTGATCAAGAGGGCTCCCCATTGAATGCAATAGCTCACACGTACTCAAAGTTCCCATTCCACTTTATCCAACTATAACCAAGTTTCATATACTCTGCTCCCTAAACTTTTCTCATACTGTTGGCCTTGCTTCTCCAGCCACACCACTTTAGTCACAGGCCCCATCATCTCACAGTTATTATTATAGCCTCCCCACAGCCTCTTCTCTCCCCAATACATCCTTCTTACTGCTGCCAGTTATCATTCCCAAATTCAAATCTCATGACATCACCTCAATGCTTAAAAACTTCCATGGATAATGTAACAGTAAGTAGAAGAAACTAGGTACACACTGTATGATCTGTATTTTATAGATGTATATGTGATAGGTTTCTAACTTGAACTGCTGTTTACAATCAACTAATGAAACAATTCCAAAGCCTCTATTTTTTACAGAGAAATTTGTGAAGGAAAATAAGGAAATATAAGTTTAAAGCTGGCTGCAGGACTTCAAGGCATGGGCTATACAAAGTATAATCCCAAAGCTCTTCAAATTCTAAGAAAGAGAGAGAAATGACTAAATGTTTACTCTTATTATAGCTAGCATTCTGTTTTAACTAGGTTAAATATTCCTATATATTATAAACATTTTATAATACTTTAAAGTCCCTTATATAATGATTATATGGTACACTTGTTGATTTTATAGGACTTAAGAAGTAGCACGGTATAGGAGAAAAAACAGTGAGTTAGGTATCAGGAGAATTGGATTTTAACTACTGCATTATTGGGAAGTTACCTAATCTCTCATGTCTCAGTTTCTTCATTTATAAAAGAACAGCATTGGTCTAGGTCAGGGATCAACAATCTTTTTCTGTAAAGGGCCAGACAGTAAATATTTCAGGCTTTATGTGTCATTGAGACTGTCACAACTACTCAACTATGCCATTGTGGTAGGAAAGCACCCATAGATAATAAAGTAATGAGTGTGGTTGTGTTCCAATAAAACTTTACAAAACCAGAAGCAAGCTGGGTTTGGCCTACAAGACCAAAGATCTGGGAAACTGCTGTTTACAGTCTTCCTTGATATCCTGGGGGATTAGTTCCAGGACACGGCACTTCGTACCAAAATGCAATGATGCTCAAGTCCCTTATATAAAATGGCATGGTATTTGCATATAACCTATGTACATCCTCCTCTCATATACTTTAAATCCTCTCTGGATTAATTATAATACCTAATACAATGTAAATGCTATGTAAATAGTTGCCAGTGCACAGCTACTTCAAGTTTTGCTTTTTGGAACTTTCTGGAATTTTTTTTCTTGAATATTTTCTATCTGAGTTTCCTTGAATCTGCATATATGGAATCTGCAGATACAGAGGGCCTATTGTACTTCTAGTTCTAAACTATGAGAGTACTTTTTTCCTATTTAAAATTATTTAAGCTGTTGCCTTTCTTTTCAGAGAAATCTAGTCATATTTAACACAAGGCACATAAACTAGTGGTTAACAGCCGACTTTAGAGCCAGTTTTGAGATTCCCTACTAGTTGTGTAACCTTGGGCAAGTCACTTAAAATCACTCTGAGCCTCAGCTTTCTGTAAGATTGTTGGGAAGGATAAATGAAGTAGTATAAGTAAAGTACTTAGCCCTGTGTCTAGTTCACAGCAAGCATTCAATAAATGGACATTATTACTTTTACAAATTATGTGATCCTCAGCCCTTGGTGAGGAACACAATCCTCCAATCAACATTTTTTCCAGCAAAGAAACAAAATATGCTATGTAGTGATCTACATTCAGATTCATTTTTCACTATAGCAAAAGATGAGAACTGGCTATATTACTCTAAGTCTTTCTTTTAAAAAAAAATAAACAGTCAGCATTAGTTGAGTGCTTACTATCTACTTTTTATGTATGACTGTATGACTTTGGTTAAGTTATATAACCTTTTATCAGCCTCAGTTTCTTTACCTGTAAAAATGAGGAAAGTTACAGTACAAACTTCATAATTCATAAAACTGTTATAAGGACTGAGTTAATAAATTGGCACAGAAGTTATACAAGTATCTGCTATTATTTGAGTTAGATATTTCACATTTATTCATTCCACTCCTCAGGACAACTCAAAAAGGTATTATTCCTATATTTACAGTTGTAGACAATAAGGCTCAGAGAAGTTAAGAAACCTACCCAAGGTCACACAGCTATAAGTGGCAATGCCCAAGACTCAACACAGGCTTGCATGACTATACAGCCCAAACTCTTAACACTAGGCCAAAGATGGCATTAACTGTCTTTGTACAGGGAGTGTAACTACATCTTTGTATGGTATGCATAGATTTTAAGAATTAAATATGGATGTTAATAATATTCTCCCCATACAGAAAATGTTTTTGAATTTTTTTAAAAGTTCAAGAGTAAGAGAACACACATAAAATCACAGATTTTTTAAAAATTGAAGTATAGTTGATTTACAACGTTGTGTGTTTCAGGTGAACAGCAAAGTGACTCACTTATACGTATTTTTTTCTTTTTTCAGGTTCTTTTCCCTTATAAAATCACTGATCTTCTCAACATGACAGTATTTCCATAGATAAAATTTTTGCTAAAATGATTCCTGTTTTCTGTATCCAATTAATTTAACTCAAACTTTCATTATTGAAGAAATACGCAATCCTCTGCATTAAAATAACTAAAGATGCAACACAGTGACTTTTATATATATGTGTGTGTGTATACAGATATACACACACTATGCAAATGCTGTCATTCATCTCTAACTGATCTTCAAGATCCATACAGACCTCTCAGACTACTTTTATAAAGTGCAAATCTAGAGAGCTGAACATAGTTCTGCTACTTTATAAATCCTCAAGTATTTATTTAGAACCTTGAACTTTGAAAAGCATTCAGCTATCAAATGAGAATACCAATATCAAAGGGGAAAAGAGGGGCTTCCCTGGTGGCGCAGTGGTTGAGAGTTCGCCTGCCGATGCAGGGGACATGGGTTCGTGCCCCAGTCTGGGAAGATCCCACGTGCTGCGGAGCGGCTAGGCCCGTAAGCCATGGCCGCTGAGCCTGTGCGTCCGGAGCCTGTGCTCTGCAACGGGAGAGGCCACAGCAGTGAAACGCCCATGTACTGCAAAAAAAAAAAAAAAAAAGGGGGGGGGGGAGAAAAAAACTCAAAAAAGAGGGGGACTTCCCTGGTGGTCCAGTGGTAAAGAATCTGCCTTCCAATGCAAGGGACGCGGGTTCGATCCCTGGTCAGGGAACTAAGTTCCCACATGCCACGGGGCAACTAAGCCTGCAGGCCACAACTGCTGAGTTCATGCACCTCAATGAGAGAGCCCACCTGCCGCAAACTACAGAGCCCACGCGCCCTGGAGCCTGCACACCACAACTACAGAAGAGAAAACCCGCACGCCTCAACGAACATCCTGCATGCCTCAACTAAGACCCAACGCAGCCAAATAAATTAATTAATTAATAACTTTTAAAAAAGACATTACTCCACTGGATACACTCATTCATAAGTTTGTATACCATCACTTCATCCACCTCATACTCTTCAGACCTTGTGACTGCTACTGGTAACTGACCCAGAAACAAAAGTTGGCTTCACACTGTAAAGTCTTATAGCCCAGCAATCTATCACTAACAAAGAAAATAGGGCAGTTTGATATAGCTTACTTCCAAACTCTATTACAGGAATGAACTCAAACTTAGAACACTAACCTACTTCTGAAATTCCCAAAATGCAAATAAGATTAATTTTAAATGTCATAATTAAAATCACAAATTAAAATTTAATCTACATAAGCTGACTGTAAATTTCACATTCTTTCCAAACTAGCAATGCTGAATGTTAAAATGATCATCAATTAGAATTCAATATAACTTCACATTCCATGTTATATAAAAAGAAATATTACAACATAAATATACTATGTAAGTATCATCATCTAGTTTGGAAGAGAAAATACTTAGTTTTCTTTAGCATCTGGTGTTTTGTTGAGAAAAGAAAAAAAGTCCAAATTTTAGAATAAACAAACCAAATTATCTTTTAGCATTTCAAAATCATATTCTAACATGCTGGATTGTATCAGGGTGACATTCTTTGCCATGCATTTTAATGCCCATCAAGCCTGGAGGGGTAGGAGGAGGAGTGGACATTATCTGCCTAACAATAATGGATCAATCAGTGGTGTGCGCTCCAGGTATAAGCAGCAGCACTCTTATTGGTATGAACATAATATATCAAAAATATCAACCTCTATTTCTAGAAGAAAAACAGGCACTCACGGTGCTTCAAAAATTATCTGTATACACATACACAAACACACAAAATTCTGTTCGCTTTCCTTTATCAAAAAAATAATTTTAAAAATAATCTGCAAAATAGTAAAGAAACCTCCTTAGATAACTGAAGCTAATGCTTCAGTTCAGTTAAAAAGGGCCGTGAACTCCTTTTAAACATACATTGAAAGCTGTGGGTCTTCTCCCCAGAAAAACACAAATTTACACAGAATTCAGACTCTTGGAAGACCATTTATGGACACATCCACAGATCCAGGTTAAGAACCACAGACAAAGTAGAAATTTTCTCAAGGTCCCTTTGACCCTCTTCCATAATTTTACCTCTGACTCACAAGAACTAAATTATTCATAACCAGACAATGAACTCTCTGTACAGCCAACCCTTAAAAAAAGAAGTTTGACAGTACTTACATAAGCAGTATTCAACAGAAAATAAACTACACTGGCAACATTTTGAAATATAGCATGTGACTAATGATACCGATAAATATGATAGCGCATTACAGTTTATAAAATTACTTCACATTATAAAAATGAATATTTTTACCCCCTTTTACAGCTAAGGAAATAGAGGTTCAGAAAATAACTTGACAGAGTCACAGAGCCAACAACTGAAGAGCTGGTATTGTAATCCAGAGTTGCCTAGTTCCAGAACTGAGCTCAATATGTTATTATATCCTGATGCTTCCACAAGAGCCCCTCACACAAAGAAAATAGATTTTTTTAAAAAAGGCCTAATGGGTCACATTTTAGTGTAGTTGTATCTTGAATACTGACATCAATTTTTTTAAAAAAGTATATTTCAAATGTTCCACTTCCTCTTGCTTCATTGGTTTACATAAAACATGTTTTTCAGAAAAGTGAAGAAACTCTCAAGCTAATGAGTTTCAGGACTGAAAAATATGACATTTTCTTATTCTACGAAGCATTTCTTCTCCCTCAACTCTTTAGTTCTTAATACACAAAAATAAATGACTCTTTGTTGAAAATTCAAATATAAGAAACCAGTTTAAATATCCAATGTTTTAAAACACAAAAGCTATTTGAAATTAATTTTTAGGACGTTCAAAATAGCCCCTTTAATCTTTTCAAAATGACAAACCCATTTTCAGTTCTCTACAACTCTTAAGAGTTCTTGATTTTTTGAAAAAGGGTCATTTGTCTAATCCCACAGAATGTACAACACCAAGAGTGAACCTTCATGTAAACTCTGGACTTTGTGTGATGATGTATCAATGCAGGTTCATCGAGTGTAACAAATGTACCATTCTGGTGTGGGGATTTTGTTAGGGGAGACTGTGCATACATGGGGCAAGGCAGGGGGCATATGAAATCTGCACCTCCCACTTAAATTTGCTACGGGGCTTCCCTGGTAAGCGCAGTGGTTGAGAGTCCGCTTGCCGATGCAGGGGACACGGGTTCGTGCCCTGGTCTGGGAAGATCCCACATGCCATGGAGCGGCTAGGCCCATGAGCCATGCCCGGTGAGCCTGCATGTCCGGAGCCTGTGCTCCACAACGGGAGAGGCCACAACAGTGAGAGGCCCGCGTACCGCAAAAAAAAAAAAAAAAAAAAAATTTGCTATGAACCTAAAACTGCTCTAAATATAAACTATTTTGATAAATGGTGGGGGGGTCTAATTTATCTACTTCACTTTCTTCTTAACAAATGAGGAAATAGTATTTTTTAAAATTGCCCTCACTGGCTGTGAATTAAATTTCCTGCCAGGATACAGAATGTGCAATTATTACAGAATATATTACCATCTTAGAAAATAATAGTAATCTTATCAAATGCTGAAAGAATTAACAGCTTTAACTGTTAACATGATGAAGCTAAATGCAATAGAGTATGGTATCCTAAGATTTCTTTTGATATTTATACTCTTCGTATCTTAAGGGCGATATACAAAGTGACTGAAAGTTTGAAGTAGGTCATGGGTTGACTGACAAACTAAAGTGGGTGCCCCTAGGAAGGAGGAGGAAAAGCAGCAGCCAATGAAAAAAGCCACCGCCAAGTAGAGAGATCCTCTGCTTACCCAAGTCTAACCCTCTGGCAGGATTCAAGACTCGAGGGAGGTGGAGGAAAAGGATTTCCTCATAGAACGAAAATGAGGAACACCAAGGGTCAGCAAGTATCAACCTACACAGGAAAAAAAACAATGCAAAGAAAACAAAGAAAAAAAACGTGCAACGAGCAGATAAAATACCTGTGTCGAACCAGTTTCTTTCAAGAACTTTCTCCCAAAGTGGTAACATTAGCATAAGGTAAAGGGCCAAACGTAGTTATGCTATTAATGCAGATTAGAAGGAATACTGAGAAAAGTTCAATTTTCTACAAAAAGTCATCCGATCCAACACTGCCAAGTGCGAACACATATAAAAAGCTTTTCAAACTCAGGCACCCAAACGCTAGGACAGTGCGAATCCAGTAAAGGACCAGCCCCGGGCTAGAAAACTCGAGCGAAGTAGATAAATCGCCTCCCGCAGGAAACCAGCAATAAGCCCAGAACTGAGAGAAAGGAGGAGAGAGCAGGCATCCGCGACTGTAAAACAACTCCATTGAGCAGCTGCGTGTTTTGAAAGAGGCTGCAGTTTCTGATGTCTCACCGGGAGGCACTCTTCGATCCGGTCTCCACCCCCGCGGATGGTCCACCGGGCGCGGGCTGCAAGCCCCCAGCACCAGGCAGTCCGATCCTCAGCGAGCCCCGCGGACCGGCCAGTCCCGACGGGCCACGAACCCCTCAGGCGGGCCAGTCCCAGAGGAGCGGCTAACCCTCCGGGAGGGCAGCAAGCCCCCGGAGCGAACATCCCGGACAGCGGTTAACCCCCGGCGGGCTGCGCGTCCGGCGCCGCAGGGCCCGGAGTCAGCCTGCCTGCCCCACCCCCACAGGCCGCGGGTCCCAGGGGTTTAGGGCCGCCCTCCCCGGACCCCGAACCCGTGCCCGCCGCACCGCACTGCTCATGCCCGGGACCCCCGAGAACCACCTGCTTGCCCCTCTCTTCTTCGAAAGACCCAGAGGAGCGAGCCAGGGGGCCGCTGGCTAGGCTGACAGAGCCAGAGACTGGGGTTTCCCTAGGGGAACGCGACCCCGTGGGAGCCACAGAAACCGTGCAGCGGTTTAATGGGCCCAAACCCTATCAGCTGTGGAGTTTGGGTTACTGCGCGCAGGGCTGGAGTTTCCCCGCGCCGCAGGCACGAGCCCGGGCGGCGCTACGATTTGGGGTAGGAAGGACTTGGCAGGAGGGGCAGCACCGCACAAAGGAAGAGGGGAGTGAGGCGGAACGAGCGTCCGGTTACCTCAGTCCTCTGCTCGTCCCTCCGCTTGGTTCCTCCCGGCCTCGCCAAGGATGCAGGCGCGCTATCAGGTTCCCGCAGCCCCGAGCGGCGCCTTACCAGCCCCAAGCGAGAACCCGACAGACGCGCGCTCTGTTGCGCGGCCTCGCCGAGCCCAGCCGGTGCCTGGCGTCCTCTCGCCCGCGTCTGCGCACAGCACTCTGGGAAGTGTGGTTTCCAATTACCTCCTCTGGTGGTCCGCCCCCGCCCCACGTGCTCTCCGAGCCGAGCTCCGCTTGGGTAGCTGGAGTTTTCACCCGACTGGGAGCGTTATCCTGCCGGATGCTGACGGGCCAGGGCCTAGCGGACGTCCCCAAAACACATTTTTAGATAGGCCATGGCATAAATACCTGTGGAGTTACCCGTTTCTTCACTTCTGTGGCAGTACTGTAAGTCCCCTCCTGATCATGGTGAGGGTTCTTAGGGTTTGTGTCTCTAAAAAAAAAAAAAAAAAAGGGAAAAAATGGCTTCTATATTACTGTCAGTTTCTCCACAGGCTCTACAAAGGATACATAAAACAGCTGGTGTTTATAAGCACATAACCACAGTTTATAAGCCCACGGAAGCCGTTGATTGACCTAAGCAGTCGCTGCTAACAACCATTGCAAGTAAAAATGATGTTGAAATAAACTGATTTTTCGATAAAGTCAATGAAATGTAGGAGTAGGGGGATAATGAGAGAGCAAAGAAAAAACTTTGAAGAAGGATATTCCCCGAAATGTGTCTTTTGTTAGAGCAACCTCTAGCTTTCACAACCCTAGGAATCTGTTTCAGAATAAATTCAATGCTAGGTACATTTATAAATATTAACACATAGGTTTGGATTGATTTTGCTAGAAAAGAGTTTTTTTTTTAACATTAGCATCTTATGTAAAAACCCCAAAATGACTTTGAATTTGAAATTTCATTTCTAGGGGAAAAAAATCACTTTTATTTTTTTAAATAGCAGAAATAGAAATAAATCTTAATACTTCAGAATATTTCTCTTCAGAACATTATATTTTTCAAATTTAATGTAAATACATTTTGAAAAATAGAGCAAGGCCAGTTTTAGTGTACACACACACACACACAAATTGTAAAATTTGTCTGGAAGCATGATGTAATACTATACATTTAATAAGACCATGTTCTAATAGAATTTTTTTATAATCTGAACTTCTTAATTGCATGTGCAGTATCTTCTAAAAAATGCTTATAGAACAGAACTGCTCTTTTTCCTCTGCTAATTGACAAATACCAAACTACTTGTAGTTACAACATCAAAGAAATATACACAATATTTCAATATTGTTACCATTTATTTTTTCAAAAATATTTAGTGAGCACCTACTATATGCCAGACACTGAGTTAGGAACTGGGAGATACACAGTGAACAAAACCAAATAGTCCCTGCCCTTGTGGAGACTTAAGATCTAGTGGAGGAGATGGACTAAACAGATAATGAGAAATAAAAAGGTATGCAGAGGGTGGCAAGGGGAGTGGGGAACATATAAGGTATACCAATATAGAGCTTTTTGTTGGGAGAGGGGAGTCAGGCAAAAATTCTGAAAGTTAAATGAAATTCTCAAACCAAATAACAATAAACTGGGGGGGGGGAATCCTTCCCTAAAATGTGATATATCCACAACAATGCTCTCAAATAAAATAAAATCTTACAAAATAAATAAAAATAAAATCTTACAAAACAAGATACATCTTGATAGGATTCAGAACATGCTACCCCAAAATATGGCACCTTGTAATACTGAATATCTTAAACTGAAAGAATTTGAGAAAACAGAAGCAGGAAGGTCACTCTTCATTCCCGCCTCACTCTTCTTCCCCAAAACAGGTCATCAAACTCCCATATAAAAAGTATCCTCCCTATACCAGGAGTAAAGAAGACATTTATACTGCCAGAGATGGAATTTAGGGCCAAGAAGTCTGTATAAACATACATAAGATAAACTAACCCTTATCTTCCTAGTTACTTCTTCACCACTTACTAACCCTAGCCCAAACACCACTGTCTTGTCAATTCTTCACACACTTATTGTTTGTCTAAAAGGTATAAAAGCTTCTTGCTCAGGTCACTTCTTTGCGTCTTCATTCTCTTGAATGTACATGAAGTCTCCCACATACCCGTAAAAATTCAGTAAAATGTGTATGCTTTTATCCTGTTCATCTGTCTTTGTCCGTTTAGTTTTCAAAGGTAGACAGAGACCCTAGGAGAGTCAAGGATAACTTCTTCCTCTGCCACAACCTCAGTGAAAGAAAAGAACACACATTTCCTAAATATGACAAAGATATCTTCTTAGCTTTTATTCATTCTTCCCTAGCTCCATTTGAGAATAAACAGGACTAGCCTTAATAAGTAAGGACCTTTCATTAGAGACCCCTTACCTTCCCTAAAGTTCCATAAATTAAAATTGGTAAAGATCTGATATCTGTTGGCTCACTGTCTGTTGTACTTTGGTCCAAATAAATTGCAATGTTTTAACCTCAATTGACATTTGCATTTTAAGTCTTTATCTCTAATCCTGGAATAAAAGGCTTTATACAATCTCCAAAAGAATTTCAAATGGGGCCTGCCAAGGGATTTGGAAAGACTAATGAAGGGGACCATTTTATTTTCATTTGCAGTGGAGGCAAAGCTTTCAGTCAGTGGGCAGTCCCTTGGACAGCTGCCTGCCTATGAAAATTTCCTTAAAGAGTCTGAACAAGAAAGACCACCCCTCCTGTCCAGGTCAGAGTCACTGGTTTGCAATTACCTTTCTTCCCACTCCTCAACTCCCATTTTATCACCCTCCTCCTCAGCCAACTGCCAGCTTCATCTTCCCTTAACAATCACTTCCTGCTTTCTGCCCCATGATATACTGGATGGCTGCATTTTCTGGCCTCACCCTAGTGGCCTGACTTAACCTATTTTAGTTACTTTATGATAGTTCTTCCATCCATTACCCTTGCCATTAATCTGACACAGGTATCTCTAAGCCTTTGTTGACCATTTTTCACTCTCATCTCTGAAATACTTAAATTTCCCTAATTTCTCTCTGGGCCTTTGTAATTGCTATGCCTTCTCCCTCTTTGCCTGGTTAACATCTACTCGCCAACCAACATCAACCTAGTTACTGTTTTCATCAGGAAGTCTATCCCGGTTACAGTTTCCCTCCTCCACATTAATGCTTCCTGTACATGCTCACATTACAACCTATTTTTGCCCCTCAGGTAGCACATGTCAGTGAGCATTTTAGTTAGATATCTATTCTTTCATTTGTCTGAAAACTTCTTAAATAGAAAGTAGGAGCACAGTACTTGATATGAGGTGGCTGATTAACAAATACTTGGGAAATAAACGAATGCATATCAACTTTGTGCAGTAAAGAGGGACCCAACAAATATTTTCTGTGAAGAAAATATTTTAGGCTTGCGGACCTTCAGGTCTCCGTTGCAACTATTCAACTCTGCTTCTTAAAGCATGATGGCTAATTCTCACTGGTGCCTCCAGAGTACCTATATAACAGGGAATTTGAGTTAAAGATTTGAATGGAAGTAGTGGG
Organism: Phocoena phocoena; assembly: GCF_963924675.1. Classification (NCBI taxonomy): domain Eukaryota; kingdom Metazoa; phylum Chordata; class Mammalia; order Artiodactyla; family Phocoenidae; genus Phocoena; species Phocoena phocoena. The sequence goes on along the minus strand of NC_089223.1, from coordinate 36,018,041 downwards.
GCTGCAGCGTTGACCAGAGGACAGTACTTGAGGATATGTTTACATAGCAGGTACACTGTTCTTGTTTAGAGTGATTATTTATTTTGGGTAGTTTGGGGGCAGGTCAGTAGATGGAGCTAAATCAGAAGGCATCCTTGGTATAGCCACTGCCAGTTAAGTTTGTGCACTAAATTATTTCTTTGGAAAATTACCTGTTGTGTTGGTGAGTTTTTAAAACGTATCATTTAATTCAGGTTTGCTTTTTCCCCCTCCACTTTTAACATTTCACTTTGGCTATTCCATCCTGCCCAAGTTAAATCACTTTCCATTTCCCATGAACCTGCCTAGACATGGTTGAACTTTCAAGCTGCCTTTGTGGGAGCTGTGGAATCTTCTCTCCAGCAATACGTGACATAACAGGATGAGAGCATTTTGCCTCTATCCCTACCACACTCCAGAAGTCTCCTGACTTTAATTATTAGAAAAACCCATTTAGAGAAACTTTGTTTTGCAACGTTTGAAATGTGTGCAATACACTTCTGAGCAAAGTTGTATCCATATGTGTGGTAGAAAGTCGTACAGTGATACAAATATAATTGTGTTTCAATTCCAATACTATTCCAAATGTATGATCTCTATGAAAACTACTGTAGATCTATATTACATTAGCTTTCTGATATCATCTTCATATTCTCAAAGAAATTCTATCCCTCCAAGTTTTCTTTTTTTTTTGAATTTTTTAAATTACAGTGCAGAATGGCAGATACTGCTAATTCCTAAACAGTATCTTCCTGCCTTCTTCATTAATGAAAGAACCCCAGTGTTTTTGAAGGGATGACTAGGTACCCAGCTAACAAATTATTTGTCACGCTCCCTGACAAAGTTCTATTCATAAGGTGTAAGTACAAGTGTTGCGTGGGACTTTAGGGATGGCTGCTTAAAGGGAATTTATTCAGCTGGAAGGTACCTCTCTTATCCTTCTTTCTTCCTGGAAATAATGGCTTGAGTTTTAGCAGCCACCTTGGACTATGAGGTTATTTGAGGGTGAAAGTCATGTACAGGATGATGGAAGAATGACAGAAAGAGCCTAGGTCCCTCATGACCACTGAGCCACGAAAATAGTCCTACTACAAGCCTTCCAGTGTTAGAACTTCCAGTTGTGAAAAGGATAACATTTGTATGTGATAAACAAAATGTGGCTGCTTCTAAATTTTAGAACTGGCAAAGTGGACTGCCCAGGCTTGCAGGCTTTCTTTCCTTATTAATTAACAATTTAGGACTGTTCTTTCACTGGGCCAGTGGAGAAGGAAGAACAATAGTCAGGAGACAGGAAGAGATCAGCAGGTGAAAACCATTGATTGAAAGAGATAAACCAGGGTTGAGTAATCAGATAGGGTGTGTGAATTTATTTCACTAGGCCTTGACAATTCTGCACAGAAACCTTAAGACAATACTTGGAGGTTATCATGTTGCAACCTTGTGATGATGGTGTAATTTTCCCCTAAATGGTTACAGGCTGTCCTGTAACCACAGACTCATGCACTCATAATCCCTGCACAGATGGTACAGAAAGAAGCTCAAATTTTCAGATCCTCTTTGTAAGTGATTCTCTTTGGAAGTTTATAAGCCAATGTTGAAAAAGAGATATTATTATAATTGCATTTCATTTTCAAGGAAGCAGAACCAAAAGAAAAACTTTCAGCCAATTTCCTCAGAGGCACAACTGGGTTATTAGAATAGAGTAGCCTGTTGTTCAGCCTATATGTGAAGTTTCAGTTGCTACTTTTATCATCAACTGAGCCTTGAGTCAGAAGCCCGTGACTTCCTGGTTGGAGGTGCCACAATAAGACTCTTGCTTTATGCTCACAACTGTTGAATAGAAAACAGATGAGGCCAAAGAGGGCTCAGGATAGAAGATATGTGATCACCTTTGCTGCGTGCTGCCTTGGCAAGCAGTCATTTACATGTCAGTCAAGGAGTTTTAAACTTCACTCAGGCTACTGTCCTTAAATCTGGACTACCTTTTTCCTTTAGAAAAAATTTAAAAGCAGTGTCCATCTTACCTGCCTCTCCTTCTCAATGTGAACCCTTTCCTCAGGGTCTGCCAAAAGTTTCCCTTCTCTTGGGCTTCCCTGGTGTCACAGTGGTTAAAAATCCACCTGCCAATGCAGGGGCCATGGGTTCAAGCCCTGGTCTGGGAAGATCCCACATACCGCGGAGCAACTAAGCCCGTGCGCCACAACTACTGAGCCTGCACTCTACAGCCCACGAGCCACAACTACTGAGCCCGTTCACCTAGAGCGGTGCTCTGCAACAAGAGAAGCCACGGCAATGAGAAGCCCACGCAACACAACGAAGAGTAGCCCCCACTCGCCGCAACTAGAGAAAGCCCGCACACAGCAACAAAGACCCTATGCAGCCAAATAAATAAATAAATTTATATAAAAAACAAAAGTTTCCCTCCTCTCTCCTCCCAAGAAGCCCGCTCTCACCCTCTCAGGCAGGCTGCTGGCAGATGACTCACGGTACATTTAATGAGCCATTTGAGGCAAATTTAATAAAGGTGTGGACAGGTTCTAGGAAAAGCTAAAAGGAGCATGCAGTACTCCTGAGCTAATAAGAGAGCAGTTATCAGAAATGGAGGGGAGAGAAAGCTGTGTGTAGAGGCCTGCTGACTGTAATAAAGCCTTGATGACTCCCTGCAGGAAGGGTGCTAGGATAGAAGTACCCCAATCTCCCCCTCCTTCTCTTTGACTTCAGGTGACAACCCCTGCCAAAGGCAGCTTCTGGAAGCCAGTGGATAAGGAAGTCTGTTAATTTTGTCCATCAACGTAGATTTTCTGGCACAAAGCTGTATAGAGAAGGGTGAAGAGGGATTTAGAAAGACAACCGGAAGATATTCAGTCACCTGCTCTGACATTTTTGCTCATGCTGGGCTTATCACCTACCCTCATTTTCAACTGTCATATAATCCACTGGTCTGGTCTACGATTCAAGTGTATGACCCCCTTTTAAATAGAGAAATGTTTCTCTCCTCAGTTGGCATTTTTAGCTGCATCATTCACGCTGACACTTAACCATATACAGCCTTTATTATCACTTAAATGTTTTAAATGTATGTGAGTATCCTGTTATATTGTAAGCTCTGTGGATCAGAATTTACGAGTTATGCTTCTGTTCTATCTCCATAGTACCTAACACAGTGCTCAGCACAGACCAGTTGAAACAAATTGTAATCTTCTTAATTCCCTCCCTGATTTTATCCCCACCCCTTACCTGCCCCAGCAGATGCTTATATCTTCATATTATTTTGTGGACACTCAAGGTGAAAAAATTATCTAAAATCACCATTAGATGGTTCTGATGAACCTAGGGGCAGGACAGGAATAAAGACACAGATGTAGAGAATGGACTTGAGGACATGGGGAGGGGGAAGAGTAAGTTGGGATGAAGTGAGAGAGCTGCATTGACATATATACACTACCAAATGTAAAATAGATAGCTAGTGGGAAACAGCAGTATAGCACAGGGAGATCAGCTCGGTGCTTTGTGACCACCTAGAGGGGTGGGATAGGGAGGGTGGGAGGGAGGCTCAAGAGAGAGGGGATATGGGGATATATGTATACATATAGCTGATTCACTTTGTTATACAGCAGACACTAACACAACATTGTAAAGCAATTATACTCCAATAAAGATGCAAAAAAATTTTTTAATAAAAATAAAATCACCATTAGAAAGCACAAGAAGTCTAGATATGTTTGTAGGGGTGTTTCTGAAGTTGGATAGTGGGGTATGCAGGTCAAAGCTAGACTTCCATCAGCAGACACCTGCAACTCTTTCCCTGATGGCTTTTTCTATCTGCCTCACTAGCCCAAAGGCAGAGGAGGCTGGAAGCGCTGGGAAGTTCTACTGTCTCCTATCTCCCCACAAGCAGCTCTCAAATAGTGACTGAAGGGACTTGGTGACTAAAAATCAAGCAACCTCACCGACCTGATGGGGGGAGGGGCAGGCAACTCTGAGGTACCTTCTACACGGGTTCCCAGAATTCCCCTGGGGTTTGAGCCCAGCTGCCCGCAGGGGTGATCTGCATGATAATTCATCCTTAATTAGCTTCCTTCCCTTTGTTTTTCTCTCTCCCTCTCTGCTGCTGCCAGTGCTTCTTGGAATCACCTCCCAAATGAAATACGGACTTAAATTCTTACCTTCAAGTTTACTTCTAGAGTAGAATGATGTGACATCACCAATGATATGCAACCCATTTGTGGTAGGAATATACAAGATGTACTTTTCTTTATATACCTTCTCTGTCCTGACATTTTCCTCTTTCTTTGCTTTCATATCTAAACATATTATTGATCCACCTAAGAAAAATTCCAAAGACATTTAAAAAAATTAAAAATAAAGTTAGTGTTTTTTTAATCTTATTATAAAAGCAATATATGCTTCTTGTTAAAAAATTAGAAAATAAAAATAACACCACTATTCTAAAATAGCAACTGGTAATGTCTTGCTGTGTATCCTTTTGGAACATTTTCTTTACATGAATTAAAGTAGGCTTTTTTATTTGCTTTTTTTCCCCACTGAAGAATATATATTGAATAACTTGACAAGTCAAAAAATACTTATGTTTAACAACATTCAAAAATGATTGCAGAGTGTTTCACTGTATGGACTTACTACTACTGTTCCTTCAATCAAGTTTCACTTTTAGTTATTTTGAGTTTTTCAGTTTTCAAAAAAAAAATTACTAGGTTGTATAACTTGTAACTAAATGTAACTTCTAACTAAATCATCAAGGTACTTCCGCAAAAGTGGAACTGCTACATCAGAGAACACATATATTCAAAAGATTTTTGACATCTTACCTAAGTGACTCCTACCAGCAATGTATGAGGTTGCTTATTTCCTGACAGTTCTATCAACTCTATTTTCTTCTTTAAGCCTTTGCCAATAATTAATTTCATTGCTCTGATTAATAACAAGAATGAACTTTTTAATATTCCCATTGGTCATTCTTTTCCTTTTTTTATGATTTGCCTTGTTTCCGTACATAAAGACAATTGTAGGAAGACAATGCTGCTGTAATACAAGCTGGAGGTTATGATCTCATTGCTTTTTTTTTTAAAACATCTTTATTGGAGCATAATTGCTTTACAGTGTTGATCTCATTGCTTTTTATTAATTGGTTGGTTATTCTTCCTCCAAGAACAGTCCTAAGAAAGAACTCTGACCTCTCCTTGCTTCAGATATCTAATTCACACTTAAGTTTAACCTCAACCCCTGTACCAATGACCTTTCACATCAGTGAAAGCAACCTAGCAACCTACTGCATCTCTCCATTAGCTTTCCTATCAACATTCAGTTTCAGCATATTGAGTCCTGACTTCCAATCTGTTGCCATTCCCAACTTTCTCAGTTCCATCTAAACTCTCTTGGCCTCCAAAATTTGAAATAGCAGAGCTTCTTTTTAACCTTTTTTCTTTTTTGTACTCAAATCCATCAAACATGATTATGCATTTTCTTTGTTCATAATATTTCACAGATTTTCTCCTAAAGCTTTATCTCTACAACCATGACTCTAATTTAGACCCATCACATTCTATCTAGAGGACTTCTCCCTTCAGAGCTAATAGAGTTTTATGTGTACAATTTTCAATATTTTAAAATAATTAAATTTATCCTGCACTTAACAGTATATGTGTATACATAAGGTAAAAAGAATAATTAAAGTCTTACTCTGAGGGTTCCTTTCCAAACACATTCCTCTCTCTCTCCCACAGAGGTAAATACTATCCTGAATGTATGTTTATCATTCCCATATATTGCTTTGTTTGCATATATTACTCTATTTGAATTTAGTTTGCAAGCTTTTGAACTTTAAATAAGCAACATCATATTATATGTATGTTTTTTGCAACTTGCTTTTCTTGCTCAACATTATATGTAAGATTTGTCCTTGTTGATGGTTTATTCATTTTTTTTACTACTGTGTAGTATTGCATTGGATGCCTATACCATAATTTACTCATCCGCCCTGTTGATAGGTATTGAGTTGTTTCCAGTTTTTCGTTTTTCTATTACAGACCACGCTGTTATGTACATTTGTGACATGTACAAGCTTACATAGCAAATGCAAGAGTTTCTCTAGAAGTGGAATTTGTGATTTCACAGTGTTCATAACTTTGATATCACTAGATAATGCCAAATTGTCTTCCAAGATTTACACTTAGGAAAGTTTCTGAGGATTTCAGTCATCCCACACTCTAGCAGCACTTAGTTTTGTAAGATTTTGTAAGTTTTGCCAATCTGGTAAATATAAATAGTATCTCCTGGTTTTAATTTAAATTTATCTAGTTATGAATGAGATTTTAATGTTTCATATGTTTACTACTAATTTAGATTTCCTTTTCTGCAAAATTCTTCTTCAATTTTTTCCTTATTTTTCTATTGGATTTTTGTTCTTTTTTCTGATTAGTTTTTAGGAATAATTTTCAATATCCTAAATAGTAATTTTCTGTTCATTATCTGAGTATTAAACATCTTCCAGTTTGTGGCTTCTTACTTTTTTTGTGTGGTACACCGGCCTCTCACTTTTGTGGCCTCTCCCATTGCGGAGCACAGGCTCCAGACGCGCAGGCTCAGTGGCCATGGCTCACGGACCCAGCCGCTCCGTGGCATGTGGGATCTTCCCGGACCGGGGCACGAACCCATGTCCCCTGCATCGGCAGGCGGACTCTCAACCACTGCGCCACCAGGGAAGCCCGCTTCTTACTTTTTAATGATATCTTTTGATAATCAGTTTTTAATTAGAATGTACTGATAATAAAATCTATCAATCTTTACCTAATGGGTTGAGGTTTTTATATCTCCTTTAAGAAACATTTTCCAACTGAGAGTTAAAAAATTTTCTTCTAAAACTTTTCAGTTTCACATTTTATATCTAAATCCTTAGTTTATTTGAATTGATTTTTGTAAATGAAATTGTTATCATGTTACCATTTATAACTACACCATAGTCAGCCTATAGAAGATACTCAGTATTTTTCCACTTCTTTTTTTATTCTTTGATTTATTATTTTAAATAAATGTTTTTTTAAAATGCTTATTTCAAGCTAAGTGAATCTTTTAGAAGCACTCCACAACGTACTCTTCGTTATCATTTAGATGTTGCGTAAACTACTAAAAACACAGGCAAGCCAACGATTTACCACAATCAGCATTAAATTCTTGGATGTACCACTAGATTTTAGAGTGGGATGAGTTCTGGGTCCATAGTGTAGATTGTAGAGATATTTTTAAGTATTTGATCTGCTAAATGAATAAAATGTAAAAATATACTTGTGTCATCCTTTGAGATGAATTGGATAAGCTGCACCTTTGTTGGGGAAAAAGCATGGTTGTTATCAGTGAATCATGATCTATCATGATCTCTAACTATAACAAATCAAGCATTAAAAATTATGTTCTATACTTCATATTGTATATTTAAATATGAGCTCCTTAATGGAATATGAATGATAAAACACAGAGTCTCTCTCTTCAGGTTTTTCAAACTCTACCAGTTCCTAATATACCCCCAGGGGAAAGCCAGACCCGCTCAATGAGTTGGCACCAGAATTAAGCCAAAGCTTGTCTTTGAGATAGGCACAGGGGGAGGAAGCGAAGGCACCGTAGTAATAGTTGTAAAACACTTGGAGCTCCCTCTGCTGGAATATATTGGTATAGTAGTAGTGGCAGTGCAGTAGAGCAGTAGTGAAGGAAGCACTACCTACAAGGTAGAAGAAATGGAAACAAAAGGAAACAATCCCAAAGTTAGCTTTGATACCAGGTTAAAAGGAAAGTTTAAAACAACAGTAGACTTTCTTCTAGACAAATTTTGTAAAATTTGTCATTTTCCTTCTACTTTAGGGATATTTGCCTTATAGTACAAAAAGCATTATCTTGATTCATTAATTGACACCTTATGGGAGCTGCCTCAGGGAAGAGCATAACATCATTCTAGAACGTTGATGACTGAAAATGTGTTTATAGACTAGACTTTTATTCATTATGTAACTTTTGGAAAGTCATTTAACTTCTCTGTATTGTGTTGCTCTAATTTTAAAATGAAGATGACAATAACAACCCCAAACTCTTTGACAACGGAGGGTAAATGAGAAGCCAAAGATGTGAAACAAACTTCCAAGGTGTCACATATCCTCGTGGCTAAAATCCCAGAACTGGTTGGTAACCATGTTCCCAGATGAATAGTGTTGAGTCCCAGGCACTGTGTCAGGTCCTGGTAACACAGTGATGGATAAAGACTGTCCCTCACCCTCCTAGAACTCACAGTTTAACAGCCTATGGGAGAAGACACTATAATAACACAAACAGTAACAAAAAAACATGGCAAATCCTATAAAAGAATGTATTGGAAGGTTATAGAGACACATAATTTTCTAGATGGTCAGAAAAGTCTTCAAAGAAGACTTTGTGTTTGAGTTGGGACTTGAATGATGAGGTACTTTCCAGTATATATTTCTTTCTTAAAATTTTAGTTTATTTAGCTGTTCTTAGTAGGAACTCTCTTCCAAAAACGCTTTTTAAAAACATGATAATTAGGGGAACAGAAAGTTAGCCTAGTTCTAGTTTATTTCATTGGAAGTCTTAATAAGCAACATACTGATGCAACCATTAGTTTAATAAATAAATTACTAGACTGAGATAAATATATCGGCATGGGAATAAGGAAAATATTGGCTGATGTACAGGAAGAAATTAATGGAGAGAAAGATTATAAGTTATATATTTATCATTTATATCCTACTTCTGAAAATAATGTTAGGCTTGATAGCTTTTAGTTGGTATATTAAAGATAATAATAGAAATTTACCATTAGTAATGATAAGGTGTTCTGTTTCTGCTCTCCCTTCCAAAAAAAAAAAAAAATCTGTGTCCTGTTAATACTTTAAGATCCTTGGATGCTAAGCATTATCTTATATTTCATGCATTTAGCCTTTAATGATTTCTCAACAGGCAGGAAAAAAAATTTATAGCTGCATTTGCCTACATTAGAAAAGAAGAAAAACTGTAGCTCAATAACCTAATTGTATACTTTAAGGAACTAAAAAATGAAGAGAAAATTAAACTGAAAGCAAACAGAGGGAAGGAAATAATAACTGACTGGAATTATATAAAATGGAAAATATAAAAACAAGAGAGAAAATCAAAGAAATCTAAAGCTGTCTTTTTGAAAAAGATCAACACAATGACAAAGGTTTAGCAAGACTGGCCAAGAACAAATGAAGGAAGACTCAAATTACTAAAATCACAAATGTAGGCATGGACATTACTACCAACCTTACAGGAATTAAAAAGAGATTATAAGGGAATTCTATGAAAATTATATGCCAATTATAGGTCTAGATAACCTATGTGAAATGGACAGATTCCTAGATTTGTTCTAACTTCCCAACTCATTTTATGAAGCTAGTATTACTCTGATACCAACAAAGACATAAGAAAAGAAAACTATAGACCAATATCTCTTATGGATATAAATGCAAAAGTCTTCAATAAAATACTGGTGAAATGAAGCCAGTATTACATTAAAAAGATTGTACACCTTAATCAAGAGGAATTTTATCTCAGGAATATAAGAATGGTTCAACATATGAAAATCAATCATTTTAATATACCATATTAAAGAATGAAAGGGAAAAAACTACATGATCATCTCAGTAGATGCAGAAAAACTACTTGACAGAAGCCAACACCATTTCATGATAAAAGCACACAACTAGACGCAGAAGAGAATTCCCTCATCCTGACAAAGAATAACTATGAAAAATCACAGCTAACATCATACTTAATGATGAAAGACTAAAAGATTCCCCCTAATATCAGGAACAAAGATGTTCTCTCTTGTCACTTCTGTCCAACATTGTACTGGAGGTTTACCCAGGGCAATTAGCCCAGAAAGAGAAACAAAAGACATACAAATTGGAAAGGAAAAAGTAAAAATTTCTCTATTCATGGAAGACATGACTTTCTATGTAGAAAAACCTAAGGAGTACATACATACACACAAACTATTAGGGCTAATAAATAAGTTCAGCAAGTTTGCAGGTTACAAGATCAATACACAAAAATCAGTTGTATTTCTATATACTAGAATAAACAATTCAAAAATGAAATTAAGAAAATAATTCCAGGGCTTCCCTGGTGGTGCAGTGGTTGAGAGTCCGCCTGCCGATGCAGGGGACACAGGTTCGTGTCCCGGTCCGGGAAGATCCCACATGCCGCGGCGAGGCTGGGCCCATGAGCCATGGCCACTGAGCCTGCGCATCCGGAGCCTGTGCTCCACAACGGGAGAGGCCACAGCAGTGAGAGGCCCGCGTACCGCAAAAAAAGAAAGGAAATAATTCCATTTACAATAGCATCAAAAGAAATCCAAGACTTGTACATTGAAAACCATATACATTGTGGAAAGATGTGAAAGAAGACCTAAATGGAAAAACATCTCATGTTCATAAATTGGAAGATTTAATAACATTAAGATGTTAATACTTTCCAGATTGATTTAGAGATTCAACATAATCCCAGCAACCGTTTTTGCAGAAATTGAAAAGCTGATTCTAAAATTCACGTAGAAATGCAAGGCACACAGAATAACTAAAACAGTCTTTAAAAAATTAACAAAGTTGGAGAATTCACATTTCCCAATTTTAAAACTTACTACATGGACCTCCCCGGAGGTCTAGTGGTTAAGACTCTGCACTTCCACTGCAGGGGGCACAGGTTCAATCCCTGGTCGGGGAACTAAGATCTCACATGCCAGGCAGTGTGGCCAAAAATAAAAAACACTTACTGCAAAGCTACAGTTATCAAGACAGTGTGGTACTGGTGGAAGGATAGACATATTGGATATTCACATGTAGAAGAATGAATTTGGATATCTATTTTGTACTATACACAAAAATTAACTCAAAATGGATTGAAGATCTAAATGTAAAAACTAAAGCTATAAAAAATAAATAAGTTAATTAATTAAAAAGAAAACAAAACTAAAACTATAAAACTCTTAGAAGAAAACCTAGGCATAAATATTTGTGGCTTTGGATTAGGCAATGGATTAGGATTAGGTCTTGAGATACAACACCAAAAGCACAAGTATTAAAAGCAAATTTTTAAAGTTGGGCTTCCTCAACCCTAAAACTTCTGAGCTTCAAAAGACATCACCAAGAAAGTGAAAAGACAACTCACCGAATGGGAGAAAATGTTTGCAAATAATATATTTGATTAGGAATTTGTATCCAGAATGTATAAAGAATATTTACATCCTACAATAAAAAGACAACCCGATTTTTTTTTTTTTTTTTTTTTTTTTGCTGTATGCGTTCCTCTCACTGTTGTGGCCTCTCCTGTTGCGGAGCACAGGCTCTGGACGCACAGACTCAGCGGCCATGGCTCACGGGCCTAGCCGCTCTGCGGCATGTGGGATCTTCCCGGACCGGGGCATGAACCCGTGTCCCCTGCATCGGCAGGCAGACTCTCAACCACTGCGCAAAGGACTTGAATAAACATTTCTCGAACAAAGGTATACAAATGGCCAACAAGCATGTGAAAAAATGCTTAACATCATTAGTCATTAGCAAAATCGCAAATCAAAACCGCAGTGAGATGCTACTTCACACCCACTAGGATGGCTATAATAAAAAATACAAACAATAACAAGTGTTGACAAGAATGTAAGGAAATTGTAACCTTCATACATTGCTAGTGGGAATATGAAATGGTGCAACCACCTTGGAAAACAGTTTGGCAGTTCCTCAAAAAGTTAAAAGTAAAGTTATCGCATGACACAGGAATTCCACTCCAGGTATTTACCGAAAAGAATTGAAAACTTATGTCCATACAAAAACTTGTATGTGAATATTCATAGAAGCATTATTTGTAATAGCCCCAAACTGGAAACAACCCAAATGTGCATCAACTGATACATAGTGGATAAACACAATGTGGTATGTCCATACAAGGAATATTATTGAGCCCTAAAAGGAAATGAAGTACTGATATAGGCTACAACATGGATAAATCTTGAAAATATTATGCCAAGTGAAATAAATCAGACACAAAATGCCACATATCCTATGATTTCATTTAAATGTAGTGGCCAGAGTAGACAAATCTATAGAGCCCCGAAGTGTATTAATGGTTGTCAGGAAGTGGAGAATGACTAGGAATTATATAGTGGTGATGGTTGCACAACTATGTGAAAATACTAAAACCCACTAAATTGTGCACTTAAAAAATCAAAACAAAACAATCATAGCCTCAACAACATTTTAAAACTTTGGAGGTAGCTAATAATACCTAACACTTTCTAACACTATTGTTAGTGTTCAAAATCCATTGCAGATATTAACTCATTTAGTGCTTATCACAAGCCTATGACATAGTCCTATTACTATCTCCACTTTTTAGAGGAGGGAACCTGAACTCAGAGAGATTAAGTAACTTGCCTAAGGTTATGCAATTAAGAAAGGGACAGAGCTAGAATTCAAACCCAAGCAGCCTGACATGGAATCCATTCAACCAACACATTTGGCTTGCCATTGTGACTATGCAACAAAGTTCCAAAGGAACTGGTAAACAGGAAATATGTTTATAAAAAAATAATTCATGGTGACAACTATTATTGTGCCTTCTAGAGGATATTGGAAATTTTAATCTTTTTAAGCAGAGGAATTTTTAAGCAGAGGAATTTTTTTTTATTATTAATTATCCTGGGTTAGGAAAGGCCCTTTCCTGGCACTTACATTTCAGATGTTATCAGCAGCATGCAATCTCAAAAGCTTCCATATGAATTCTCTTTGAAATGTGTGTTTTTATTAAATCTTTGAGCTCTGTTTGCAGTACTCAATAGACTTTGAAACATTCACTTTATTTTGAAGTGGCAGCTGGGAAGAAAACAGGATGGGACATTTGGCTCTGATAGTTAACAAGGGCTGAGTTTCTTTTAATGCTGCCAACTCAAGCAGACTCAGTGAGGCTTGTGCTGCAAGCTGCTAACAGTGGGATTCAGTTCATACTGGAGAGTCTGGCCAAGGTCCACTTTGTCTCTGCACAGAGGGGAGCACTTCAGAGCAAGTGATGACTTATTCCCTGCCATGCCAAGATTAATCTGCTGTATGTTCACTCATGTTCATGATCAAGAATCCCAAAAAGAAGGTTGTCTTTTGTCCCAAAGAGAGCTATTTGGTAGAAAACCTCTACATACATCCAATGTAGTCATTGATTTTCTTGAAAACAGGAAAATCTTCATGTGAAGTAGTAACTGAGAGATATAAGACTAAGGGCAGTGCCTAAGTGCTAGAGATGGTGATGGCTCTGACTGTTTCCACTCTCGCCTACCATAATTCATTGTCCACACAGTTGCCAGAATGAGAGCGAGGCTAAAAAAATTGAGATGACGTTTTACTTTCCTAGTGGCTTTCCATTGCACTTAAAACCCAAAGTTCTTACGATCGCCTATAAAGCCCTGCGAAATCTAGCCCAGGCTGCATATCTGAGTGTGTCTCCTACTTCTAGTTTCTTCAACAAGAAATTGCAAAGAAAGAAAGAGTGGGAGGGAAAACTATAAGTTTGAAGAAACTTAAAAAACCTATAACGTAGAGAATGGACTTGAGGACACGGGGAGGGGGAAGTTGGGATGAAGTGAGAGAGCAGCATTGACATAGATACACTACCAAATGTAAAATAGATAGCTAGTGGGCAAAATAAATAGCTAGTGGGAAGCAGCTGCATAGCACAGGGAGATCAGCTCAGAGCTTTGTGAGGGGTGGGATAGGGAGGGTGGGAGGGAAACGCAAGAGGGAGGGGATATGGGGATATATGTATAGGTATAGCTGATTCACTTTGTTATACAGCAGAAACTAACACAACATTGTAAAGCAATTATGCTCCAATAAAGATGTTAAAAAAATAAAAAATAAAACAAATATACAAGATTAAAAAAACCCTATAAGGCGCATGTAGTGCGTACATTCCAGTTGGATTCTGAATTGGACAAAACTATAAAAATTTATGAAGCAGTTAGAGTGACTTGAACATGGATTGGATATTTGTATTAAGAATTTAGTTTTTCAGATGTAATAACAGTATTGTGATTATGTTGTGGTTTTTTTAAAGAGCTCTTAGAGATACATACTAAAATCTAGGTGAAATGGTATCATATCTGGGATTTTCTTCAAAATAATCTAATGAATTGAGGAGTGTGGAAGTAAAAATAAAATAAGATTGACTATGAGGAGATAATTACTGAAGATGGATGATGAGCACATGGGATTTTTACACTATTCTCTTTACTTTTCCTAGGGCTCTTGACTTTTCTGCCCACTTGCCATTTCTATTAGTTATCTTCAAACCTAAGACACTATCATTGTTCTCTTTATTGATTTTCGAAACTGTAAAAAAAAACCCTATTCGTTGGGATTCCTGCAAATTTCTATCTGATCACTTTCACGTCCTCTTAAATTACTCCCACCTTTTCCACTGTGTTTCTCTAAGATTTACCCACATTCTCAGGCCCTCAGATCCTGTGACTCTTCCACTCCAACAGAAGATGTGGTCTTCTACTTCACCTTTGAAGGTTTAGGTCATCCAGCATGAAATCTCTTTCTTCCTCTTTGCCTTCTAAAAACCTCTCTTTAACCATATTTTCTTGAAATTTACCATGTTTATTTCTTGGATAAATTTTACTCTGGATCCTTTTTATTTGATTGATCTTCTACTATATGTAATACTTGTCCATTTCAAACATAATTCAGATAGGATCAAAATCCAGAATTCAAGGATAAGAAGATTTTACAAAAATCTTTTATAAGTATATAAAAAGATTTTACAAAAATCTTTTTATATACTTACATATGCAAACATGTATCAAAGATCATAAAACCTGTTTTTTCTTTTTCTTTTTTTTTTTTTTTTTGCGGTACTTGGGCCTCTCACTGTTGTGGCCTCTCCCGTTGCGGAGCACAGGCTCCGGACGCGCAGGCTCAGCGGCCATGGCTCACGGGCCTAGCCGCTCTGCAGCATGTGGGATCTTCCCGGACTGGGGCACGAACCCGTGTCCCCTGCATCGGCAGGCGGACTCTCAACAACTGCGCTGCCAGGGAAACCCCTGTTTTTTCTTAATAAATTTATTTATTCTATTTATTTTATTTTTGGCCGCATTGGGTCTTCGTTGCTGCATGTGGGCTTTCTCTAATTACGGCAAGTGGGGGCTACTCTTCGTTGTGGTGTGCGGGATTCTCATTGTGGTGGCTTCTTTTGATGCGGAGCATAGGCTCTAGGTGCGGGGGCTTCAGTAGTTGTGGCGCACAGGCTCAGTAGTTGTGGCTTGTGGGCTCTAGGGCGCAGGCTCAGTAGTTATGGTGCATGGGCTTAGTTGCTCCTCAGCATGTGGGATCTTCCCGGACCAGGGCTCAAACCCTTGTCCCCTGCATTGGCAGATGGATTCTTAACCGCTGCCTCAGGGAAGAATCCAAAATCTGTTTTTATAGCAGACATGGAGTTAGTCACAGGACTATCCCGAAAGATGAAAACATTTGGGTAATTGCATCTGGAAAACTCAATAAGAAAACAAAAATCAGTTTGCATAATGGGGAAAGATCTTTGAATTTCAGCTTTATTGTTAGTTTGTTTCCATATTAATTTAACTCTTGATTTAGAAATCATGTTTCAAAGATGGTATTTTCAAGTCAGTATTTTAAGATTTCTGTAAGCATCTAAAACAACAATCCTTTTTCTACTGAAAAGAAAAGTAAGGCTGTAACTTGTCTTATGTTCATCTTTATATCACCAATGCTTAGCACATAATAGATGATCAAAATGTACTAACTGAATTAATATATGACCAACTCTAATATTTACCACCTTTTTCCTTTAACAAATATTTATCAACAGCCTACCGTAATGTGCTATGAAAGATCTTATCACATGATCACCCAGGGAAAGTGTTGGAGCTGGAGGGAAATGCACATATGAAGGTCTGGTGGTATAAAGAAACTCGGTGTGTTGGGATACAGAAAAAAGGCAAGTTTTGCTGGAATGTGGTGACAGAGTGGGAGAGAAGTAGGAGAGGGGAGTCAGGTGTATACTCAGGGGTCAAATGCTGTCAGACTTTATAAGGACTTTGTGTTTTAAGGGCAGTGGAAAGCTATCAGGAAAGCAAAACATTGTGATCTGATTTTTTTTCTAGCCTTGCTCTCATTCTCACTACTGTGCAGACATTGGATTGTAGTGGGACAAGAGTGGAAACAGGCAGAGTTCTTTCTGCCTTCAGTACTTAGGCAATGCCCTTACTCTTGTGTCCCCCAGTTCTGACTTCACGTGGTCATTTTCATGTTCTCAAGATGAACTTGAGTTATATAGAAGAAGATTGTAACATATGGGAGTTAAGGATGCTTAACCATATCTAACACACAAGTCGGGGGTGAAAGAAAACCTAGAAGTGCCAAGAAGAGGTAAAATAAAAAGCAAATGTATCTCTTCCCATTAGTCTTTAACTGAATGGCTGAATCTCCTTTGAATCAAGTTAGTTTCTTCTATAAATCTTATGAGCAGTCCCAAATATTATAATTCTGAAGAGTTTCCTTGGCTCATTGGTGGTTGTAATAAAGTCCCACTCCCTACACTGTTCAATTCAAGCTCCCAATTGTACTTAGTATTTTAAAGAAGTGCATTTGCTTTCTTTTCTGGGTCATAACCCAGTTTGTTGAAAAGCTAGCAAGATCTTTGATAAAATGTTATAGGGGCTGTGAGAATGAATTGAAAGTCTTAAGTTAAAACGATATACTTACAGTTTATAAGACAAGAGAAAATTAAGGCTCTAGAATTAGTGAAAAGTCAGAACATTTTAAAGAATACTACTATGAGGACTCTGTAATTTAATAATAATATTTCAATTAATATTGATAAATATTTAAAGCATTTTGTAGGAGACAATTGTAGAATTGAATATTAGATAACCACATAAGTAGATTACTTTATAAATTAATTTTGACAACCAATACTTATTATGAATTAATGAAAAATAAACACATGATAAAATCATAATCAGAGAACTGCAAATATTTTGCAAGAGCATTTTGTTTAAAAACCAATCATATTGGCAAAGATTTAAATGAAATAGTAGTGCCTAGTGTTCATGAAGGTGTAGGAGAAAAGACATGTACTTTTTTTTTTTTAATATCTTTATTGGGGTATAATTGCTTTACAATGGCGTGTTAGTTTCTGCTTTATAACAAAGTGAATCAGTTATACATACACGTATGTTCCCGTATGTCTTCCCTCTTGCGTCTCCCTCCCTCCCACTCTCCCTATCCCACCCCTCCAGGCTGTCACAAAGCAAGACATGTACTTTTAAATAATGCTGATAGGAGTGTAAATTGGTACAACTTTTCAGGAAGCACTTTAGCATTCTCTATCAAATATTTAATGTGCCCATCCTTTGCTACAACAATTCCGCTTCTAGAACTTGGTCCTACAGTAGCATTTCTGTAGGTACATGGATACATATAAAAAGATGTTCACTGCAGCATTGTTTGTGGTAGTAAGAAAAATTGGAAACAGATTAAGTAACTTTCAAGACAAAATTGGTTAAATGAGTAATGGTACACAAATATAATGGAATACCATACCATGACTAAAAACAATGAAGCAGATCCATATATAATGACACAGAATTACACCCACAATCCATTTTTGAACTGAAAAAAATGATGTTAAAATATGATCTTATGTTGTAAAAATAATAGTGAGTGCGTATTTGGATTTGCATGGAGAATGGTGCTTCTCATGAAGCCTAACCTGAGCTCCCTGTTTAAAATTGCACCCACCCATCTTGCATTCCTAACCCTCCTTGCCCTGCTTTACTTTTTTTTTCCATAGTACTTAGCACCTTCTAATATACCATATAATTTAAATATTTATTATTTGTTGCTTTTCTCCCTCTAGAATGTAAAATCTATGAGAACAAAAATATGTGTCTATTTTGTTCATGGATTGTCCAAGAGTCTCGATAGGACATTGCCTGGCACAAAGTAGGTACTCAATAAATATTTGTTGAATAATCAATGAAAGGGAGGATTCCGGGAGAGTAGGATTAAGGGGGGGGCAATGGGGACTTTTACTTTATGCTTTATACATTATTTTATTGCTAGAATTTTTATGATTATATTTTGCCTTTGTTATTTAAAATGATATATAACAGAATTACAAATTCTCTATTTAGTTTTGAAATGTATAGTATCACTTGTCCTTCAAGTTATAAGAACCCTGGTTTTCATGTCCTAGGAAAATGAAGAATGTGTTCAATATGAGTCACGGCCATCACTAAGAACTGTGCCTGAGGCTAAACATGACTAACTACAAAACCCATGTTTTAATTGTGTAGAGGAAAAGTTAGTTCAGTTCTAAGTGTCTTTATCCTGTATAAATGTCCATTGATTCATATCTTTCTCCTTTGATTGACCATTTGCTCTTTGAGTTTAAGGATGAATCTTAATTTTAGATTCCTCTAGGCATAGCTCAAATCTCACCCCTTTCATGAAATTTCCCTGCCTATCATTAAGTGATCTTTCATTCTTTACATATGTACAGTGAACAGAGAGCACAAATTTTCCTAAATAATCCAGATTTCAAATTCTTGGACCATTTTTCTTCTCATAAATTTCTCAAAATGTCCTAGCAATTCCAGAATTTCACTATCTAGGCTACATCTTCTAAATATCTCTGTAGCTCTGAGGAGAGGCACAGCATACTTTCTACCTTTTAAAAATAGGAGACAGCATGACATCTTGGAAAGAATATGTAATCTTTGAAGTAAGACATCTGGAATCCTCAACTTGGTCTTTTACTAATGGCATCACCTTGAGTAACTCTTAGTAACTGTTTTCTATAAACCTAGGGATTGTAAAACCTATTCTGAAGCAATCTGTGAGAATTAAATGAAATTATGTACATAAACCACCTACTTCAGTGTCCAGCGCATAGAAGATGTTTAATAAATGGCAGTGACCCCTGCTTGCTGCAATTAGAGAAAGCCCACGTACAGAAACGATGACCCAACACAGCCAAAATAAATAAATAAATAAAATTTAAATGACATCTTTTAGTATTTATCAAGAAACAGTAATAGAAGTATAGCAGTTTACTCCTGCTATAAGTCACTCAGTTCTTATTTCTCTGTACTGTTACCTTTTCCTATCTGTGCATTTTTCTCTTGAGGACCAGAATGTAAGCTGCTCGGGGAAGCTTTAATTTTTTAATGTTGTTTATTGTGCCTAGGACAGTGAGAGGCATAATAAATGATTATGGATTGAATAAAACAAAACAAGATGTTTGGCCTCTGAGTTTGGGCATCAAGAACTAGTATTGATAAAAAACAAGGTCCTACTGTATAGCACAGGGAACTATATTCAATATCCTGTGATAAACAATAATGGAAAAGAATGTAAAAAAGAATGTATGTATATGTATAGCTGAATCACTTTGCTGTATAGCAGAAATTAACACAACATTGTAAATCAACTATACTTCAATAAAATAAATTTTAAAAAAAGAACTAATATTGAAACGCTAACTTTAACAGTGTCTGTGGGACATCAACAAGGGTATAGTTTTTTAACTAGAGTAATTATTAAACACATATTTATTGAGTGCCCAGTATGTGCCAAGCCCTTTTCTAGATACGAGACGAGTGAAAGTTGGAAAGAAGAAAAATTTCAAATACTGGTTAACACTATGAGATAAATTGTATCCATGTTTTTCCTATTATTTTTGTTAATATAAAGGGTAGCACTTTTATCCATTTGCTGCAGTTCTATCATGTTTGGTATTAAGACCAATTTACTTGACGTTGTATGTGCTTGGCATTAAAAGCAGGATAAGAATTCTATTTTCAAAAGGGCATAGTTAACTGCTAGACTCTCTGCCAAAGCAATTTTCCCTCCCTTCCTTTAACCTCCGGAGGAGACAATTGGTTACATTCTAAGCAGATGATTGCTCGGAGAGTGGGCAGCAAGCCCTGCGTGGGCAGCCTGCTCGTTTAATTTTAAGCGAGATCTTTGTGCCTTTTATTATATTAATTAGTGCATTGGCAAGGTCGAATGGGATTTTTAAACCAGCAGGGGTTTTGCTGATCCCTTAATTTGCAGTTTGTGATGGCTCTTTTGTTTTTGTTTTGTTTAATCTTTCCACTCATTAAGCCCTTCAATCTAGCGTTAGCTGCAACTCCTGCAACTCCCTGTAATGCTAGAGCGTGGGGAGTGATATGTAAAAAGGGATGGTGGCTGTGATGAGGGGGGCAAGATACACTTTCTCTTTGGTGCTGGTTTGAGAGTGGACAGCTACCCTTATTTTAGGCGCCTAGGAATTTAACTACAGGTGTGAGCTCTGAGAGAGACTATGCCACATAGCATGTGTTTTTCAGTGATGTGTAGAAAAATTCTTCAAACTTTTATTCAAGCTTTAGGTGATGCAGGTAAAAATCACTTGATTTAGACATCCTGGGCTGGTGAAGGGACTGTGGGAAATGCATCAGGAAGGAATGTATTTGTGGATTTGTGTAATTACATGCTGAGGGAGAGTTTCCTGCTGCCCTGCTTATCTTCTCACCACTGTTTGAAGGCAAAGATGCTCCTGGGGTTACTTCATCTAATTCTCATCAAACCCATCTTAATTTCTTGCTTCACTCTCAAATTCTATGTGAATCTCATTTCCTTCTCCACTCCCAGGGCAGGCTTGACCCATGGCTTTGAGGGGACAACTGCAAGGTCAGCTCCTGCACCCCTCTGTCCAACACCTATAAAATGGAGGAAATTGTTTATTACTTAAAAATATTTGTTCTTGAAAATTCAAACTTTAAAAAATATGGGACTTTGGTGTGGGGCAGAAATGCTAAAGAGTTCTTGCTGAGGAAAATTTGAGAATTAAGATGTGATGAAGTAGTGAATAGATGCTTTATGGTTAATTTGGCCGTGTAATGAAACATCCCATTTTAAACCAGTTTTCTTTTATGTTTTCTTAAATGTATTTTGTTAAATTCCCAATGGAATAGGTAAAGTTCATGTAAAAAGATCATAACCAAACAAGTTCTTCTGACATGAATGGAGTTTTTACCTTAAAAGTTACTACTCTTGGGCTTCCCTGGTGGCGCAGTGGTTGAGTCCGCCTGCCGATGCAGGGGACGCGGGTTTGTGCCCCGGTCCGGGAAGATCCCACATGCCGCGGAGCGGCTGGGCCCGTGAGCCATGGCCGCGGAGGCTGTGCTCCGCAGCGGGAGAGGCCACAGCAGTGAGAGGCCCGCGTACTGCAAAAAAAAAAAAAAAGTCATTTACTGTAGAATAGCCAAGTTATAAATAAGCATGTAGAAGAGCCTCCAAGTTATAAGCTAATCTGCTTTGAAAAAACATTCGGCACCGTGTCTAAAACTAATTTAATACACAGTTTCTTTTTGCGCTCTTTTTTAAAAAATTATTTATTTATTTATTTTTGGCTGTGTTTGGTCTTTGCTGCCACGCACGGCCTTTCTTTAGTTGCGGCGAGCGGGGGCTACTCTTCATTGTGGTGCACGGGCTTCTCATTGAGGTGGCTTCTCTTGTTGCAGAGCACGGGCTCTAGGTGAGCAGGCTCAGTAGTTATGGCTCACAGGCTTAGTTGCTCCGCGCCATGTGGGATCTTCCCAGACAAGGCCTCGAACCCATGTCCCCTCCATTGGCAGGCAGATTCTTAACCTCTGTGCCACCAGGGAAGTCTCCTCTTTCTATTTGTTTTTCAAAGGAAGTGATGCTTGAAAGGGTACATGGCATATTTTTTGAAGTGTTATATATTCATTCACTAATAGAAATGTGTGGTTTTAAAAACTATGACTGGGACTGTTGAACACTTTGAAGGCCATCTAGGTTATGAAAAATGTAATTGTTTTTGGAAACGTCATCAGTGTTAAGTGTTTTGTGCAAGACTTGTGTAAGGTTGTTTGTAAAGTGTCTGAATTTTTTTTTTTTCTGAGACATGGTCTGGAATAGGTAAGAAATATTAATGACAATTTATCTTAGAAGGGATGTTTACATTACAGTTTGATTTAACTTCCCTTTAAATTTTATTATGTAGTATTTATTCTGGTTTGGCATACATCAATGACTTGTTGACTATAAAAGGTTAGCCACATTGGGTATCTGTGTGGCTTATCATCTTACAGAGGGAGAATTTTATCTTTGACTATCCTTTTAAGGAAATAAAGTGATGTAGAACGGCATAGAAATACGGACAAAACAATGATCTTCCGAGTCAGATAAACCTAAGCCTTGAATCTAGGCTCCACAACCTACTGGCTGTGTCACTTTGAACAAGTTACTTAACCTCGCTTAACTTTAGTTTTCTAATCTATAAAATGGGAATTCTAATAATACCTCCATCTTAGAGTTATTGTGTGGAGCATGGGAGAAACTGCACATAAAAGTGCTTAGCACATTGCCTGATACATGCTGATACTAAAAGTGGATAACTGTAATTATTTCTTCAAAGACTGTCACTTTATAAAAATAGGTAGGCCTCTGTCTTTTTAATAAACAAAGACATATCTCTTCCTTATATACAATGGGATCTCACTGAACGTTCATAGACCATTACACTGAATGAAAATCATGGGTTAGGAATCAGATCCAAGTTCCTATAAATGGGTAAAGAGGATAATGCTTTACAGGTTTCAGCAGAATGGAGATCAGTGGGAGGGATCTGAAAAGAGACACAAAAACACACCAAACTAAACTGTTAGATGGAAAAAATTAACAACCGGTCACAGCATAGTGAAAAGGGGTGCAGCCTCTGTCACCAGTCTACCAGGGTTCAAATTCCAGCTTTACTACACTAGTAACATGATAAGGGGCAAGTTACTTAACCTCTCTGTGCCTCAGTTTCTTCTAAAATGAGGTAAATAGAAATACCCAAAAGAGTTGTTAAGATGATTCCCAGAGTGAATATTCATAAAGTGTTTAGGACAGTGCTTGGCATATAGTAAAAGCTATGTAGATATTGGCTCAATAAATAAATATGAGTTTTCTTATTACCTAAAAACAACTCCATAGTAATTTGGCCACACTATGCAGCTTGCAGTATGTTAGTTCCCCGACCAGGGATCAAACTCCAGATCCCCTGCTGTGGAAGTGTGGAGTCCTAACCACTAGACCACCAGGGAATTCCCAACAAATCCATATTTAGATTGTAAGGGTAACTTAGTATGAAGAGTGTCTCAGAAAAAATTCCTGTAACATATACAAGGCCCACTTTTGCATTTTCACTATTTTTCCTATTTTCTTCTTCTTTTCCAGAAAAAAAGATATTATTAGGATCCATTTAATTGTGGGAGAGAAGAGCTATGATTCAGTCATTTATCTTTTTAAAGCTTTTTTTGGTGTGTGAAGTTGTTTTGATGAACACATAATTTGGTGTTCAGCCTTAATGCTTTCACCAGCAATTTTGAATTGAACCAAAAGGGCATAGGAAATTTACTTGAAGAAGTGGCCTTTGAGGTGCTTTTATTCATTCCTCTAGCTCATATGACCAGAGGGACCAATGCAAACAGAGTATGCTGGGTCCAAGACTGGCAGTGAGCCTCCCCCACCAAAAGCACTGGCATGCTTTTAAAATTGGAAGCTTTTCATTTTAGATGAGACTGTAACTGATTTCCATTCTTTAGCAGGAAGCTTTGATTCTTGATAAAGATCTGCTTGTTGCTCATTATGCATCATTATCATTGCCTCTGAAGTATAGTTGGAGAAAAGCATATCTCCAGTTTTCCTTCTGGGAGGATTTTACTAGATCCTAAAGCAGTTTAATCTTTTTTTTTGCGGTACGCGGGCCTCTCACTGTTGTGGCCTCTCCCTTTGCAGAGCACGGGCTCCGGACTCGCAGGCTCAGCGGCCATGGCTCATGGGCCCAGCCGCTGTGCGGCATGTAGGATCTTCCTGGACTGGGGCACGAACCCGTGTCCGCTGCATCGGCAGGCGGACTCTCAACCACTGCGCCACCAGGGAAGCCCCTAATCTTTTTTTTTTTTAAAGCTATGGGATAAGTTCTAATTAAAAAATACTTTTATTTATTAAAACCCAATTTGTTTTCAATTTGTTTTTCTAACATCTAATTTTTTTCTTTGTTTATTAATTGCAGAGTTATTACACTCAAAACAATTCCAAATCTAGTAACTATAAAAAACAATCTCATGGACTGAGAAGGAAGTTTCTTGAACAGGGAGTCCTCTCTGCCTGGTACTATAGGACCATAAAAATGACTAGTCTGGCTGAAACCATACATAGCAATCTTCAGCATCAATGGGAAGAACTGCAATTGTTCCGTGGCCTTCTGTCAAAACATTAAAACTTTTACTGTTGGTTATGAATGTATAAAGAAATCAAAAAAATAGTAAAACTAATATTTATTTAGTACATTGTAATTTAAAACATTAGACATATTGAGAATTTAAATGTTTATTTGTAAAAAATGTATCACAAATAGTTTGAGTAGTGCTCGCTTTCTAATTGCATAACTTATGATATAGAGTAGGTAACTTTTCTAAGCTTTAACTAATTCTCATATTCCTTTCTAAGTTTGGATCAGCTTCCAATATTTTATCTTTTGTGTTTTCAATGTTGTAAAATATCTCCAAGAGTTGCTTTAATGTAAAGTGTTTTTCTGTTGCCTTGTCCCCTGGAGCATCTCTATCCTTTTCATTACAACTGCTTTCCTCATTTATGTCAACAAGTTTGCCTTCACTAAGTTTCTCTGGCTGCATATGTAATGTCAATATCCCATGGTCTGCTCTTTATAACTCCATTTATGTTTGATTTGAATTTTATATCTAGTGATACCACTTTTTGTTTCTTTGCTGTACTTTCATCTTTCTTGGCCAATTCCTTCTTTCAATGATCCATTTTGTAAAATGTCACATGGGTTTATCGCTAGGAAACAAGAGGGGACCACAACTACATTTTTGCTGTCTGTGTGTGAACTGAATTCCAGATGTGCAGTGACCAATCACTGCCAGACTTCAAAAGGAGTGACATGATTGGTCACTGATCATGTGTGCATCTGCTATTTACATAGTGATTTGTGGACTAAAAAGCAAGCTGTAAAGTTGATACTTACGTAATTACTCAGTTACTCTACCAGGGTAATAGAGATTGGTAATAGAGATTGTTGGGGGATGGTGTTATTTAACTATCCTGTGGAACTGAATTGTGAATATCAGAACCATGAAAAGTGAAGACTGACTGTATATAATTTGCATGCTTTCTTTAGTAAAAGTTGAGAAATGTTAAAGCAATGGCTCTCAACATACTGCCTGCGTGATCATTCTGGAACACTTATTTGATTACATCATTCCTCTGTTAAAGATAATTGAGTGACTTTTTGTACAAGACTGTGAGAATGAACACATTCCCTCATCTTCCCTGTAGCCAGGCACCCCCACCCTTTTATTTTTGGCCGCACCTCGTGGCATGTGGGATCTTAGTTCCCTGACCAGGGATCGAACCCGCACCCACTGTATTGGAAGCACGGAGTCTTAACCACTGGACTGCCAGAGAAGTACCAGGCCCTTTTCAACATGACTTTTTAACCCCTGCCATCAAGAGGTAAGTGTATTTCCCCTCTCCCTGAATCTTGGTTGACCTTGTGACTTGTTTTGGCCAACAGGATGCTGTGATGTTCTGCCACTGCTTTGTACATTTCCTCTCTTGAGACCCTCCTCCCTGCTGTATAACCACATGGGTGGACCTAGCCAGGAAAGAATTGTCCAGCTAAATTTACAACAAAGTGCCCACCCACAGAATCATGAGCTAAGTAAATACCTTTGTTTTCAGCCATTAAACTTCGGAGTAGTTGGTTATGTACCAATATGTCACTAAGTATTCCAATACATATAGGACAAATTCTAACCACAAGGCCTCCCAGTCATTGCTTGGACACCCCTAGCAACAGAGAACTTCCCACCTTTAACAGTAACTTTCTCTACTTTTGTGTAATATGAGATTAAAAATAAAACAAAACCCAAAAAAGATGGCACTGATAATTATAGTTATCAAATCTTTGAAGAGCACTGAGTATTTTTGAGGGTCATTTCTTTATAATAACTGAAATCTATTACCCTGCAGTTTCTATTCATTGGATCCAATTTCCCTTCTTAGGGGTACATAAAACAATCTAAATTTCTCTTTCACATGGGTGCTCTTCGAATATTTAAAGGTAGCAATTTTGTGCCTCATGAGTCCTTGCCTCTTCAGCCTAAGTATTTCTAATACTAGCTGACATGTAACTTTCTCCCAAGACTCTTGTCATTTCCATTTCACCAACAAATTCCTCCCTACTGGTCAGAGTTTTTCACAGAGGAGCAATTCCCCTGGTCACCTTTACATGATAAAATCGTTGAGCAAGTCAGGAAATTTTCAGATCACTGTTTTTCAGCTGATGCAAGGAGAGCAATGTTGTAATCTGCACTATGAAAATAACGTCCTTTTTCTTTTTTTCCATCTGGCCTGCTATAGCAGGGACTCTTTAGAAATGATCCTGAAACTGTTTCAAGGACAGAAAAAAATTAGAAGAAGCTAGGATTCAAGTAGTTACACTTGCTAGGCACAACTCAGGACTATTCTAGAATCTTTTCTATCTAGTGTTCTTGTTTTAGGAGGATTTTTATCCTTGGAGAAAGACCTGTTTTACCTCTCATATTGCTTAAGTTTACTTAATGTTGCTATTTGAACCTCTAAGGCCATAAATATCGATTTTCATCTGGATGCCTTCTCTTTACATCTTGGGTCCAGCCCCAAGGCTGTGGAATCCTCACCTAAGACAATAGGAGCTGCTTCTGCCATAGAGCTGTGCACAGTAAACAATGCCCTGTGTTAGGACAGAGTGCCAGGGTAGAGACCAGAAGTAGGGACCAAAGTTTGCTGAATATGTAAAGACAGCCAAGAATCAAATTTGGGAAGTTGTGGGTTTTTTTAAGTGAATGACTTGTATTTGAACATCATTTATTGGTTAGAGAGGGTATAATACATGTATGTGTAATCAGCCACTAAGATCCAGGATGAACAAGGGGAAGTGAGTTACTTTTGCATCTGCTCCCAAATCTAAAGTGATATATCTTTTCACCCTGAGTGGGGGGAGGAGAGGAGGTCCTTCAACTTGACTTCTTACAGTAATTTTTGCTTAAATTGCTATTAGAGCAATGTCCTCCAACTGGTCCTATTTTCCAAATTGTGTTTTCTACCACCTTATTGCATCTCTCATGGCAAAAGTCCTCTGCGTATTAACACATATATGGAGGTCTTTTCAAATTCCCATTTGTGCATAGTCCCCAAATTTGCCAATTTGAGTTGTAGCAATTTTCTTTTGAGTTGTAGCAATGTTTTCTGAACTCTGGCCAGCATTTTTTCACCAATATAAATGCATGGGTATCTTTGAGTCCAAGCCAATTCCCAATACTGGATCCTGCACATTATATTAATTGCCATCCTTTCGCTATGTCAGTGGTATGTTCTACTTACAACTTCAAATTCTCTTCTCCCAACCCTGCTCTCTTCTAAAATGTTTCTAGTTACTGGTGATTTGTGGTCTAGACCAGAGTTCCTCATATCTGCCTGATCAGCAACCCCACAGAAGCCATTTGGTCTTCAGAAAATCCTTTTTAAGTAGGTAAAGTAGGATAAGGGTTGGGGTGAAAATCAATATCCAGCCACCTAGGTCATCAGGAGTTTCTTGGACTTTTGCATTCTGAGAAGGTCATATGGCACTGGGTATGTCTGGGTCTTTGGAACATTCTTTCTTAGATTACACCTCCCTTAACCCTCACTCCCCCCAACTCCAGTCTGTAGTCACTGTCTCAGTAGTTTCCCTGATTTCCCTGTGACACTGACTGTTGAATTCCAAAGGCCCTCAGAGGTCATGCTATATTAGGGTCTATTCCCCTTCTGTCACCAGGAGTCTAATAGTTTGGTAATAACCGTGAGAGGCAAATCTGGCTCTAAAATGATGATTTCATCTGAGATCGAACTGAATTTTCCACCTTAGTTCAAAACAACCTGGAGACTTTTAAAAACAAAATCACAAAATAAAACAGAAAAACTTGTTACCTCTATGTCATTTAGACGCCTGGTCCCTGAAAGAGCTGGCTAAACCCGGCTTAAAACCCTCATATCGTGGTCTGTGAAGGTTCAGCGTTCTCCTGGTTCCACACACTGCACTCTGCCTTCAACATTCTCCTTCCCTTCAGACTGTCTCTGATCAGCCCCGTGAGACCCTGGAGATTAAATCTGTGTATTCACCATTTTCTACTCACTAAACTTCCAGCCTTTCATGATTTTTTCCTGCAGATCTGCATGAAGAATGATGGTGGTCCTAAAGAGATGTCACCATGTAGGTTTTTGTCATCCTCCTTCCACCACCCTACTCCGTTCTTTTCTTTTCTTATCTTTTCTTTTTTGCAGTATGCGGGCCTCTCACTGCTGTGGCCTCTCCCATTGCGGAGCAACAGGCTCCGGACGCGCAGGCTCAGCTGCCATGGCTCACGGGCGCAGCCGCTTCGCGGCATGTGGGATCTTCCCAGACCGGGGCACAAACCCGCGTCCCCTGCATAGGCAGGCGGACTCTCAACCACTGCGCCACCACGGAAGCCCTCTTTTCTTTTTTTTTTTTTACATCTTTATTGGAGTATAATTGCTTTACAATGGTGTGTCAGTTTTTGCTTTATAATGAAGTGAATCAGTTATACATATACGTATGTTCCCATATCTCTTCCCTCTTGCGTCTCCCTCCCTCCCACCCCTCTAGGTGGTCACAAAGCACCGAGCTGATCTCCCTGTGCTATGCGACTGCTTCCCACTAGCTATCTGTTTTACGTTTGGTAGTGTATATATGTCCATGCCACGCTTTCACTTTGTCACAGCTTACCCTTCCCCCTCCCCATATCCTCAAGTCCATTTTCTACTAGGTCTGTGTCTTTATTCCTGTCTTACCCCTAGGTTCTTCATGACATTTATTTTTCTTAGATAACATATATATGTGTTAGCATACGGTATTTGCCTTTCTGACTTACTTCACTCTGTATGACCGACTCTAGGTCCATCCACCTCACTACAAATAACTCAATTTCGTTTCTTTTTATGGTTGACTAATATTCCATTGTATATATGAGCCACATCTTCTTTATCCATTCATCCGATGATGGACACTTAGGTTGTTTCCATCTCCTGGCTATTGTAAATAGAGCTGCAAAGAACATTTTGGTACATGACTCTTTTGGAATTATGGTTTTCTCAGGGTATATGCCCAGTAGTGGGATTGCTGGGTCATATGGTAGTTCTATTTGCAGTTTTTTAAGGAACCTCCATAATGTTCTCCATAGTGGTTGTACCAATTCACATTCCCACCAGCAGTGCAAGAGTGTTCCCTTTTCTCCACACCTTCTCCAGCAGTTATTGTTTCTAGATTTTTTGATGATGGCCATTCTGGCCAGTGTGAGGTGATATCTCTTTGTAGTTTTGATTTGCATTTCTCTAATGATTAATGAAATTGAGCATTCTTTCATGTGTTTGTTGGCAGTCTGTATATCTTCTTTGGAGAAATGTCTATTTAGGTCTTCTGCCCATTTTTGGATTGGGTTGTTTGTTTTTTTGTTATTGAGCTGCATGAGCTGCTTGTAAATTTTGGAAATTAATCCTTTGTCAGTTGCTTCATTTGCAAATATTTTCTCCCATTCTGAGGGGTGTCTTTTGGTCTTGTTTATGGTTTCCTTTGCTGTGCAAAAGCTTTGAAGTTTCATTAGGTCCCATTTGTTTATTTTTGTTTTTACTTCCATGTCTCTAGGAGGTGGGTCAAAAAGGATCTTGCTGTGATTTATGTCATAGAGTGTTCTGCCTATGTTTTCCTCTAAGAGTTTGATAGTTTCTGGCCTTACATTTAGGTCTTTAATCCATTTTGAGCTTATTTTTGTGTATGGTGTTAGGGAGTGATCTAATCTCATACTTCTACACGTACCTGTCCAGTTTTTCCAGCACAACTTATTGAAGAGCCTGTTCTTTCTCCACTGTACATTCCTGCCACCTTTATCAAAGATAAGATGACCATATGTGTGTGGGTTTATCCCTGGGCTTTCTATCCTGTTCCATTGATCTATCTTTCTGTTTTTGTGCCAGTACCATACTGTCTTGATTACTGTAGCTTTGTAGTATAGTCTGAAGTCAGGGAGCCTGATTCCTCCAGCTCCGTTTTTCGTTCTCAAGATTGCATTGGCTATTTGGGGTCTTTTGTGTTTCCATACAAATTGTGAAATATTTTGTTCTAGTTCTGTGAAAAATGCCAATGGTAGTTTGATAGGAATTGCATTGAATCTCTAGATTGCTTTGGGTAGTAGAGTCATTTTCGCAACATTGATTCTTCCAATCCAAGAACATGTGATATCTCTCCATCTATTTGTATCATCTTTAATTTCTTTCATCAGTGTCTTATAATTTTTTGTTTACAGGTCTTTTGTCTCCTTAGGTAGGTTTATTCCTAGATAATTTATTCTTTATGTTGCAATGGTAAATAGGAGTGTTTTCTTGATTTCACTTTCAGACTTTTCATCATTAGTGTATAGGAATGCCAGAGATTTCTGTGCATTAATTTTGTATCCTGCTACTTTACCAAATTCATTGATTAGCTCTAGTAGTTTTCTGGTAGCATCTTTAGGATTCTCTATGTATAGTATCATGTCATCTGCAAACAGTGACGGCTTTACTTCTTCTTTTCCAATTTGGATTCCTTTTATTTCCTTTTCTTCTCTGATTGCTGTGGCTAAAACTTCCAAACTATGCTGAATAAGAGTGGTGAGAGTGAGCAACCTTGTCTTCTTCCTGATCTTAGTGGAAATGCTTTCAGTTCTTCACCAATGAGGACGATGTTGGCTGTGGGTTTGTCATATATGGCCTTTATTATGTTGAGGAAAATTCCTTCTATGCCTACTTTCTGGAGAGTTTTTACCATAAATGGGTGTTGAATTTTGTTGAAAGATTTCTCTGCATCTATTGAGTTGACCATGTAGTTTTTCTCCTTCAATTTGTTAATATGGTGTATCAAATTGATTGATTTGTGTATATTGAAGAATCCTTGCATTCCTGGGATAAACCTCACTTGATCAAGGTGTATGATCCTTTTAATGTGCTGTTGGATTCTGTTTGCTAGTATCTATGTTCATCAGTGATAATGGCCTGTAGTTTTCTTTCTTTGTGACATCTTTGTCTGGTTTTGGTGTTAGGGTGATGGTGGCCTCCTAGAATGAGTTTGGGAGTGTTCCTCCCTCTGCGATATTTTGGAAGAGTTTGAGAAGGATAGGTGTTAGCTCTTCTCTAAATGTTTGATAGAATTTGCCTGTGAAGCCATCTGGCCCTGGGCTTTTGTTTGTTGGAAGGTTTTTAATCACAGTTTCAATTTCAGTGCTTGTGATTGGACTGTTCATATTTTCTATTTCTTCCTGATTCAGTCTTGGCAGGTTGTGCATTTCTAAGAATTTGTCCATTTCTTCCAGGTTGTCCATTTTATTGGCATAGAGTTGCTTGTAGTAATCTCTCATGATCTTTTGTATTTCTGCAGTGTCAGTTGTTACTTCTCCTTTTTCATTTCTAATTCTATTGATTTTAGTCTTCTCCCTTTTTTTCTTGATGAGTCTGGCTAATGGTTTATCAATTTTGTTTATCTTCTCAAAGAACCAGCCTTTAGTTTTATTGATCTTTGCTATCGTTTCCTTCATTTCTTTTTCATTAATTTCTGATCTGATTTTTATGATTCCTTTCCTTCTGCTAACTTTGGGGTTCTTTTGTTCTTCTTTCTCTAATTGCTTGAGTTGCAAGGTTAAGTTGTTTATTCGAGATGTTTCCTGTTTCTTAAGGTAGGATTGTATTGCTATAAACTTCCCTCTTAAAACTGCTTTTGCTGCATCCCATAGGTTTTGGGTCGTCGTGTCTCCATTGTCATTTGTTTCTAGGTATTTTTTTATTTCCTCTCTGATTTCTTCAGTGGTCATTTCGTTATTAAATACTGTATTGTTTAGCCCCCATGTGTTTGTATTTTTTTACAGATCTTTTCCTGTAATTGATATCTAGTCTCATGGTGTTGTGGTTGGAAAAGATACTTGATACGATTTCAATTTTCTTAAATTTACCAAGGCTTGATTTGTGATCCAAGATATGATCTATCCTGGAGAATGTTCCATGAACACTTGAGAAAAACGTGTATTCTGTTGTTTTTGGATGCAATGTCCTATAAGTATCAATTAAGTCCATCTTGTTTAATTTATTATTTAAAGCTTGTGTTTCCTTATTTATTTTTATTTTGGATGATCTGTCCATTGGTGAAAGTAGGGTGTTAAATTCCCCTACTATGAATGTGTTACTGTTGATTTCCCCTTTTATGGCTGTTAGTATTTGTCTTATATATTGAGGTGCTCCTATGTTGGATGCATAAATATTTACAATTGTTATATCTTCTTCTTGGATTGATCCCTTGATCATTATGTAGTGTCCTTCTTTGTCTCTTCTAATAGTCTTTATTTTAAAGTCCATTTTGTCTGATATGAGAATTGCTACTCCAGCTTTCTATGGTTTCCATTTGCATGGAATATCTTGTTCCATCTCCTCACTCTCAGTCTGTATGTGTCTCTAGGTCTGAAGTGGGTCTCTTGTAGACAGCATATATAAGGGTCTTGTTTTTGTATCCATTCAGCCAGTCTGTGTCTTTTGGTGGGAGCATTTTTTCCATTTACATTTAAGGTAATTATCGATATGTATGTTCCTAGTCCCATTTTCTTAATAGTTGTGGGTTCATTATTGTAGGTCTTTTCCTTCTCTTGTGTTTCTTGCCTAGAGAAGTTCCTTTAGCATTTGTTGTAAAGCTGGTTTCATGGTGCTGAACTCAGTCAGCTTTTGCTTGTCTGTAAAGGTTTTAATTTCTTCATCAAATCTTAATGAGATCCTTGCTGGGTAGAGTAATCTTGGTTGTAGGTTTTTCTCTTTCATCACTTTGAATATGTCCTGGCAGTCCCTTCTCGCTTGCAGAGATTCTGCTGAAAGATCAGCTGTTAACCTTATGGGGATTCCTCTGTGTGTTATTTGTTGTTTTTCCCTCGCTGCTTTTAATATGTTTTCTTTGTATTTAATTTTTGACAGTTTGACTAATATGTGTCTTG
Source organism: Phocoena phocoena (assembly GCF_963924675.1). Classification (NCBI taxonomy): domain Eukaryota; kingdom Metazoa; phylum Chordata; class Mammalia; order Artiodactyla; family Phocoenidae; genus Phocoena; species Phocoena phocoena. The sequence goes on along the minus strand of NC_089223.1, from coordinate 35,984,803 downwards.
GCGTGTTTCTCCTTGGATTTATCCTGTATGGGACTCTCTGTGCTTCCTGGACTTGGTTAACTATTTCCTTTCCCATATTAGGGAAGTTTTCAACTATAATCTCTTCAAATATTTTCTCAGTCCCTTTCTTTTTCTCTTCTTCCTCTGGAACCCCTATAATTCGATTTTTGGTGTGTTTGATGTTGTCCCAGAGGTCTCTGAGACTGTCCTCAGTTCTTTTCATTCTTTTTTCTTTATTCTGCTCTGCAGTAGTTATTTCCACTATTTTATCTTCCAGGTCACTTATCTGTTCTTCTGCCTAGTTATTCTGCTATTGATCCCATGTAGGGTATTTTTAACTTCATTTATTGTGTTGTTCATTGTTGTTTTTTTCATCTTTAGTTCTTCTAGGTCCTTGTTAAATTTTTCTTGCATTTTGTCTGTTCTATTTCCAAGATTTTCGATCATGTTTACTATCATTATTCTGAATTCTTTTTCAGGTAGACTGCCTATTTCCTCTTCATTTGTTAAGTCTGGTGGGTTTTTATCTTGCTCCTTCATCTGCTGTGTGTTTTTCTGTCTTCCCATTTTGCTTATCTTACTGTGTTTAGGGTCTCCTTTTTGCAGGCTGCAGGTTCGTAGTTCCTGTTGTTTTTGGTGTCTGTCCCCAGTGGCTAAGGTTGTTTCAGTGGGTTGTGTAGGCTTCCTGGTGGAGGAGACTAGTGCCTGTGTTCTGGTGGATGAGGCTGGATCTTGTCTTTCTGTTGGGCAGGTCCACGTCTGGTGGTGTGTTTTGGGGTGTCTGTGGCCTTATTATGATTTTAGGCAGCCTCTCTGCTAATGGGTGTCTTGCTAATTGTTTGGCATAGGGTGTCCAGCACTGTAGCTTGCTGGTCGTTGAGTGAAGCTGGGTGCTGGTGTTGAGATGGGGATCTCTGGGAGATTTTTGCCGTTTGATATTACATGGAGCTGGGAGGTCTCTTGTGGACCAGTGTCCTGAAGTTGCCTCCCCCACCTCAGAGACATAGCACTGACTCCTGGCTGAACACCAAGAGCCTTTCATCCACACGGCTCAGAATAAAAGGGAGAAAAAGTAGTAAGAAAGAAAGAAAGAGGATAAAATAAAATAAAGTAAGATAAAATAAAGTTATTAAAATAAAAAATAATTATTAAGAAAAAAATTGTTTTAAAAAGTTAAAAAAAAACTAAAGCAAAAACAAAAAAACGAACAGATAGAACCCTAGGACAAATGGTGAAAGCAAATCTATACAGACAAAATCTCACACAGAAGTATACACATACACACTCACAAAAAGAGGAAAAGGGGAAAAAGTAATAAATCTTGCTCTCAAAGTCCACCTTTGGATGATTCGTTGTCTATTCAGGTATTCCACAGATGCAGGGTACATCAAGTTGATTGTGGAGATTTAATCCGCTGCTCCTGAGGCTGCTGGGAGAGATTTCCCTTTCTCTTCTTTGTTTGCACAGCTCCCGGGGCTCAGCTTTGGATTTGGCCTGGCCTCTGCGTGTAGGTCACCGGAGGGCATCTGTTCTTTGCTCAGACAGGACGGGGTTAAAGGAGCCGCTGATTCGGGGGCTCTGGCTCACTCAGGCCGAGGGGAGGGAAGGGTATGGAGTGCAGGGCGAGCCTGCGGTGGCAGAGGCCATTGGGACGTTGCACCAGCCTGAGGCTCGCCGTGCGTTCTCCCGGGAAAGTTGTCCCTGGATCCTGGGACCCTGGCAGTGGCTGGCTGCACAGGCTCCCCGGAAGGGAGGTGTGGATAGTGACTTGTGCTCGCACACAGGCTTCTTGGTGGCAGCAGCAGCAGCCTTAGTGTCTCATGCCCATCTCTGGGGTCCGCGCTGATAGCTGCGGCTCGCACCAGTCTCTGGAGCTCCTTTAAGCAGCGCTCTTAATCCCCTCTCCTCACGCGCCAGGAAACAAAGAGGCAATAAAAAGTCTCTTCCCTCTTCAGCAGGTCCAGACTTTTCCCTGGACTCCCTCCCGGCTAGCCGTGGCACACTAACCCCCTGCAGGCTGTGTTCACACTGCCAACCCCAGTGCTGTCCGTGGGGTGTAAGCACTGAAGCCCAAACCTCAGCTACTAGCCCATGCCAGTCGTGGCAGGTGAGCAGACAAGCTGGTGAATGCTAATCGGCACCGATCCTCTGGGCGGGAATCTGTCCACTTTGCCCTCCGCACCCTGGTGGCTGCGCTCTCCTTCGTGGCTCTGAAGCTTCTTCCCACCTCCGCCACCTGCAGTCTCCGCCCGCGAAGGGGCTTCTAGCGTGTGGAAAACTTTCCTCCTTCACAGTTCCCTCCCACTGGGGCAGGTCCCCTCCCTATTCTTTTGTCTCTGTTTATTCTTTTTTCTTTTGCCCTACCCAGGTACGTGGGGGATTTTCTTGCCTTTTGGGAGGTCTGAGGTCTTCTGCCAGCGTTCAGTAGGTGTTTCTGATGTATCTGTGGGGAGGAAGGTGATCTCCGTGTCTTACTCTTCCGCCATCTTCCCCGTCTTCCTTGCCTTCTTTTCTTCCTTTCTCTCTCTCTTGCTCTTCTGAAACTACCACAAAATCCATCCACTTGTCTTATGTAGGGCTTTCTACCCACATTCAGACCCTCTCAATTTCTTGGCTTACAACCTACACAGGTTAGACAAGGCATTTCTTATGTGCAGATACAGTATTCTCCCTGAAGGGAATTCTGTGGAATTCAATTTTTCCATTTCATTACACTAGAAAAATAGATTTTGAAAGGTTCTGCTATGGCAGGAACTATTTACAGTGTCATATTTTGGAAGGAGGTAATATTTCATCTTTACTTTTGTAGTCTATTGCTTTTTTTAGTTGATTTTGCCAAATAGCCTAAAATAACACAAGCTAGAGTAATTTTAACAGCAGCCTGAGATAGAGAAATACTTCATCCTTGACCCACATATTGTTGATTTGGTAATGCTTTCTTTTTGCATCTCCTTTCCTTAAGACTCTAAGGTGATGAAGACTCTCAGCTAGTGTAATTAATTGGTTTTTGTTTATTGAGGTGCTAAGCAAAGCTGAGCTACTCTCTTTCTGCTGATCTCCTTATCTCTTGTTTAAGCAGATTGTTCGAAAAGAAAGAGGAGGAAAGGGGAAGGAGCAGGAGGAAGAAGAAAGAGAAGAGGAAGGAGGAGAAGGGCTCCTTCATCATTGTTGCTCTTTCCCCCTAATTTGCTACAAAGGCCATCTGAAGCCTTGGGGCTGTCCTGTTCCAGTAGAGGACACTACATATGCTCTGAAAGAAAACTTCCATTTGATACACATTATTAAGCATGATTTCAGTAAGTGAAAGGGAGGACAAACTATTAATGAGATACATGGCTGAGAATGGATTATAAAGAAATACATTTTCTTCTTCTTTATTTATATCATTAATCATTGAGGGGAGGAAAGGAGGTTTGGTCCTTTTGTTTATTCCATTGCTTTTCTTTCTTGGAGAATCTCTGTGTTTTACTTATTTTGTCAAAATTTAAATGAAGGAATTTAAAGAATAGTACTCTTTCATTTCAAATACTTCGAGAATTTACTGAGTTATTTTTCTGGTCCAGTAGTAAATTCATTCCAGATGGAGCTTCAAAGAGTTTTTTGCCAAGGTTTATATCAATATAATAATGTAACAAAAATTGTCAAGTCATAAAATTCTGTTTAATGCACCTGCTTGCTCGCTCCATCCCTTTCTTTCCCTGCTCCCCATCTCTTTCTGTTTTTAATACTTTATAATTATTTAACATTATAATTATTTAACATTGTTTCTACTCATTTTGGACACCACAAATTTTATACCACTTCCCTTTTAGGAAGGAAAGAGAATATGAGTACTAATCCGGCTGCCAAATGACTCAGAGTTCCCTTACAAACAAGACTTCCATGACAGTTAGAAATGCTGAACAGAAGGCAGATCAGAACTTTATGTCTATTTAATGATTTACTGTAGACCCATTGTCTAAATTGCTTTAGGCCCTTCCTCATTTCTTTCTCTTTTTTTTTGAAGTATAGTTAATTTACAATGTTGTGTTAGTTTCTGCTGTACAGCATAGTGACTCAGTTATACATCTATATATATAATATATATTATATACAATATACATTCTTTTTCATACTCTTTTCCATTATGGTTTGTCATAGGGTATTGAATATAGTTCCCTGTGCTATACAGTAGGACCTTGTTGTTCATCCATTCCATATATATTAGTTTGCCTCTGCTAATTGCAAACTCCCCAGAAATGTGGAACACTTCATAAAATTTGTGTGTCTAATCTTCTCTGTGTGATTCGAATTTTATTTCATTTTTTTATAGTTTTTTTTTATTGGAGTATAGTTGCTTTACAATGTTGTGTTAGTTTCTACTGTACAGCAAAGTGAATCAGTATATGTGCTGCCAAAGTGAGCACGCTTCCTGATTTCTTTTTGCTCTGCAGTCATGGACTTACTTTCATGGATGACTTATTCCTATGCTCTTCCTTCAGATTCAGAAGATAAGTGTCTGAACTAGCCAGAGAAGTCCACTTTTTTTGCTGTTAAAGAAAATAGATTTATTGAGCAATTTTTTAATATTTCATTACATACTTTTTGACAACTGCTCTAAGTAGCATCAATTTTTAACCATCTGCCTTTTCATAATTTAAATTTTTATCAGAGAAATACACGTACTCAGATTTTAACAAGACTTGTGCTGAAACACAGTGTCCAGTGCCACACTCATCCCCACCATCATTCTCACCAGAAGAAACATTTGTTTCAACTAGCTATTCATGGAATTTATTTCCCCATTTCTAAATAACATGTTTATACTACTATTTCTTGTTTTTTTTCTGTCATTTTACATATTCCCAATTGCTTTCTACAAATTAACCATCTTACACTTCCAACAGCTTCTCTCTAAACTTGCACAATCTTCCTCCATCTAACCTCCCAGTATAGTTATATGATCCTTTTTAATTAAACACATATTGAGAGTTTACATTATTATGACTGTGTAAGCATTATTCACAAGGGAGCCATATATCATACTATGATTACTTTTCTTTTCCTTTCCTTTACAATTCCCACCCCCCTTTTTTTTAATTGCCTGTGAGGCATTCGGGATCTTAGTCCCTGACCAGGGATTGAACCCATGTCCCCTGCAGTGGAAGTAAGGATTCTTAACCACTGGACCCCCCAGGGAAGCCCCAGTAATTGCCTTTTTAAAAAGCTTATTCTTTTTTTAAAAAAAAATGATACTCTTTTTTTATCCACACACCACTTATTCATTCAAAACTCTTGAGAGCAGGGTCAATCTCCTCTAAGTTATACATGTATATCAGGTAAGTAATCTGTTTTTCTCCCCCCCGCCTCCCCCACCTATCCCTCACCCCTTCCTCTTTCTGCAAACAGCTGTCCCCTGGAGCTTTCTTCTGTTCTGATTGGGATTGGTTGTCCTCTAGGTCTGACACACAGATCCTATCCTAGAATTTTCTTTGCTTCCCTGTGTTGGAGTTCCTATTTCCTAGGTCCTACACCTTTTCTAGTTTACTTTCCATTCTGTGAAGAACCTCTTCTAGTAGCTTCCCAAGAAAGGACATATGATGGGTAAAGTTTCTGAAAATTTGGAATGTCTGAAAATGACTATATTCTATCCTCATATTGATTAATAGGTTGGGAATATAATTCTAGGTAGAAAATTTCCCCTGGGATTGTGAAGACATTGTTTCATTGTCTTCTAGCTTCCAGTGTGAATATTGATAAGCCTATTTTTTCATTCACAATCTTTTATGTATAAACGATTTTCTCTTTCTGGGAGATTTTAGGAGTTTTTCATCATCCTCAGTGTTCTGAATATTTATGATGGTGTGTCTCACTGTCAATCTTTTTCATTTATTCCACATGTTATTCAGTGGGCTCTTTCTACTTGAGAAGTCACAACCTTCATTTCTGAGTAAGGTCCGTGAGATAAGGAATTATACTGCTTTCCTGTTTACTGCTGAATTCTCATCACCTAGCACAGGGTCTGGCATATAGAAGGCACTAACTGAAAAGAGAACAAATGAATTCATGATTAAATAAATAGGGGAATTTTTTGGTTATAGTTCTTTGTTAATTCCTCCCCTCTTGTATTCTCTGGAACTCTGGTTCTCCTGTTTTCTATTCTTCTCTCTTTTTGTTTTAAAACTTTGTCTCTTTGCTTTTTTTTGGTGGTACGTGGGCCTCTCACTGTTGTGGCCTCTCCCGTTGCAGAGCACAGGCTCCGGATGCGCAGGATAAGCGGCCATGGCTCACGGGCCCAGCCGCTCGACGGCATGTGGGATCTTCCCAGACCGGGGCATGAACCTGTGTCCCCTGCATCGGCAGGCGGACTCTCAACCACTGTGCCACCAGGGAAGCCCTTATCAAACATTCTTTATGTGTGAAAAGTTGTTCTAGATTTTGTTTAAAAGTTCTAGTGAATTTCTTGAGGATTTATATAACTTTTTATGGACTTTGCAAAAATCCCCAAGGAAAAGTCATAGTGAGGGATTATCTACCTGAAGTGGGGAGGAGACAAGGAAAAAAAATAACATCTCTCAAAATTATCCTTTTCTATATATTAAATGTAGAAAGAACAACTCAAGGGCATTGCCAATAGTACTTTCATCGCAGAGTGGCACTTAGATGGCAGATAATTTTGCTCCCTCTGGGAGGAGCTGTTTGCAAGGAGTTTATGGAATCAGCCTATCGCTGCTGGTATCCAAAATGAAAATGAAAGGAGTCATTGCTAGAAGGACAGATGATAAAGTTTAGATAAAATTTTGTTTCCCCTCAACAATCTAAAGCAACCAATATTTAGAGCAGTGGTCTTTTACTTTTTAAACCATGTAGTTAAAAACAGTTAATACATACACATATTAAAAAGTCAAGTAGTGCTAAAGACTTAAAAATGTGTGCCCCTTCACCACTTTTACTGCTTTTAGCTATTTCTTCTGATATTTACATGTGTATTTCAAGGAAAAAAAAGATATAATCATTAGATTCATCAATTTTAGATATTATTGACTTCAGTGTTAGCCCAGTCCCTCTAAGAGGCAGACACAGAAGCAAGAACTTCCTTAGGGTAAATGCCTGTGAGAAAAAATGGAAAGGGACCTTGGAGAAGGCTAGGAAATGCTGTCAGACTGCCTGCAGGTCTTACTAAGTCAAAAGATAGGGAAGGGCAGAAGATAGGGTGGAGTTACCTTAGACCACAGAGCAGCTGTAAGGAAAGGTCAGCAAGGCCACTGGGGAGTCCTTGAGTCACAGTAACCCATCATAGGAATCCCCTATCTCTCAGTCATTGGCTGGGAGCACACCATGGGTATGACCTCCACATAAACATGGTGATGGATTTCAAAGTGCAGTAACTGGGCCCATGGTAGATATGCTCCCTGCATCTAGAGATCTGAGGGGACATTCTCGTGCCTGTCACCACTTCCAATACAACAGGTAAAGATTTTATCTCCCTTACACAGACCTCCTTCCTGTTTTTCTTCCCTCCAATATAATTACACTCCAGTTTTGATTAAATCCATATTCGGTGCTTTCATGATAATGATTATATAAAATTTTGCCCCTAGCTGAGCCAGATAATGCATTATAATTATAGTATATTTATATGTTTTGGTTTTCCTAGAGATAATAATTGCTTCATTTTTTTCCCACTTGTTTAGTTTTTTTTTGAACTTATGGATCAACTTGCCCACAATTCCCAATAGGTTTGTAAAATACCTCTTAAAATCAATTTCCGTATAGTAAACTTAGCAGCAAATGCTAGGTTCAGGGGTGGTAAATGTTTAACAACTAGCTCTCCTGGGGTGGGAAGGTTAAAAACCCTGATATTTGGCTTTTTCCCTTCTCCTGTGTAAATATTCCCACCATGGCAGATTTCAAGCTACCAATGTGATATCCCTGAATGCAGAGCTGGGAAGAGAAGCACACAGCCATTAAGGACACTCCCAACAAAAATATGGCCAGAGGTTTACTGGAAATAAAATGTTTTAAACTTGTAGTTTCCATAAGTATTTATTAAAAAGTAATTTTATAATTTTATTTTCCTTTAAATTTACTACAATTCTGTTATAACTGAATGCATTTTACATAAACAATTTACCTTTAGGTTTTCATGTTTGAACATCTTGCTGTTATTGGGAACACTGGGAAAAGAACAGTAATTTTAGTGCTTCTAATACTGACGATTCATCCATCCATCAAAAACTTGCAGCTTCAAAACAAATTTTGCATGGAGGTAGCCATGTGACTGAGTTCCAGCCAAAATAAGAAAAAGGAAGCAATATATGTCACTTGTAAGCTTAGCCTACCAAAACCTCCATTCTCTTTTTCACCTTCTGGTGACAGAATGTCGAGGACAAAGCCCTCTAGGAGGTCAGAGCCACATGAGAGTAAATTGGTCTCCTGAAAGGATTTCATGTTGTAACCACAGAACCAGCTTGAACTGGTTCTACTCTGTCAGTGACAAGATTCTGAGTTGTTTTTCAGAAACAAGGGAACAAAGCCACAAGTCATGCAGTTGAAGCATGCGCACAGAAAATTCTGACCTCAAATAACACTCAGAACCAAAGGACCAGGATGTGACCGAAACCTGAACACTGGAACCCTTTCAGAAGCCAAGGGTCTGTTGTCCAGGAAGATCCAGAGCTGAAGCCCTTTGCCGTATTTTACCATAAATGGCCAATTTCCAAACCTCTGATGGAAACCTGCCCCACCAGCATTTCCACATACCAAGCTGTTCCCCAACCCCTTAAATTTCATCCCGAACCCCAGATATGGGAGACGGATTTGAGGCCTGTCTCCTGTTTCCTTGTTGTCAACCTCACAATCAAGCTCTTTTCTCAGAAGCCAGTTCCATAGTAGTGTTACCGAGTCCAAGCTCGTATTGCTCACCACACAACAGGCTAGTAAGTCGAGAAGACAAGCTGTTGGGGCAAGGAATGGCAACTTTATCTGGAAAGCCAGCAGACCGAGAAGACGGTGCATTCATGTCCCCCCAAACCATCTTGCCTGAGTTGGTACTCAGGCTTCTTTTATACTGAAAGGAGAAGGAGTAAAGTCAAACATTTCCAGCTTCCCATCAGCCTCTGGATGGGATGTGTTAATTTCCTCCAGTCTGCAGTCATTCACAGGTGGGCCTGGTCAGGTTATTTCCTATGAGCTAAACAAAGGTATTTTAGCTTAATGCTCATTACCTGGGAGGCAGGGTTCCTGGAGATAGGCCATTATGTATAATTTAAGCTTATAGGCAACATCCCTTTAGTGATTGACCTGTAGTAGAATGCAAGTTTCTTCCCTATTACAGTATTGGCTTCTATGTGTGTTGGGCAGCGAGTCCTTTCTTGGTAACAATGTGAATGATAAATAAATTCTTACTCTATGAACAGCTGGGATTTGGGGATTTATCTGTAAAAGTGATTATTGTTACCTTAATGAATGCACTTCTTTACACAACTATTTTGCATGTTGAGTTATTCAAGAAATATTTAACACTTAATAAATAGCAGGCACTTTTATCAGGTAGTTACGATACAGTGGTAAATAAGACTGATAAAGTTCTTGGAGCTTACATTCCCTCAGAAGGGAGAGAACCACTAAGCAAATAAATAGTAAACAAATATCAATGGGAGGTGCTATGAAAGAAATACAATAAAGTGAAGAATGACAGGATAAAGAGGCTAATTCAGATGGGGTGATCATGGAAGCTGAAGTCTGAAGGGTGCCTCAGCTGCATTTTCAAATGCTTCTTTTGACAAGAAGCATTATTTTTTTTTGACCATGCCACGTGGCATACAGGATCTTAGTTCCCAAACCAGGGATCGAACCTGTGCCCCCTGCGAGGAAGCACAGTGTCTTAACCACTGGACTGCCAAGGAAGTCCCTAGGAATGGATCTTTTTTTTTTGCGGTACGCGGGCCTGTCACTGCCGTGGCCTCTCCCGTTGCGGAGCACAGGCTCCGGATGCGCAGGCTCAGCAGCCATGGCTCACGGGCCCAGCCGCTCCGCGGCATGTGGGATCTTCCTGGACCAGGGCACGAACCCGCGTCCCCTGCATCGGCAGGCAGACTCTCAACCACTGCGCCACCAGGGAAGCCCTGGATCATTTTTAAAAAGAATATTTCAGTGCTTTGTACCTCTTCCTTCCCAGTTTGGCAGAAAGAGTTAAATGTCCACCCAAATTCCATGCTCCCTCTCACAGTATGCAGGTATCACTGGAAAGCAGCTGCTCAGCCAAAGATTGACTAGTTCTACACTGAGGCCTTGTTTTATTATGGTAAAATATGCTTAACATAAAATTTACCTTTTTTTTTTTTTTTTTTTTTTTTTTGCGGTCGCGGGCCTCTCACTGATGCGGCCCCTCCTGCTGCGGAGCAGAGGCTCCGGACGCGCAGGTCCAGCGGCCATGGCTCACGGGCCCATCTGCTCCGCGGCAGGTGGGATCCTCCGGGACCGGGGCACGAACCTGCGTCCCCTGCATTGGCAGGCGGACTCCCAACCACTGCGCAACCAGGGAAGCCCGAAAATTTACCATTTTTAAGTGTACAGTTCAGTGGTGTTTAGTACATTCACGTTGTTGTACAATCATCACCACTCTCTATCATCCCAAACTAAAACTCTGTACCATTTAAAGGTACAATCCCCAGTCCTCCTTCTCCCCAGCTCCTGGGAACCACTGTTCTACTCTCTGTCTATATGTGTATGGCTATTCTAGATATCTCATATAACTTGAAGTATACAGTATTTGTCTTCCTGTGTCTGGCTTATTTCTCTTAACATAACATCTTCAAAGTTCACCCATGTTGTAGCATATGTCAGAATCTCCTTCCTTTTTAAAGGCTGAATAATATTCCATTGTATGGATATAGCACATTTCGTTTCTCCATTGATCTGTGGATAAGGTGGGGCTGCAGGTTTCTTAGAAGTGGCTGAGGCTTCTCCATTCTTCTCCATTCTCTCTTCCACCATCCACTTCAGAGAACTCTGAGATCCTAGAAAACAGAACAAACAGAACTACGTGTACCCTGGAATAACCATGACAGCTGCCCTCTGACCAGGCACACCTGCCTGGGTCCTTTATATGAATAAGAAAAACACTTTCATTGTATTAGCTAACCACTGGAAGTGTGGAGGTTATTTGCTACAGTATCTTGTTTAACCACAACAAGCATTATCAGGCTTCTCATACTCCTTTACTTGGCAAAACATTTTTTGATCACCGACCCATGAAAATATTTTTTTTCTCTTTTTACTTCCACAATTTCTCTGCTTCTAGAAAACCACAGTCCCTGGTCAAGAAAGCAGGGCTTCCCTGGTGGCACAGTGGTTGGGAGTCTGCCTGCCGATGCAGAGGACACGGGTTCGTGCCCCGGTCTGGGAAGATCCCACGTGACGCAGAGCAGTTGGGCCCGTGAACCATGGCCGCTGAGCCTGCGCGTCCGGAGCCTGTGCTCTGCAACGGGAGAGGCCACAGCAGTGAGAGGCCCGCGTACCACAAAAAAAAAAAAAAAAAAAAAAAAAAATCAAGAAAGCAAACAGTAATGAAGTGGCACTTTGCACTCCTCGTCCCCCTCCCCCGCCACTAAAAGTAGGAATTGTGATGTCTTTTCTGGCACCTTTTCTAGATTAGCCCATCTCTCACCTTGACTGAACTAAGATATCCTTCTGTGTGAACATGGATCATGTTTCAGTTCAAATAATGAATTTTCTTTAACTGAGACTGAAACGAGTTCTTCATACCAAAATCATCAGGCCTCCACTTGGCAGGGGCCCTGGCAAATCAAGAGCAACTGCTGCCATTTGTGTTGACACCACCTCCAGATGTGTTATGTTGGTTTGTTTTTGTTTAAGCATTGCCAGCCAGAGTTTATAATGCTCAACTTTCTCCTGTTCAGCAAGGTCCTGAAAAATGAGGGCAGAGCGTTCTATGAATAGAGTACAGACTCTGATACGATGCAGCCACCATCGGGTGATAAGTTACATAAGTGTAAATAAAACACGTTAACAGTTTCCATGCTGATGAGAATGACCCCAGGGTCAGACTCTCCACCCAGATTTCCAGGATTCCAGGAGCCCTAGAGATCTCTGAGCTTTCTTCCCTCAAATCTATTTTCAGGCCATTTCAAAAAGATAAGTTGCTCTCTAAGACATCCTTTAACTGACAGGTGAATTTTCCTTGGATTCAATCTAGAATGATTAAAAAGCAGGTAATAAAAATTTTGAAATGTGTGTTGGAAAAGTCAAGGGACTGTAGTTGACTCCATCTCTGCGGGATCAGAAGGCCCTCGGAGCACGGTCACTCTTGGAGTTCAGAGCTGGCCTTAGCTGAAACACCAAGCCTCGTTGTCTCTGGCCACACTGGGTCCTGCGGCACCAGCTCTCAAAAGTCCCACTTGAATGGGGAATGGAGGTGGGTGAGGGTTAGATAGAAAGGGAAGGGGGAGAGAGGAATGGGAGTTTAAAACGGTTAGAAATTAGAAAACATTAGAAATGAGAGAGAGGGAGCAGAATGAGGGGGAAGGACTTGGCAATGTGGTAGATGAATTAGGAGGGGGAGGAAATGGAAGGAGAAAGGGAGAATAAAGTGGGAAAGAAGGAAAGGGGAACAGAAAAATGGGAAATAAGGAGGAGAGAGGGAAAGGGATGGAAATTAACAATCACTGAGTACCTCTACATAAATGGTAAACCACCTTGAGGTGGAGTCTCACTTTCCAGCTTGAAGGGACAGAGGCTGAGGCTGGGGTTTAGGCATGATGTCAATGAAGTCTTACCCTGGATGAGGGCTGATTGGTACTGGAGGTGCCTTCAGCCAGGACCAGATCCACAATCTGCAGGGCCCTGAGCAAAATGAAAATGCAGGATCCCTTGTTCCTAAACTATTAAGAATTTCAAGATGGCAACAGCAGAGCATTAAATCATTCATGGGGTTCTTCTGGGCATAAGACTCTGTGCAAATGTACACATGTCCATGAAGCTGGTCTTATCTACAACATATTAACTTAACTAGAAAGTTAGAAGAGGAACTCCAACAGTGTCTATATGATATAAAACCATCTGGTTTACTGAAACTGGAACTTTGGCACCGTTTAAGTAAAATGGTTGCTTGTTTGAATTTTTCTCAAGCCAGCTATTTAACTTGTGGTATATGAATTTAGCTCAGAGTTTTCTTTCATACCTGGCTCTACTCTCTAGAGCTTTATCTTTAAGATAAGACTTGTGCTTGCTTACTGCAAAATGACAACTGTGAAATTAATAGCTACTCATAGTTTTTAATATCAGGCTCAGAGATGATATTAATTGCACAATAAAGGGTCAAGTGTTAGCTCACATTTATTGAACAGAGGGAGAGCTTGTGATAAGTTCATGCAGGCACACAGGAAAAATGCATGGAGAAGAAATTCATAAAAATGTAATGATGTCCAATTATTAGGAAGGCTGAATTAGTTCATTTAACTGGTATATTTTCTTTTATGCTAAAAATAATAAATTAAAATGATATTAGGCTCCCTTTCTCCTGCATTCTACATAGCTCCAAGTTTCATATTTAGTTTGTCTTTTTGCTAATAAAAGTTATGTTCTTACAAAAAAGTCAAAGATTAGGAACTTTCTGGGTATCTCTGCTTAGTTGTTGACACCTAGCTGTCCTTTACCCACAGAAAGGTAGCTGGGTTTCTGGGCAGGAATCTCCCAGCATGCCCTACTCTTGCTCAGATGTAGGATAACCAAGATTATCACCCTTTTATTTTTGCCTTCCTCCAGGATGTGCATTTCTCAATCTCTAATCCACCAAGTTTGGGATTTTATAAGGGCAAATCTAAGTTTTATTCAGAAGATACCAATTATCTATAGAGAAACTTCACTCAAAAACTTTTTCATTCTGAAAGAATTTCAGATTTGCACAACTGTGGCAAAAATAATACAAGTGTAACCTTCAACCAATTTCTCTAAATGTTAATATCTTACACACATCATAGTACAATTATTAAAACTGGGAAATTAACATTGTTATCATTCTATAATCTACAGATCTTATTCAAATTTTGCCAGTTATCTCACTGATTTTAAAATGTTCAAGCTGATTTTGTAGTAAGATGTAGCTGATAACATGTAGTTTTCTGATTTAAGAATTTTTCCCTAAAATGTGTTTACCATCTGAGTTGTTTGTAATCTTAGAGGAAACACTGATGCTGGTGAAAATCTGAAATTGTCATATTAAGGCAAACTTTCTCTATAAATGATCCAGCTTTAGTGCTTGAATGGGAAATTTGTTTCCTCTAAACTCTGGAAAGATGAATTTGTGAACTTCAATAACAATGCAACAATTTCTAGATTTAAAAAATTGAATATTTTACCCACTGAAAATTTCTTTCTCTTCTTTGATTATGCCCTCTGCCCAATGATATATCATGTAACATAATGATAACCCAGATGTATATAGTATTGTATTAGGGGCTTGACTTACTTAATATGAAATGGCCTAACTTGGATTGGATTGATATGAAATAAGGAATATTCCCAATAACATATATAGAATATATTAAAAAATAATAGAAGAAAGAGATAGAGGCAATCCAAATGTTCATTGACAGATGACTAGATAAAATGTGGTATATACATACAGTGGAATACTATGCAGCTTTAAAAAAGAAAATCCTTTCACATAATACCACATAGATGAACCTTGAGGACATTATGCTGAATGAAGTGAGCCAGTGACAAAAGGACAAATACTGTATGGTCCTACTCCTATGAAGTATCTAAAGTAGTCAAAATCCTAGAAACAGAAAGTAGAAAGGTGGTTGCTAAGAGCTGAGGGCAGGAGGGGAGAGGGAATTAGTGCTTAATGGACAGAGAGTTTCAATTTTGCAGGATGAAAAAGTTCTAGAAATCTGTTCCACAAGAATGTCAATACAATGAACACCATTGAACTGTACACTTCAAAGTGGTTAGGGTGGTGAATTTAATGTTATGTAGTTTTAAAGTCACAATTTAAAAAAATAGTAGAAGAGGTGGAAGCAGTTAGAAGTAAGGATCAAACAAGCTGGCAAAAAGCTGACAATTGTAGAGGCAGCGTGACGAGTATATGAGTCATTATACTATTTTAAAATATATTTTAGAAGTCTGTATAATAAAAAGCTGAAAGAAAGAAAGGAAGAAGGAAAGAAGAAAAGAAACGAAGGAAGGAAAAAAGAAAGAAAGAAAGAAAGGAAGGAAGAAAGAAAGAAGAAAGAAAGAAAGAAAAAGGAAGAAAGAAAGAAAGAAAAAAGAAAGTAAGAAAGAAAGAAAGAAAAGAAAGAACGGAAAAAAGAAAGGACTTCCCTGGTGGTCTAGTGGTTAAGACTACATGCTCCCAGTGCAGCGGGCCCAGGTTTGATCCCTAGTCAGGGAACTAGATCCTGCATGCTTCAACTAAGAGTTTGCATGCCGCAACTAAATATCCCAAATGCCACAACTAAAAAGATCCTGCATGCCACAACTAAGACCTGGCACAGCCAAATAAATAAATATTTAGAAATAAAGAAAGGTTTCTAACTTCTGGATAATATTTTTGTAACATTATTTATAATCACACAGCATTCTTGATCCAAAATGAAAATAGCATTTCTCTTATGAAAATATTTTAGTTGAATTTTTAACTGTCAAAATAAAACTCAAAATTAAAAAAAAACAACCCTGGAAAGACCTTGACAACAGAGATGACACTAGAAAAAATTTAAAATCATCTCAAATTCTACCACCCACTAGAAATACTTTAGTGTATAGACTCCAAAGTTTTTTTTTTGTTTGGCTGCTCCAAATGGCTTTCAGGATCTTAGTTCCCTAACAAGGGATCAAACCCGGGCTCTTGGCAGTGAAAGCCTGGAATCCTAACCACTGGACCAAAAGGGAATTCCCTTTTACTCCAGAATTTTAAACAAATAATATTTTTTAATGTCAGTTTGTTACTGACTTTGCTCAGAGAAAAAGAACCTATACTGACACCATGTAGAAAATGACTTCTTCCTTGTTTATCAAGAAAGTCTTTCAAAATAGCACATAAATTAGCTATTACACACTGTATACGCAAAACTATGTGTTTATACATAGGCTTTTTTTCCCCTGTAGGGAAGCCAAAGCTTTCACCAAGCTTTCAAAGGCTGCTGTGACTTAAATGGGTTGAGAACCACTGCTTTAGATTATATATTCAATTCAAACAACTCTTTGCAGCCAGTCATTTCTTCATTAAGGAAAATTTTGAAGGACTTTAAAAAAATTGAATTCAACTTTGAAATTATTAACACACATCTTCACCAAGGGAAAATAACCACCTAAGGCCGGATTAAAGCACTTTGTTAGCAATTTTCACTGGCATTAATTTCACTTTTCTTTGGGTGAACAGTTATTTATAATGTACTTGGTGCCCTGCTCTGTTGTAATCTTTAAAGCAAGAATCACACAGTAATCTCTGATTTTTCTATAGCCTAGTATCATCTGTTTCCTATCAACACTTTTTAAATGAAATTCATGCTGAATAATATCTTTTCTTGCATGAACTATAGAAAAAGACCTGTTTGAAATGGGACCTAATGAAACTTCAAAGCTTTTGCACAGCAAAGGAAACCATAATCAAGACCAAAAGACAACCCTCAGAATGGGAGAAAACATTTGCAAATGAAGCAACTGACAAAGGATTAATCTCCAAAATTTACAAGCAGCTCATGCAGCTCAATAACAAAAAAACAAACAACCCCATCCAAAAATGGGCAGAAGACCTAAACAGACATTTCTCCAAAGAAGATATACAGAATGCCAACAAACACATGAAAGAATGCTCAACATCATTAATCATTAGAGAAATGCAAATCAAAACTACAATGAGATATCATCTCACACCAGTCAGAATGGCCATCATCATAAAATCTAGAAACAATAAATGCTGGAGAGGGTGTGGAGAAAAGGGGACACTCTTGCACTGCTGGTGGGAATGTGAATTGGTTCAGCCACTATGGAGAACAGTATGGAGGTTCCTTAAAAAACTACAAATAGAATTACCATATGACCCAGCAATCCCACTACTGGGCATATACCCTGAGAAAACCAAAATTCAAAAAGAGTCATGTACCAAAATGTTCATTGCAGCTCTATTTACAATAGCCCGGAGATGGAAACAACCTAAGCGCCCATCATCGGATGAATGGATAAAGAAGATGTGGCACATATACACAATGGAATATTACTCAGCCTTAAAAAGAAATGAAATTGAGCTATTTGTAATGAGATGGATAGACCTAGAGTCTGTCATACAGAGTGAAGTAAGTCAGAAAGACAAAGACAAATACCGTATGCTAACACATATATATGGAATTTAAGGGGAAAAAATGTCATGAAGAACCTAGGGATAAGACAGGAATAGAGGCGCAGACCTACTGGAGAACGGACTTGAGGATATGGGGGGGGGAAGGGTGAGTTTTGACAGGGCGAGAGAGAGTCATGGACATATACACACTAACAAACGTAGTTAGGTAGATAGCTAGGGGGAAGCAGCCGCAAGGCACAGGGATATAAGCTCGGGGCTTTGGGACAGCCTGGAGGGGTGGGAGGGGGAGAGTGGGAGGGAGGGAGACGCAAGAGGGAAGACACATGGGAGCACATGTATATGTATAGCTGATTCACTTTGTTATAAATCAGAAACTAACACACCATTGTAAAGCAATTATACCCCAATAAAGATGTTAAAAAAATAAAAAATAAAAAAAAAAATAAAATAAAATAAAAAAAAGAAAAAGACCTGTTTGGTTTGAAAATAGTCTGTGAGTTGGTGCAGTCTGTTTATTTTGGATATTCTGTATGCTGAATTCCCTAAGATAAAAAGGAGCACTCAAATTTGCAATATTATTAGATAACCAGGTAGGCTAGAACTACAATATTGTTTGAAGTATTTAAGTTATATCATTCCAAATTGAATTCAACATTGAGTGGTCTTCTTTTCCTCCTACATAGATAGTATAATTTTGGTGATTGAAAAATAGGGTACGTTTTCAGAGCAGATCAGAGTGTGGGTAAGAGCTCAGAAAGGGGAGGCTGAAAAGAGAATGAATATAATGAAGGAGAAAGTGAGGACTAAATGCACCAAAATAATTCAACAAAGTATGAACTAATGAATAAAGAGCCATTGGAATGAAAAAGGTATTGAGAAACCAAAAGAAAAAAATTCTAGCTATTTGAATTAGATATTGGAATAGGCAATTTCGGTTTTGAGTTATTGTTCTGAAATTGTTATCTTTTTTTTTTTTTTTTTTTTGCGGTACGTGGACCTCTCACTGTTGTGGCCTCTCCCGATGCGGAACACAGACTCCAGACACGCAGGCTCAGCGGCCATGGCTCACGGGCCTAGCTGCTCTCCGGCATGTGGGATCTTCCTGGACCGGGGCACGAACCCGTGTCCCCTGCATCGGCAGGTGGATTCTCAACCACTGAGCCACCAGGGAAGCCCTGAAATTGTTATCTTAATTTACACAGGTTAGCCTCATATTTAAAAGTAACAAAATCTCTATTGAAATAATGGCTCATTTTAGAGTCCAATAGGTAAATGATTTTGCTTTTCATAAGTATTTTGATGTGAATTTATAACCGTTCTTTAACTGCACACTGAGTTTGTAAAGCTAGTTTGACTGGGAAGTGATTGCATCCTAGGCAAGTCAGAATGTGATTACTGTTACTATAAAAGATTCCTTTTGTAGACTGAAACTTTGTGTTCCTCCAAAATTCGTATGTGGAAAGTTAATCCCCAGTGTGATGGTATTTAGAGGTGGGGCCTTTGGGAAATGATTAGGTCATGAGGGCAGAAACCTCATGAATGGGATTAGTGCCCTTATTAAAGAGGAATAATATTCCCCAGAGGAATCTCTCACCCCCCCCCCCACCCCCTTCTGCCATGTGAATACACAGGGAAAAACCTTCACCAGACATTGAATTTGCCAGCATCTTGATCTCGGATTTCCCAGTCTCTAGAACTGTGAGATATAAATTTCTGTTGTTTATAAGCCACCAAGTTTATGGTATTTTGTTATAGCAGTCTGAACAGATTAAGACAGTTCTCATGAAATACATGTCACTTAACTTTCTTACAATCCCATTCTTGTTGCAAGCAGCTGACAGGCAAATTTGATCAGATGTAGTGTAACCAATCCAATAAAGAAGGGGTTTTCAACAAAACACCTAGCATATTTGAAGAAGTAAATTGAAAAAGTTATGCTATCTAATAATCTTAGATACAAGAGAAAGCAAAAAGAAAGTGTGAAAGGACACTTAGGACAGGGGTTGGAATTTCCTCCCTATGGTTTCTCATATAATTTGTGAAGAAATAAGCACAGAGGTAACTGTTGGATTTGTTGTAATTATCATATATTTAGGACAGCCAAGTTCTGACACGGAGCTGCACTAAATTCAAAGTTAATGTCATAAAAAGCAATGCTTCTCAAACTTTAACGTACATATCAATCCCCAAGGGTCCTTTAAAAAAGTACAGACTCTGATTATGTAAGTCTGGGGTGGGACCCAAGAGTTTGCATTTCCAACACGCTCTCATGTGATGGCCATGGTGCAAGGGAATAGAGCAATACTGTGATGAGTCTTTTGAGTATCATGCCCTCAATAAATGGGGAACTTGAATGTTAGATGTTATCTCATCCTTAAAAACATTATCATATGTATAATATAAGATTTAGATCCGAGACTAACTGAAAAATTTCTCTTCAGCCATACATTTGCTTCGGCGTCCCTTTAAGCTGTGCACAAATCTGAAGGAGCTGGGCACTGCTACTCTTAGACCTGGGCACACAGACACCTTGCCTCAGAGAGTCTTCCTCTTTGAAGTGACTTCTTTGAAATGTTCTAAGTCCTCTTTTGGTGCTGGCCCTGTTTCTCCCTTTGGAGAGCTGTCTGTCTCTCTGTGCACATGGAATTGACCATATGTCCTGGAGCTCTTGTATGTATGGTGTCATCCTGGGGCTGTTTTCAGACCCCAGTTCTAGGAGAGGTGCCTGGTGAGCAGATTGCTGCTGCTGCTGGTTGGCAAGGTATTTCCTTTGCAGGATCATGTGAAATTGGGCTGTTGAAGTGATGCTGACATGCTGATTTGGGGTGATTCACACTTATTTCGGATATAGGTCTAATTTAGGGCTCTAGGCTATCTAAGGTCCACTGCTCAGGCCACATGTGTGGGCCCAGGCATCCACTTTCACTGTCTATGTGCTAACCATGCTGCCACTTCTGCTGTATAACACCCAAGGGCTCCAGGGGTGGCATCAGGTGTCCTTACACTCCTTGCCACTGGCATTTAGGGCAGTTGCCCCATTCCCTTTGTAGGTTCTACACCATGGGTCAAGGAGTCCTTTGGGAGTGGCTGCATCTATCACTTCTGAGGGCTTTCTAGACGTTCTTCACCACAACAATGGACCCTTCTGATGGATGTGGTGATGCTCTCTTCTCCCTGGTTAGTGTGTTAACCTCTCCCAGATGAGAAACAGACATTCCTTGCATGAATTTGACTATTTATTTTGTTATGCCTAAAATCCCCTTCCTGCTGGTGGTATGAGAGACAAGGTGCAGTCAGTGTTGAAAAAGTTCACATTCTAGGAATGCAATAATTATGGCCTAAAGAGTTCAAGGCAAGACATAGAATATGTGTTGTTCCATGTTATGTTATAACATTCTAAATGATAAATTTAACATGACCAGAAAACAAATTATTCACGTTTCCTGCATACTCTGGGTCAGGCTTGAATTTGTGGTTATTATCAAAGAAGTGCCATAACAATCTTCGAGTGATTGGAAGCTAGTATTTACAAGTAGCACAATGGATGGTGCAAAATCAAGAGTAATGATGTGACTAACATGATACAGATGGTAGTAGAGTGTTGTAGAGGCTAGAAGATTCATATTATTTTAATACAAACATGTTACAAGCACCATGGTGTTATGAGAAATAATAGCATTACTATCGTTTCTTATGCTGAAAGATATGAAATTGGCAAGAAATGGCTCATTTGATAATAAGGAAAAAAAAGAAATGACTCTTGAACCAAACAAGAAGAAATAGCACCTGGATACCAAGAAGAATCTTTACTTGCATCGAGTGGACAATAAATAATTTTGTTATTATTCTAAATCTTCATCAATATATCCCTATACCTCAATGGACCTATGAATTATATAATACTTTTTCTTTTTTCTGGGCCACACCATGCGGCTTGCAGGATCTTAGTTCCCCATCTGGGGATCGAACCTGTGCCACCTGCAGTGGAAGTGTGGAGTCTTAACCACTGGACTGGCAGGGAAGTCCCTGTAATACATTTTTAATCGACTTATTTATATAGACAGGAACCCACAGGAAACATTTGCCCAGGGCCCTGCACACCCTAGAGTTAGCCCTGGAACTGGGATTTTGGTGTTAGTGAGTACCCTTGAGGAGATTTCTGAGATGGAGACTGTCAGAGTAAAACATTTAGAGACATACCTGGAACTGACAAGGAAGAAGTCAATAGTCAAAGTATACAGGAAAAATAGGCAAAGAGAGCTCGATACTTGTGCTTCTAGGTATTTCTCTGAGTTTCATTCACAAAGGCTTAAAGCCAAAAATTGGATTAAAAAGGGAAAGTTTTTCTTTGCATCTAACGTTGGGATTTTATTTATATGGGTCAGTTCCTAACTCAAATCCTCAGATCCTTTCTCTCACACTCAGAAAAATCAAAACTTCTTACTGTGGCCTGTGTGGTCTCCAACAGTCTGGTATCTCTTTTGGCACGTCACCTACAACACTGCCCACTTGCTCGTCCACTATGGTCTCAGTGGCCCTCATACAGTTCTTCAGAGAAGTTTGTTCCTTCATCAGAATTTGCACTTTCATTTCCCTAGATATTTGCATAGGCCATGCTTTCACTTCACACATATTTCTACCCAAAAATGTTAGTTCTCAGAGAGTTCTTCCTTGACTCTACTATTTTATTATTTATTTATTTATTTGGCTGAGCTGGGTCTTAGTTGAGGCACGCCAGATCTTTAGCTGCGGCATGTGGGATCTAATTCCCTGACCCAGGATCGAACCCAGGTCCCCTGCATTGGGTGCTTGGAGTCTTAACCACTGTACCACTAGGAAGTCCCAACTCTTATTATTTTAGAAACTCTCTCTCATGATATCTGCAGTCTGTTGTTTGTCCTGCTAGAATGTGAGCTCCATTAAGGCAAGAAGTTTGCTTTATTCACTCATGTTTCCTGGGGTCTAGAACTGTGGCTGACACTCAATAAGTATTTGTTAAGTAAATAAAGAGTAAATAAATTGAGAAAAATTGGAAACATCCTAAATGTTATATTACAAAGGAATGATCAAATATAGTACCATTTAGTACTGTGTGCCCATGAAAAAGGATGAGGTTAAACTCTATATACTGAAAGAAAAGGCTTTGGGCATATGTTGGTCAGTTAAAAAAGCAAGTTACAGAATATAATGCGTGTCTTGAAACAATTTGTGTAACACATGCAGTAAAAGAATGTAATGTATTTCTCATATATGTGCTTGTGCATGCATTAGAAAAAGATAGGAAGATTGTACATTAATAGTACATTTAGGGACTGGGATTGTGCGGGGTTGGTTTATATTTTTTACTATACATAGTCCTCTTTTGAAGTTTTGTAATCATACTTTAAAAATAATACATTTTAAGGTTTCTCTCATAAATTCTTAGTTTTAAGGCAAACAATTAAAAGAATATCATGAACAAAATTATTGCCAAAGTAACAAGGAAAAAAATCATAAAACAATAGTACTCTGCTCAGTGCCTCACATACAAAGGACTCAGTAAGTTTCAGCACATACACCAACACTCCTAACTGTCAAAGAAGCTGGAGTTGGGAGAACCCCTTGTTCCCCTCAACATCTGCAAGATCTCTCTGCTACCACACAGATCCTTGCTTCCTGAAGGAGGCTCACAGAGACTGAGAGATTAGAAATCAAAACTCTTAATTTTATAACTACAAGAGGTCATTTTTTAAAAGCACAACAACACATTTATCATTTGTTTTTAAGAAATTGTTTTTATTAATGATTTGTTTTTAATGAGGATAAAATAGGATAGTCGATGTAAAAGCAGCCTATAACATGTGTGAAAAACACAGAAAACAAGATTATTCTTGGTGTAGTTGGAATCAGATTTTTCTTTCTATTAAGAAAAAAAAAAAGACCACTCTCTTTTCCCCTCCATCTCTCAGATCTGTGGTGCACTATTAGGTAGCCAGCCTAGTTCCTTTCCCTGTGTTAGCTTTCATTTTTGAAGCTCAAAACTGTCTAAACATCTCTGGTACCAATGATATGTGAAAGCATAAACTACAAAGAAGAGGTTACCATGGGGTTAAAATTTTAGATACTCTGAGATTCAAGAGAGAGTCACCTTTTATAATGTCATAGTATTTTAAGAGATTATGAAAAGGGCAGAAAGTGTGGAGGGTCCACTCTTGGTGGATATAAGAGCTATATAAGGGACAGAATCAGGTGAGAAAGCTCTGTTTGGGGCTGATGAAAAATGGAGAAGCTAGAGAAAGCTCCCAAACATTGAGTTTCGTAGGAGTAATCTTTCTGCCTTTTGGAGCACAGCTGCCTGCTTAACTTGATCTCTAACTGCTCACTCACACTGTGTACTTGCTGACATTCTGTGGCCTGGGTACAGTTTGGAAGACTACTTTAAGAACAGTCTTAAAACTTCCCTCTGTAAATAAGATCTTTTTGTATTTACGGTCAGGGAGGTAGCTTTGTCCACCTTTAAACGGAAAGAAAAGAAATGAAATCTCTTAAAGAAAAATGACCCTTTTAAGTGTGTTTATGTAAGCATAGAAGTTTTTAAGAGGCATGGAATAAAAAATGGATCTGACTATTAAAACTACAGAAATAATCTCGAGAAATAGAAAGACAGGTGATTAGTCTTGTTCATTTGACCACTGCTAATGTCAAACCAATGTTTTTACTATTAATGGCATTGAAAAATGTGAAATAGAGCTTTGAAGCATTGACCCTAAACTTAGTTCCACATCATTAAGGTGCATACGTCTCAGCCTGGAGCACATTTATTCATTTCATTTTGGTTTTGTGGCCAACCACTGCTTCAAATTGAATATCCTGTACATGATTTATGGCTGCCAAGGCACGTTCAGGAAGAAATCTGTATGAAAAAAAGATGAAAAAATTTCAATTTAAAATCTTTGACACCAGAGCTCTTTTTTGTTGTCAGTTAAAAATACCCTGAGAGTTATCTGGTTTGCATTTAGTTTTCTTCTGTTCTTTCTTCACATCTACCTCTCTCTTTTTTTGTGTGTATCTTTTAATACTCACAGTTCAAATATTATGCAAATATAAAGAAAGCACTGAGGGCTTCCCTGGTGGCGCAGTGGTTGGGAGTCCGCCTGCCGGTGCGGGGGACGCTGGTTCGTGCCCAGGTCGGGGAGGATCCCACGTGCCGCGGAGCGGCTGGGCCCGTGAGCCATGGCCGCTGGGCCTGCGCGTCCGGAGCCTGTGCTCCGCAGCGGGAGAGGCCACAGCAGTGAGAGGCCCGCGTAACGCAAAAAAAAAAAAAAAAAAAAAAAAAAAGAAAGCACTGATATATACAACTCTTCTCATCTTCTCATATTAGTAAACTATTATATGAAATCTTATGTGAGTAAAGACCTAAAACTGAAGATCTAGGCTTATTGCTGTAACTGTCAATGAATCCTGATGCTAAGAGTTCACAGAGCAACACCACCAGAATCCATTCCATCTGCCTCTCCACCTCTCCTTGAGTTTTCACTGAATATCTATTGATATTATGCCCTCTATAATAAGGTAGACTAAAGTACTTTAAAAACAGCTACTCCCGGGCTTCCCTGGTGGCGCAGTGGTTGAGAGTCCGCCTGCCGATGCAGGGGACACGGGTTAGTGCCCCAGTTCGGGAAGATCCCACATGCCGCAGAGTGGCTGGGCCCATGAGCCATGGCCGCTGAGCCTGTGCATCCGGAGCCTGTGCTCCGCAATGGGAGAGGCCACAATAGTGAGAGGCCCAAGTACCGCAAAAACAAACAAACAAACAAAGCAAACAAACAAACAAAAAAATGGCTACTCCCTTTGAGGAGCTTATTGTTTAGCTAAGAGGCTAAACAACAGGCTCAGATGGTTTCACTGTTGAATTCTACAAAATGTTTAAGAAGGAAATAATACCCATTCAACACAAGTTATTCCAGAAAAGAGAAGAGGAGGGAATACTTTCCAACTCAGTTTATGAGGTAAGTGTTATCCTGACACAAAAATCAGACAATGACATTACAATGCAGGGTTGGTTTAATCTTTAAAACGAGTCAGTGTAATGCACCATATGAACAAACTAAAATAGAAAGACCATAATACCTTAACATATTCAGTAAAAGCATTTGACAAAATCTGTATCTACTCTTGATGAATATGCTCATCAAAGTAGTAATAGAAGGGAACTTCTTCAACCTGATAAAGAGAAAATGAAAAAAATCTACAGCTGATATCATTCTTAATTGTGAAAGACTGACTACTTTCCTCTGAGGATCAGAAACAACACTTGGATGTGTGTTTTCACCAATCCTCTCTGACATTGCATAGGAGGTTCTAGCCAGTGTGATAAGGCAAGAAATAAAAAACATATAGATTGGAAAAAAAGAAGTAAAAGTATCTTTATTTGCAGGAAATATGATCATCTGTGTAAAAATGTCTGTTAGAATCTACAAGAAAGCTACTAGAAGTGAGTTTAGCAAGGTTGCTAAATATAGATCAAAGTGCAAAAATCAAATATATGCTAGCAACAAACAATGGGAAATAGAAAATTAAAAAAAAATGCCATTTGCAATAGCATAAAAACCATGAAATACTTTGGGATAAACCTGACAAAAGGTGTGTAAGATTTGTACACTGAAAACTACAAAATACTGTGTAGACATACTGAGAAAGATGAAAAAATAAAAAGATACCTTGTGTTCTTTGTGCTCTTGGATTTGAAGACTCAATATTGTTAATATGTCTGCTCTCTCCCAATTGATCTATAGATTCAATGCAGTCTTAATCAAACCCCCAGCAGGCTTCTTTATAGACCCTTTATTTTTAGCTAGTTCACCATATTGCATTCTCTCTTTAAACTGTCTTTCCTTCAGTTAGAATAGTCTCTGGCAAAGACTGGCCAGAGGTAATAGATGGAGTAGAGAAAATGAATCATTCTCTTTTTATAGATTGAGTAAGGTAATAGTAGAGGAAACTTAACTCTTCTCCCCAGGCATGGAGAATTTCCACGGCAAATTTCACAACTGAAAAACTCTCCATAATGATAGTTCTATCAGTGTTGTAGTATTTTAGGTGTTTTGTGCTGTACTTACTTCTCTAGTGTTAGGAAGATATTGAGATATGATGGAACAAAAATCATTTTCTTATTGGTAAGTATTCCATCTATCAAGCTTCTTGCAACTTCATTTGTCTCCAATACAGGGAATAGTCTGTGATTAAAAAAGAAAAGTTTGGTCCTTTTTTGTTGTTTTTTGTAATTAGCAAAAGCAGGAAAATTATCTTTTCACTAATTAGGATTTAAAAGCTTCCAGGGGCTTCCCTGGTGGTGCAGTGGTTAAGAATCTGCCTGCCAATGCAGGGGACACGGGTTCGAGCTCTGGTCCAGGAAGATCTCACATGCCATGGGGCAACTAAGCCCGTGCACCACAACTACTGAGTCTGCACTCTAGAGCCCACGAGCCACAACTACTGAGCCTGTGCACCACAACTATTGAGGCCCACAAGCCTAGAGCCTGTACTCTGCCACAAGAGAAACCACCACAATGAGAAGGCCGTGCACCACAACGAAGAGTAGCCCCCGCTCGCCGCAACTAGAGGAAGCCCCCACGCAGCAACGAAGACCCAATGGAGCCAAAAATAAAGAATAAATTAAATAAATAAATTTATTTTAAAAAATAATAAAAAAAAAGCTTCCAGGATTCACTGCACAAATGCCACCTGCCTTCCCTCTCCCATGCCACATTGATGTTTTGTTATCACAATCTACTACTTTCACATCCAGTAGGTGTGTTTCATGGCTCACTCAGTCAAAACATCAAAATGGTGGTGAGGAATTAGATATTAGAAGAGAAGAGGAGCCAGGCAAGGAAGAGTAGTGCGTAGGACTGATCAAAGGACAGAAAGGAAACATGCGGCATCTTTCTTCAGGGCTTGTTAGATATGAGAAGAGAAATCTATAGCTAAGTACACTTGCTTTCTTGTGGAGGTATCCCACAAAGCTGGATTGTTTTGAGGGCATTTAGTACTTGAGATTCACTGCTGACTTGCCTATGCTGAAGTTTAATGAGAGTTCAAGACATGCATAGGGAGTATTACATTACAACTAGAGGTGTGACCTTGATTATACTGAAGACTGTATACATGGGTTCTTGAGAAGTATTCATAACCACAGGCCAGTATAGAATGCCCATTAATGCAAGATGATGACAGGAAATTAAAATGTAAATGGATTGAAAGTATTGCACCAAAGTTAAGTTGTCTAGGCATAGGCTGAATGGCTTAGTGAATACAAAGGTTGTGAGGAGGAGTTAAGTAAGTAGCGACTGTTATAACTTCCTTCCCTGAGATATCATGTGATTTACTTCAGATTATTATGTGATTGAGGTTTCCATGACTGAGTGGCAAGCCAGCAGAGAGTAATGCAAATCAATAGTTTTCTAAATTATTGGGTACTACCTCTTCCCTCCCTGATTTCCCCTACCTGGGTCTATCAACCCTGTCTCTGAGCCAAGCCTCACATTAGTATATGGACATGTTAGCCTTTGCCAAGGAAGTTCAGAATCAGATAGTCTGGGTGATACCAATTCCAAATTTTCAGCATTGCCTGGGTCAGTCCCCAGGGTCACCCCCAGGAACCCACACACCCGAGGTCATATTAGCCTTACTCTTGTCATCTATTTTGCCTTCCCCTCTGGAAGAACTGGTACTCTGGGCTCACACTAAGCCTGAATGCTTACCAAGAGGATTTGTATTGGGCCCAGTTTCCTATTTAAGAAAACTGAGCCCAGAGTCCCAATTATATCACTGTATTTACTTACGTACAGTACCGTGTACTTGTTAAGTACTTGTGTTCTAACATAGTTAAGGACTCAACTGCCAGGGAGTGGCTACAGCTCTGGAGATGACGCAGCTAATTCAGAGTTTCAGAGTCAGTAGCTTCAAACGAGGCTGAGCTTAAAAGGGAATTTGTTAACTCCTTTGAATGACTATATTTAGGACTAATTCCTTTCCAATAATAAATTGGCTTCAGATTAGCAAGCTCAGTATATTTTGTTAACCTGTAGCAGAATGTTTATTAGAATCGAGGCAAATTGTGAAGCAGGTGTATTAATTTTAGGGTCCTTATCCTCACCTTTCCGCTTTATTCCTCTTTTCAGGGCCAATTTCTCCTCTCTTATCGTCTCAAATCCTCCTTTACCAGAAACAAAGTACTTGGTCAAGAAATTCACCTTGGACTTCCCCGGTGGTGCAGTGGTTAAGAATCTGCCTGCCAATGCAGCGGACACAGGTTCGAGCCCTGGTCCGCGAAGATCCCACATGCTGTGGAGCAGCTAAGCCAGTGCGCCACAACTACTGAGCCCTCGTGCCACAATTACTGAAGCCCGTGTGCCTAGAACCCGTGCTCCGCAACAAGAGAAGCCACTGCAATGAGAAGCCCGCGCACCACAAGCAAGAGTAGCCCCCGCTCCCCGCAACTAGAGAAAGCCCGCGCGCAGCAACGGAAGACCCAATGCAGCCAAAAATAAATAAATAAACTTAAAAAAAAAAAGTTCTCAGTTTAGAAAAAAAAAAAAAAAGAAATTCACCTTGACTGAGGGGTTAAAGACTCAGCTTATTGCCGCTTCTAGGAACGTTTTTTTTTTGCGGTACACGGGCCTCTCACTGTTGTGGCCTCTCCCGTTGCGGAGCACAGACTCCGGACGCGCAGGCTCAGTGGCCATGGCTCACGGGCCCAGCCACTCCGTGGCATGTGGGATCTTCCCGGACCGGGGCACGAACCCGTGTCCCCTGCATTGGCAGGTGGACTCTCAACCCCTGCGCCACCAGGGAATCCCGGAACGTTTGTTTTTTAGAGGAGGACAGGGTGGTAGCCATGATCAAATGCATGTGGTTATATTTACTATGTCAGTGTTTTCCAAACCTGCCTCCAAAGTTACCTGGTTTCCTTGTAAACAAAGCAAAACAAATCAAAACATTCTTGGAGCTCGTTTCACTCTACTGAATCAGAATCTCTAAGGAAGAGCCTAAGAACATGTATTTTTTATGTAAGCACAGTGATGATGCTTAGGATCAGGCAAGTTTGGAAGATGTTGGAGTACTTTGTGCTAGCTCTGTGGCCAGTGCTGTCGAATATGGAAACGGGGCATATACCTGTGCCTTTCCATGCTCTATTGAGGAGGATGAACCGCAAGCGGGAGGGGGGAGGTGAGGTAACATTCGTTTTGGGGGTGTGGTTTCCAGGAGGGGACACTCTTGCCATCACCCCCGAAGCACACCTCTCCATCCGACCCACCCGCATTCTCACTCCCTCTTAACACCTGCGTGTGTGTTGAGTCTTTCACCTGGACACGAATAAATACCCAATGCCTGATTCATTGGCAGCTGATCACTTCTACTAGCCCCTAATGCATTTTTCCCCTTTGTTCATCTAATTTCAAAGTGAAAACATAAAGGCAATACAATAACATTAATAAGAAAAAATGTTTTTCCTTTTTTTGTTTTCTATTTTCTCAGTTGACCCACCTAAAAATTTCTCATGTCGGTTTCATACCAATTTCTCATGCCATATTTCCATCTTAACTTGATTTTGACCTTACCTTGTGCTTGGGTTTTTGGTGAACCCAGTATTCACAAAAACTGGGCAGACACACGAGGTTTTGATACCAGTTTTTCCCAAGGCTTCAAATTCTGATGTCAGAGCTCGGTGGAAGCCAACAGCAGCAAATTTGCTGGAACTGTAAGAGAATTATCCACCCCTGTTAGCTAAGGGAAAGTGAAACATTCCTCAGCTTTCTGTGAGAGGAAAATGTTGATTTTGTTTGAGAATAAAAGCCAAACCCCCAAATCTTCCACTTGGTCATCTATTTCCATTTACATTTTCTTACCTGATTTCACTGAATTCTGAATTTACCGATTTTTTTTATTAGCAGTGATAAACAATAGAACAAATTTTAATAACTTTGATTGACTTGCTTACGGCTCATTCTACCTAGAAGGTTTTTCCATTCAATCTTTAAACTGTTTTCTAATCAGTTTTTACTGCTGTTTTTATTTTGAAAAATGTGAATCAGGAAAATCATGTTTAGAAAAACTATGTAACTAATATCTGTATTAACGAACTTCTGTGGGACTCTACACATTTCTCCTCTCTCTTGATAGTTTCTCCTTTGAAATGTGGAGTTCACTTTGGCTTCTTAATTTCATTGTGAAGATCTGGCGTAAAAAGACTTCAGGTGATGTGGGTGCGTTAGTGTGTGCAACCTTCAGCATATTACTTTGTCTTCTTCCTTTGATTTTCTGATCTTTAAAATGCTGGTGATAGGGACTTCCCTGGTGGTCCAGTGGTTAAGACTCTGCGCTTCCAATGAGGGGGTGCAGGTTTGATCCTGAGTTGGGGAACTAAGATCCCACACGCCGCACAGTGCAGCCAAAAAACAAAATAAAATTCATTTATAAAAAGATGCTGGTAATAAAATATAGAGCCATCTTGAGGATTAAATCAAATAGCATATGCATAATAACTTTACTACCTATAAGGAGCTATGTAATGTTAATTGTATTTTTGACTCAGATGACAAGAACCATAAAGTTAAAGGCTGGCTGCTCTCTTAAAGGAAAAGAAAAAAGGAAAACAATTGTTACATTGGGTTTCCACATTTCTAAACATTAAAACAATATTAAATGTTTAATCTGTGAAATTCTGATTTGTGTTTTAAGATGCTAGAGGCAGCTTGAAACAACCATATGTATGTGCAAGGATACCTTAACATACAGCGAAAATTAACTACATCTGTGACTACACTTGGTGTCAGAAATAATTTGGTCC
This sequence comes from Phocoena phocoena, assembly GCF_963924675.1. Lineage (NCBI taxonomy): Eukaryota > Metazoa > Chordata > Mammalia > Artiodactyla > Phocoenidae > Phocoena > Phocoena phocoena. The sequence continues at coordinate 35,953,667 of NC_089223.1, read as the reverse complement.
GTGACCAAATTCAACCTTGAACATGGATGTGTAGGTAAGTAATAAACCAACTAACTACCCACCCCCATCCCCACCCACTGATACACATGTATTGGCTGTTACAAAAAGAATTGGCCAAAATGTTAACAAATTAAATTTTTCTATGAGGTTGATATAAGACCAGAATAAGGAAATGAGATGCCATTGAAGGAGTGTATGAAGAAAAGATATTTTGCAAATAGTGTGTCTTTAGGGAGTTCCCACTTTCATCTCTTTATGTCCTTGGTAGAGCATGGAATATGCTATCTGCATCTTTTAATACGGTAAAGGCTTTCTCTCAATCCCTCTCTCTCTCTCTCTCTCTCTCTCTCTGTCACACACACACACACACACACACACACAATCTTTCATGGCACAAGTACACTGAAAAATGTTTTGATCCAGGAGCCACTCTGTTTAGCTTATCTTGGGCATGCAGGCCATGGCATAGATTTGTGTTTATTTGGACTTCCTTATATTTTGTTTCTTAGTCTGTGAGTTCCTTCTTTTTCTTTTCTTTTCTTTCTTTTTTTTTTGTTTTGTTTTTTAGTTCCTTATTTCCTTTATGAGAATCTACTCATTCCAGGATACAATGGAAACATGCTTGGCATTACTGTTTTCTTTCATTGCTCTGTGGAGGAGTTTTCAAAAATCTAAAAATATTTTAAATGATTTTTCATTTAAAATCAGTTTCCTTGTTTTAGGAGAAGTCATTTTTAAGAGTTTATTCTAAACTACTGTATACATTCTGTAAATCCAAATTATCTGCTATGAGACTTTTTATAGCTTTTATTTTTTGCAAGGCATTTGACTTTTTGTTCTAAGAAGATTCAAAAATGAAGAAAACACAATTCTAGCTCTCCAGAAATAAATAAATAAAATAAAGAAAAATAAAACAAATTACCTGTTATGAGGACTGGAATCTGAGGTCTAATAAAACCTTAAAAGTGTAAAAATATATAGCACTGCTAGAAAGTAATACTTACCAATATGGAATAATATAAGGAATCACTCCGTGGCCGCATACTGAAGCCACTGTGACAATGTGGCCATGGTTTCTCTGCATCATCGCTGGAAGAAGTGCCTTTGTGATCTTCAGGATCATTGCAGCACCAAAAGAAACAATGACACAGGTGTTAAGTTTCCAAATTAGGTAGTTTTATTTTATTTTATTTTTGCGGTACGCGGGCCTCTCACTGTTGTGGCCTCTCCCGTTGCGGAGGACAGGCTCCGGATGCGCAGGCTCAGCGGCCATGGCTCACGAGCCCAGCCGCTCCGCGGAATGTGGGATCTTCCCGGACCGGGGCACGAACCTGTGTCCCCTGCATCAGCAGGCGGACTCTCAACCACTGCACCACCAGGGAAGCCCGGTAGTTTTAAGACAAAATGTCATTTAAGACAACTTTTTTGATGAAATGAAATACGTGCCAAGATTCCATGATTACTTCTCCACCGATGACAGAAATGAAAAAAAGATTAAAACAATTGGTTTGAGCTGGCATTGAGTGCTGTGCACTGCATACCACATGCCAAGAACTCATCTTAATATCCCTCTTCTTCCCTTCAGAGGGAATCAAAAATCTCTTTTATGGATCCATCATCTAAACAATATTATTAAGGGAAAAATTCAGAGTTTTCAGAGCTGAGAAAATTCCGCATGGTAATCTGGTATCATGTAATTTTTTGTTTGTTTGTTTGGGGCTTTATCTTGCTAATGAGAAGAGTTAAAATCTTGTGTACCTATATCAAGTTGAGCAGAAAAAGCTGAGTCCTGTACTGACCCACGGTCATTATGTACCATGATTAGATTTAGTATCTCCCTATTTATAATACTGTGCATTATATGTTGATGTTACAGGAAACAAAAAGTCTTTCTTTACCTCCAAAAAGCTTTACTGTTTGGTGAGAAATATCAATACTATTTTATGAGAATTTTACAAACCCCCCTATGGACCCTGTGCAAATTCATAGAGCCAGAATTGCCAAACCAAGCCACCCCCAAACTCCTGACCCACAGAAACCATGAGAGGAATATGAACATTTATTCTGGCTTTAATCCACTAAGTTTTGATATAATTGTTATGCAGCTGTAGACAACGAATACATGGGGTCTCTAAGTAGTTTGGTGGGCATAATAATTAATTCTCATTAGCATGTGTGAGGGGCTTGGGAAAATGGGGGAACACATCCCTTTTTTTCTTCTCTCTTCCAGAATCCAGATCTGTCCTATGTTCTACACTAATATTGAGGCACTGGAAGATTAATTCATATAAATGCTCTCTACAAAGACATATTTCAGTCTCTCACAAAACCAAACAATTATAAGAGGTCCGTAGAGCCTTAACTCTAAGCTCCAGCCTGACCTAGAGCTTTGTTCAGAGTTCCAGCCAGAAGAACTCCCAACCCCTACATAACCCAAGTAGTGAGTTCTTTGTCCTTTCTGTTCTAAAATTCCATGACATGAGGTCACAAGTGAATGTACACTGTATGTATTTTCTCTAAAGCACTGAAAAGGTGTACACTGACAATCCTTAGGAAAGCTCCATGAATATTTTTTGAGCGCCCAGTACATGCCAGGCTTTGTGTTAGGTACTGGTGGATAAGGCAGACTAACTAGCCTACATGCTGGTGAGTCGTGTCCCCTTGAAATCTGTGCCCTTCTGTCAGAGACACGAATATTGGATAATTGTTGTATTAAGTCAAAGATATGGAGTTTCCTGTCCAGAAGGAGGTGAACTCAATTATGAACTTCATGTACCTTAAGAGGAATTGTCAGACATACACAAACTAGGAATATTTATGACTCATGCTCACCCAAAAATGTCCTAGGATGTTGACCTCAAAAGTTTTGGTAATCTCTTCATCCTTTGTGCTAAGAAGGTCAGCTGGATATATTGTCCCAGCATTATTCACCACGATAGTTACATCACCCACCTCTTTCTTTACCTGTTGAAATAGAAAGAACACATTCATTGGGTGTAGTATCGAAACTTAAAGTTTTGGGGCTGATATCATCCAGGGATTAGATTCTTTATTCTGTTTGATGAGATGTCTCAGAGTTCAGGCAGGAAAGAGCTTTAGTCCAAAGAGTGGTTGCCAAGCAGACACTGTCATAAAGCTGGGGTAAACTGTTTTTTTTAACAGCTAAATTTCAGTACCCAGTACATCATAGATATTTTTTGAAACTTACCAATAAAATGAAATTAATATTTGTGTTGATTGATATATCTGTTCTAACCAAATATTTTAAAAGTGCTAATTGAGTAATCCTGTTTTCACTACCTACTAGCTACATGACCTTGGTCTGACATATCAGTTCTTACCAAATATTTTTAAAGTACTAATTGAGTAATCCTGGCTCTGCCACCTACTAGCTACATGACCTGGTCTGGCTTAAACCCTCTGAATCTGTTTGCTCACCTGTCAAGTGAGGTTAAGAGGGTTATTGTAGGGATTAAATCAAAGGGTACAACCGTTTTCAGAGTGCTTGGTCCATTGTATTTGATATTTACCCTTAAAAATTGTTATAATAATTATTAATATTATATTTTCTATAGAAGATTAGATTGGCACCAACATAAATAAAATCTCAAAGAGGAAATATTTAAAGGAAAAAATAAAGGAATTACTGCAAAAGTAACAGGACTAAAATGAAAATAGAAAGGTATCCTTTTCCCTGGTGATAAATCTTTTCTCTGTCACTCTGTGCAGCTGCTCAAACTTCTGACCAGAATGAAATCGATTAATTAATTGATTAATTAATTAATAAATAGGCAGAGTTGAGTGGATTATATGGAAGGAAAAGGTCTATGTCCTTCCTTGTTCACACAACTACCTCAGTTAGCAGAGGCTAAAAAAAAACCAAATCTAATTTAAATTAGGCAGTCACAAAGAACCTTTTCATATTCCATGTAAGGGGACACAAAATTATGGGAAGAAATTTGTATTCTGAAGTCTCACCTGGTTTACAGAGTCATAAATCTCTTCTCTGTTACTGCAGTCTACCACAAACACATGTGTAATGGCCCCTAGTTTTCTGCATTCAGCTGCAGTTTCCTCAACGCCATGCTGTAATTGTAAAAAACAAATTCCAAAAGATGTAAGTCAGTGAGGGGACAAGAGTGAGGGAGAAAGCATTGGAGAAGAAATTTTTTTAAGATTAAAATTCACGTCCAAAATGTCCCACTTGTTTGTAAGCAAATTTCCTGAGAGGCACCGCTTGCCTAACTCGCAGAGATTATACCTGGCTTTTCTGCCAGGGAAGGCTCATGTTAGTCTCACGTGTTTTCACTTGTTTTGCTACATTCTCATAGCTTAAAGAACATGCTTGAAAGATGTTGCTCTTTGTGGTGTCATGAAAGGAGATGTTTGAGTATGGAGAAGATTACTCAACAATATACTTAACATATGTTTGTTGAGCACCAACTATGTAATAGGCAGTAAAGCACCTAGCAGATTGTAAAAATTTTAGGATTGTGTGCATGTGAGAGAAGGCACGAAGAAATTCTGTCACATATTCTTCTTTGTTTTTTTATTTGGTTTTTGTCTTGCCAGACCTTTAAAAAATACATTCCTAGCTCAACAGTCTGCTCTAGGGCCAGGTTTGGTTCATTGGCTGTAGTTTGCTAACCCCTGTTCTTGTGTATCCGTGAGGTATTGGGTTGGCCAAAAAGTTTGTTCGGGTTTTTCTGTAAGATGTTCTGTTCAGTTTTTCTGTAAGATGTTCTTTCTGTTACAGAACATCGTACAGAAAAACCCAAACGAACTTTTTGGCCAACCCAATATTATCCCCATTTCAGATAAGGAAACTGAGGCTGAGAGAAATTGTCTGCTCAATTTAAACAGTTTGGAAGTACCCTGGCTCCTGAGTCTATGTTATCAAACTTGCATATCATGGCATAAAAATCACTGCTTAGGTCTCAGTTATGTTCCCTTCATCAAACCATCCTGGTGGGGACTTCCCTGGTGGTCCAGTGGTAAAGAATCTGCCTTCCAATGCAGGGGACGCGGGTTCGATCCCTGGTCAGGGAACTAGGATCCCACATGCCGAGGGGCAACTGAGCTCTTGCGCTACAACTAGTGAGCTCGTGCTCCTTTACTAGAGAACCTGCATGCAAACTACAGAGTCCACGTGCCCTGGAACCCATGCGCCACAACTATAGAGCCCATGAGCGCTGGAGCCTGCGCACCACAACTAGAGAGAGAAAACCTGCATGCCACAACTAGAGAAAAGCCCTCACGCAGGAATGAAAGGTCCCACATGCTTCAATGAAGATCCCATGCCACAACTAAGACCTGGGACAGCCAAAAATAAATAAATAAATAAATAATAAATCTTAAAAAAAAAAAAGCTATTGGGTGCCATGACCATAGTCCTCTTCTAACTCGCTCTCTGCAACTAGATATGATGGGTAATATGGCACTTCTACTTTAAACAACAACAAAAACTACAAAAAACCCATCCTGATGCATATGTAGAGTAAGGCTCCAGGGAATTTAGTTACCAAACTTCGAGAAAGACAAATACAAATATAAGCAAATGTTAAGTCAAATAAGTTCGGGCCTCTCACTGTTGTGGCTTCTCCCGTTGCCGAGCACAGCCCCCGGACGCGCAGGCTCCGCGGAATGTGGGATCTTCCTGGACTGGGGCACGAACCCGTGTCTCCTGCATCGGCAGGTGGACTCTCAACCACTGCGCCACCAGGGAAGCCCCAAGTCAAATAAGTTTTTAAACACCTGTCTCACTTGTAACTTTAAAAGGTGGGTAAATGAATCCAGTACCTTATTAATATCCCACAGAACCAGTCTGCTCTTCCGTTTTGCAAATTCATAAGCAGTATGCCTTCCTATTCCATGCCCAGCTCCTGTAATGAGAACAATCTCTCCAGCCACAGATTTTCTCCTCCGGGGAATGAAAACCTTCACCAAGGATTCTAAGTAGGAGTAGATGATGATGATCAGAAGCAGGAGGAGATCCAAGATAATATTCATGGCTCTGCTCTGTACTCTTCTCCTCTGGTTCAGTCCCTGTCTAGTCCCAGCAAAGAGCCACCCTCTTCAGAGAGCTCCAGGGAAGAGCTGTGTTCCAGGTGTTGATGGGACTGGCAGAGGTAAGCTAGATTTGCAGGCAGGCTTTGTCCATGTGTTCTAATGCGTTAGATGCACTTTGAGCTTTTGAAGTGGTATCAATTGCTAGTAAAAACTTGGCACGGGGACAAGGGAACTCAAGAGAAAGTCCCCTCTGGATTTTCTTTTTGGTTGTTGTTGTTTAATACTATATTTTATTAGTTTTCAAGCACTGATTTGACATCTATATACCTTGATTTAAAAGTTGATATTTTATTTTGTATTCGGCTCATACTCAATTAAGTTTAAAATGAATGCAAGCATAGTATAGGGCATAAGTTATTTAAAGGTAAACCATTTATCATTGGAATGAAATCCGGTCATGGGATTTATGGTAGCTAACAGTTCAATGAAATGGTGCCCTATTGTATTATCATTCCATTTCTCTACATTTGTACCTCCATCATCCATGCCTATTCCCATGTGCTAATTGCTATTATATTCCACAGTAAAGGCATAGTTTTAAACTTCCTCTACTTTCAGGAGGCACACTTTTCTTGCAGTTCAGTTTCTGAAGAAAAATGATCAATATTGGGGCTTCCCTGGTGGCACAGTGGTTAAGAATCCGCCTGCCAATGCAGGGGACACGGGTTCGAGCCCTGGTTTGGGAAGATCCCACATGCTGCAGAGCAACTAAGCCCGTGTGCCACAACTACTGAAGCCCGCACACCTAGAGCCAGTGCTCCGCGACAATAGAAACCACCGCAATGAGAGGACTGCACACCGCAACGAAGAGTAGCCCCTGCTCTCCGCAACAAGAGAAAAACCCACATGCAGCAACAAAGACCCAACGCAGCCAAAAATAAAGTAAAATAAATTTATTTAAAAAAATCAATATTTATTACTGTAGTGAAATCAATACTCTGATTTATTTGCCCAAAGTTAATTAGGACCAATTCTTTTTATTCTGCTAATAAAAAAACTCACTTTTTTAAATTCAGGAGAAACATTAGCACCTTTCCTTTATCATTCTTAAGCAGCTCTCTGGCATAATATGGACTTAATTTCTGAGAAGCAGTTCTGTTCTATGTTTCACCATGGCAACTGAAAAAAAGATGCACAATCTAAAAAATGAGAATTATGCTTTATTTGGTGGCCTGAGGACTATAGCCTGATGTTATACCCTCTCAGACAGCGTACTGCTCCAAAGAGGTAAAGGAGGAGCTGATAGGGATAGAGTAGGGTAATCAAATAGTTAGTTTAGGGAATTCCCTGGCAGTCCAGTGGTTAGGATTCTGTGCTTTCACTGCCAAGGGCGCAGGTTCAGTCCCTGGTCGGGGAACTAAGATCCTGCATGCTGCATGGTGCAGCCAAAAAAAAAAATTAGAAGTCCCACTAGGGGACTGTAGATAGAAAGGGAACTTTAGGGGGCTTTGGGAAACCACAGTAAGTCAACGATCACTCAAGAAAGCAATGGGAAAATATTGAAACTTTGTGGGCTTGCTTGACTTGTGAAACAGCAAATCGCTTAGCAGCAAAGCCAGACAGGCTTGCTTAGCAACAAAACCATGCAATGGAGGCATGAGTCATGCCTGAAGACAATAAAACAATAGTGGAAAAATAAGGCCTACATCCCGCCCAGTCCTACATCCCGCCCAGTGAATGTCAACAAGTTAATGACCCCCTAGGACATGCTCTCTTCACACATAAAAAGCAGTAATTTGGGAAAGGTGACACTTCAAAGTGAAAGACCGTCATTATACTGAGACCTGAAATAATTTTTCCATAGCACCATGACAGTCCCGGATGGGCCACATAGTGCCAAAAACTCCCCCACCCAACAGTTAGGAGGAGTTGATGGAAGACTCGAAGAAGGAGGAAGAAGATGGTCTCCCCCCCCAATCCTGCTCTTCCTTTGATTATAAAAATGTAACCCACTAACGCCTGCTTGCCTGCCTGTTTGTAAGCCTCACAAGTATCCTATTCTAATAAATCACTTCTTAACTATCACTTTGCCTTTTGCTGAATTCTTTTTATGCTGAGACAAAAAGAACCAGAGCTCCTCTGAGCCCCCTGCCGCCGAGATGCATTTCTGTGGTTTCAGAGCCAGGATATATAGTAGTTTTTGCTGGGAAAAAAAATGTAGTCAAACATCAAAGTTTATTGCTAATCACACAAAACAGACATCTCAAGTTAATAATTTTAGTGCTTTTCTATGTATGGGAAGATGCAAGAATCTGGGCTTCTTGACATTATTCCTTTGATATGCATCTTAACTATTTTGGGCCAGTATCCTGTCTTTCTCTATCCTGAATTCCCCTCAAGGTGCATGGTTGGGCAGCTGCAGTGGCTGATGGCTTGATGGAGAGCAACATTTATTGTTTACAAAATGGCAGGCAACAATTCTTTGTCCACAACCATGAAGTTTTACCTCTAGAAATAATCCTAGAGATACTGCATCAGCTAATGGTTGCTTGGTATCTCTCTGTGAAATGTTTTTGAGTTTGTTTTGTTTTTTAATGAAGGAAAAGAAGAAAGTAGAGATATTATCTTAAGGAATCTTAAAGCATGGACTCACCAAGCTTAGTTTGATTGATTTATTCATAAAAGCTCAATATGTCTCAATTTGCTAATCATTTTACATGAGATGCCCATTACCCTGAAAACCTCTTGTGTTTGGGGGAGATTATAGGTTATATCAGTTCCCTTTGTGATAATTTGGAAAAGAGCATTAGACCAAGAGCCAGAAGTATTCACTTACAAGGGGGTGTGACTTCCAATACCTCAAAAGTGGAAACAACTTAAGTGTTCATCAATGGATAAATGGATAAACAAAATGTGATGTATGCATAATAAGGGAACAAAATTTTCCACCCCGAAATGTGTCTCCTTGGCATGAAGATTAATTTAGGCTGATTATTTTTAAGAAACAGAAGACTTGGGAAGTCTTTTTTTTTACTTCTCCATAAGCTGCCTAAGGAATTTAGATAAAGGGCCTATTCCCAGAAGACATGATAAATATATACAATGGAATATTACTCAGCCATAAAAACTAATGAAATGTTGCCATTTGCTGCAACATGGAGGACCTGGAGGATAACATACTAAGTGGATTAAGTCAAACTGAGAAAGACAAATATTATGTGATACCATGTATATGTGGAATCTAAAAAAATAATACAAATGAATTTAGTTGCAAAACAGAAACAGACTCACAGATATAGAAAATAAACTTATGGTTACCAAAAGGGAAAGGACAGGGAAGGATAAATTAGGAGTATGAGTTTAATAGTACACACTACTATATATAAAATAGATAAATATAAGGATTTACTGTATAGCACAGGGAACTACATTCAATATCTTATAATAAGCTATAACAGAAAGTAATCTGAAAAAATATGTATAACTGGATCTCATTGTTGTATACTTGAAACTAACACAATATCTTAAATCAACTATACTTTAGTTTAAAAACAGCTATGGAGATGAATGGTGGTGATGGTTCCACAACAACATGAATATACTTAATGCCATTAAACTTTACTTTTAAAAGTGGTTAAGGGACTTCCCTGGCGGTCCAATGGTTAAGACTCCATGCTTCCAATGCACAGGGCAGGTTGGATCCCTGGTCTGGGAACTAAGATCCGACATGCTGCATGGCCAAAAGATTTAAAAATAAAAAATAAAATAAAATAAAATACAAATAAAAATGGTTAAAGTAGTAAACATTATATTATGTATATTTTACCACACACACACGAAAAGTGGCATGACTTCAAGCAATTCTTTTTATTTTTTCTATGTCTCACTTTTCTTATCTGGAAAATAATGATAAAAATAAATGCTTCTGGGTAAAATGCTTTTACCCAACACAGACCTTTACCAACACATCATAAGTTCAAGCTTCCTCACATACCCACACACAAGGGGGATATGAGACTCAGATGAGAGAGCATGTATATGAAGTAGATTTTCAAGTAGTAAATGGTTATATAAACCAAATAATAATAATAGTAATAGCTTAAATTTATTAAGTGCTTACTATTTGCCATAGACTGATATAAGGGCTTTAGGTAACAACTTATTTAATCCTCACAGGAAATATTTGAGGTAGGTCCTATTAGAATGAGCATTGTACAGATGAAGAAACTGATGGAAAGAAAAGTGAAGTAACTTGCTAAAGTCACATAGCCAGTAAGACGTTGAGTTAGGATTCAGGAAGTCAGATTGCAGTGCCCCAACTTTTAACTTAGACCAACTAAGTTAAAACCAGCCAGCCAAATAGTTCTCAACCAAGGATACTTTTGCCCCAAAGGAGACAGTTTGCCATGACTGGAGACATTGTTGGTTGTCACACCTCAGGCATGCTAGTGGCATCTAGTGGGTAAAGGCCAGGGATGCTGCTAAACATCTTACAATCCACAGACAGCCCTGTGCATTGAGGGAAAGAATTATCCAGCCCCAAGTGTCAGTTGTACCAAGGTTGAGGCATCCTGACCTAGGCTATACTATATCGCATTGGAGAGAGTATAATTGGCTCTTTAAGTTTTAACCCTGAGTGTATTTATAAAAAAAGAGTACTTGACTATATATCAGTCTGCATGCAGGTTTGCAGTGATGTTTATATGGATCCATTTAAATATTTAAATGTTAACATAGGTGATTTAGATCAGACTTCATGCTGGCTGCAACATCAGGAATCCGTTTTCAGGTTGAATGCCTCTAAGTTCAATATTTCACTTGCTCAGAGTGGGCCAGACCAGAGGACTCACACCATGCAAATTCATATACTACTGATATCCTTCTAAAAGGCAATGAAAAATTTTATAGCAGAATCTAGATTCTTTTACCTTCTGGGATATCTGTATTATCCAAGAATTAAGAAACTTTGAGAAAGTGAAAATCACTTTGTTAATGTTACTTAGTTCACATTATGCTCAAATAGTTTGGATGCTGAGAAATTTCGTTCAGACTGAGATCACCTGGAAAAAAAAAAAACTATTTTTTTTTTGTTATCTTGGGGTGAGAATGTTCATATTCCTCAAATACAGGTTTAACTTTCTCAACAAATACTAGAAACATAGAATCTACCCCCCTTGCTTTTTTTTTTTTTTAAGAGTTGAAGAGTTTTGTTTGCATGTCTTCATGACATCATTGGCTTCATTTCAACAAATTTTCGTAACAAGTAAAAACGTTTAGTTTACTCTGATCACATGTTACATCAGTTTTTTCCTACTGATATGAATGAAGGCACATCACGTTTATCATTAATTTCTCTTTGCATTACATTTTAGGATGAGGTGCTTTTGGAAAAATTTTGTTGACTAAACTAATACCATCTATAACATTTAGATTCTTATTGAACTGAAATATTTTTTGAATTTAGTCTGCTTTTTTTTCTCTTTTAAATTAATATCCCTCTTGAGAGCCACCCCTCTGACTGTCAATTTTAGAAATGTAATGATTTTTACACAAGTAATGATAACCAGAAAGGGAAAAAGATGGAATAGCATAACTAGCGATTTATAATTTGGAACACAGATAATAATGATGGTAATATTAATCATAGCATTTACATAGCAAAAGAAAGGGAAGGAAAAGGACAATGTGGAGAGAACATTGGCAGAGGTATCATCCAAGTTGGACTTTACCTTCTGAGCAGAGCCATTCTGTGAACGTCACTTGCACACTGTAGAGCTCAGAAGAGTTGATATGATATTGTAATTGATAATGGGTAGGTGGTATATCATGGTGTAAAGCAAGATCAACACTAAGTCATTATTCCTTTGGAGGCCATAAGATGAGGAAGTTATGGAATCTGTGCACATTGTTTTAATCCACAGTTTGTTTAGTCTAACTACAGTAATCTGCCAAGTAGAAGTTTAAGAATGTAATCTTTTCAAATAAATACTTTTTTCCCCCTTTCTGGAGGGGTTCATTAGTTCACCATCAAGGCTTCTGTGTACTGCCAAATTGATAAGGTGAGAAGGAGTTAGCTGGATGATGAAGGGGATACGAATGTTCCAGACATAGGAAACCAGGTGTATGGGTACCAGGAGGTGAGAGATCATGGCACATGCAAGGAATAGGAAGCTCTGTCTTGGAGCACAGAGTGTCAGGTAGAGAGAAGATAGAGACACAGCAAAGGCTTAATCTCTTAACAACAGTGAGGGCTAGTAAAAGGTTTTGAGTGGGAGACTGCTATCATCAGATTTAGAAACGCTGCAAGCTGGAGATGGCATTGGAAGAAGGATAAGAAGAGATGAAGGGAGACCAGTTAGGAGGTTTTTCAGTAATCCAGGTCAGAAATGATGGTGGTCTGAATGAGGGTGGTACAAAGGAGATATTTAGGAGCTAGAATCATGGAAGAAATATGCATTCATTAAAAAAATATATCAAATACTTGGTACGTTTTATGGGCTGTTCCAGGCATTGGGGGTATAGCAGTGAACAAAATACATAAAAACAAATCACCTCCTGGACTTCCTTGGTGGTCCAGTGGCTAAGACTCCGAGCTCTCAATGCAGGGGGCCTGGGTTTGATCCCTGGTCAGGGAACTAGATCCCCCATGCCGCAACTAAAGATCCTGCATGCAGCAACGAAGCTCCCATACGTGGCAACAAAAATCCTGCATGCCATAACTAAGACCCAGAGCAGCCAAATGAATGAATGAATAAATAACTGAATATTAAAAACAA